>NC_058519.1:183708186-184011217 GCF_904849725.1 Hordeum vulgare subsp. vulgare | reverse complement strand
CGCCACCGGCGGGATTTGCCGGGCAAAGTCCGTGCGGCTCGGCGACGACGGGTCCTCTGCCTTCTCTCACACAGAATTGGGCGGCCCGGTCCGCTCTTCTTTGCGGGAGCTCGCGGCGGCGCGGGGTGGCTGCGCCCGGGGGGGGGGGGGGGTGGCTGCATCTGACGGGCTGACGCGGCGGTGCGGGAAGGCTGTAGAGGCGGAACCAAGATTTCTCAAAGCCTAGGGCTAAAACTAACTGACTAAATATAACGTCAAATAGCACGGACATTAATGTGTGTTATAAGTGTGCCAAAAAATCATAAGCAAAACGTAATAAAATTCATTATTACCACGAAAGGAAATTTCATAAAAAAATAGTTTAATGAAATGCATCATTGCAAACATGGTTTGGTACCATTTAGTGACGACTTGCTTAATTCAATACCATTGTTTCTTCATCAGTGGAAGGACCTCGATCTGCCAACATAAATTCAAGTATTTATAATCAAGACATTGGATATAGACTAAATCAATTGTTCATATGATATTTTGCAAAAAAGAGAGTACATGTTATACCATTTACACGAAGTCCACGAGGTAGTAGCCCCATGCGTTTCCTCATTTTTTGATAGCACTGTATAATCTTAATATCATCAATGCTTACAAATACATCACACTCAATATAGCACACCAAACGGTGATTCATCCATTCATCATTCATCTTGTTTCGCAAATCAGTTTTGACAATGCTCATAGCCGAGAAAGCTCTTTCTACGGTTGCCATTTGCTCCTTGAGAGATGCATCTCGAGCCTCATTAACAAGGACAACAAAAATTTTATCCCCAAGATCTTTCACAATTACTTTGGTCGTCTCTTTTCCACAAGCTCTGCATAAATGCTTTTGTATTTGTGCATATGTCAACAAATGATTTCCAGGAGCGCAATCTAGCAACTTAACGGCATTCGAATCCTTTTTTTATACCACTGCACCATCTCTCAGAAATTTCCCTTATTGTTTGAGTTAGCAGACTCATCGTGTCCACGAAAAGCAAGAGCTTGCAATAAAAGAAACCTCACGACACCTAACATGATAGTTAGACGACCCAAGTACTCTTCCTCCTTCTTCTTGTCTGAATCGGCCCATACTTGTTCCTCATATTGCCTCGGGTTTTGAAAAGCTTGACATTGCCTTCTTGCTCTATTATGAGCACTGTTAACATTACCAACATGAGTATTAGAAGATGCAATAGCATTTTTCCATTTACTAAAGCCTTTCTTTGTATATGCTTCTATTCCATAGTTTTCAGCTCTTGGTTGCTTAAAGAGAAAACAATGAAAACAGAAGGCAGCCTTTTTAGCAACACTATATTCCAACCAATCATCTGATTTGTACCACTCTTCACGAAAGTCTCTCATCTACTTCCCAATTCTTTCCTATTCATAAACATGGCCTGTTGGTCGACATGCTCCCATGGCCAAATACTCTCTTCTTGCGGCATCCCTATTCATAAACTGGGAAAAAATTTAGATGCAGATTACATATTACTTGTGGCTTGTGCGACTGTGCGGACATGTGATACAATGCTCGTTGGCCTGGGTTGTGTGTGCAGACAGCAAACATATGACGATTAGATGGATGCAGTGTTGGGGAACGACGCATGGGAAACAAAAAATTTACTACACGCACGAAGACCTATCATGGTGATGTCCATCTACGAGAGGGGATGTGTGATCTACGTACCCTTGTAGACCGTACAACAGAGGCGTTAGTGAACGCGGTTGATGTAGTGGAACGTCCTCACGTCCCTCGATCCGCCCTGTGAACCGTCCCGCGATCAGTCCCACGATCTAGCGCCGAACGGACGGCACCTCCGCGTTCAGCACACGTACAGCTCAACGATGATCTCGGCCTTCTTGATCCAGCAAGAGAGACAGAGAGGTAGAAGAGTTCTCCGGCAGCGTGACGGCGCTCCGGAGGTTGGTGATGATCTCGTCTCGGCAAGGCTCCGCCCGAGCTCCGCAGAAACGCGATCTAGAGGTAAAACCGTGGAGATATGTGGTCGGGCTGCCGTGGCAAAGTTGTGTCAAATCAGCCCTAAAACCTCCGTATATATAGGTGGGAGAGGGGGGGCCTTGCCTTGGGGCTCAAGCGGCCCCAAGGGGGTCGGCCGAGCCAAGGGGGGAAGGTCTCCCCTTCCAAACCGAATCCAACTTGGTTTGGAACGTGGAGTCCTTCTTCCCTTTCCCACCTCCTCTTTTTTTTTCTCTTTGATTTTCTTCCTATGGTGCATAGGGCCTTCTTGGGCTGTCCCACCAGCGCACTAAGGGCTGGTGCGCCACCCCCAAGGCCTATGGGCTTCCCCGGGGTGGGTTTCCCCCCCCCCTCCGTTGAACACCCGGAACCCATTCGTCATTCCCGGTACATTCCTGGTAACTCCGAAAACCTTCCGGTAATCAAATGATGTCATCCTATATATCAATCTTCATTTCCGGACCATTCCGGAAACCCTCGTGACGTCCGTGATCTCATCCGGGACTCCGAACAACATTCGGTAACCAACCATATAACTCAAATACGCATAAAACAACGTCGAACCTTAAGTGTGCAGACCCTGCGGTTTCGAGAACTATGTAGACATGACCCGAGAGACTCCTCGGTCAATATCCAATAGTGGGACCTGGATGCCCATATTGGATCCTACATATTCTACGAAGATCTTATCGTTTGAATCTCAGTGCCAAGGATTCATATAATCCCGTATGTCATTCCCTTTGTCCTTTGGTATGTTACTTGCCCGAGATTCGATCGTCAGTATCCGCATACCTATTTCAATCTCGTTTACCGGCAAGTCTCTTTACTCGTTCCGTAATACAAGATCCCGCAACTTACACTAAGTCACATTGCTTGCAAGGCTTGTGTGTGATGTTGTATTACCGAGTGGGCCCCGAGATACCTCTCCGTCACACGGAGTGACAAATCCCAGTCTCGATCCATACTAACTCAACTAACACCTTCGGAGATACTTGTAGAGCATCTTTATAGTCACCCAGTTACGTTGCGACGTTTGATACACACAAAGCATTCCTCCGGTGTCAGTGAGTTATATGATCTCATGGTCATAGGAACAAATACTTGACAGCAGAAAACAGTAGCAACAAAATGACACGATCAACATGCTACGTCTATTAGTTTGGGTCTAGTCCATCACGTGATTCTCCTAATGACGTGATCCAGTTATCAAGCAACAACACCTTGTTAATAATCAGAAGACCCTGACTATCTTTGATCAACTGGCTAGCCAACTAGAGGCTTGCTAGGGACAGTGTTTTGTCTATGTATCCACACATGTATATAAGTCTTCATTCAATACAATTATAGCATGGATAATAAACGATTATCATGAACTAAGAAATATAATAATAACTAATTTATTATTGCCTCTAGGGCATATTTCCAACAGTCTCCCACTTGCACTAGAGTCAATAATCTAGTTCACATCACCATGTGATTCCAACGAATCCAACACCCATATAGTTATGGGGTCTGATCACGTCTTGCTCATGAGAGAGGTTTTAGTCAACGGTTCTGAAATTTTCAGATCCGTGTGTTCTTTACAAATCTTTATGTCATCTTATAGATGCTGCTACTATGTGCTATTCGGAAATACTCCAAATATCTACTCTACTATACGAATCCGTTTCACTACTCATAGTTATTCGGATTAGTGTCAAAGCTTACATCGACGTAACCCTTTACGACGAACTCTTTAACCACCTCCATAATCGAGAAAAATTCCTTAGTCCATCAGTTACTAAGGATAAATTTTTACCGCTGCTAGTGATTCAATCATGGATCACTCTCTGTACCTCTCAACAGACTTGCTGCAAGGCACACGTCAGGTACGGTACTCAGCATGGCATACTTTAGAGTCTACGGCTAAGGCATAGAAGACGACCTTCGTCTATTCTCTTTATTCTGCCGTGGTCGGGTTTTGAGTCTTACTCAAATTCACACCTTACAATGCAACCAAGAACTCCTTCTTTGCTGATCTATTTTGAACTCCTTCAAAACATACCAAGTCATGCATCTTGTTGAAACTTCCATTAAGCGCTTTCGATCTATCTCCATAGATCTTTGATGCTCAACGTTCAAGTAGCTCAATCCAGGTATTCCTTTAAAAACTCCTTTCAAACAACCTTGTATGCTTTACAGAAATTCTACATTACTTCTGATCCACAATATGTCAACCACATATACTTATCAGAAATTCTATAGTGCTCCCACTCACTTCTTTGGAAATACAAGTTTCTCATAAACCTTGTACAAACCCAAAATCCTTGATCATCTCATCAAAGTGTATATTCCAACTCCGAGATGCTTGCACCAGTCCATTTAAGGATCGCCGGAGCTTGCATACTTGCTAGTATCTTTAGGATCGACAAAACCTCATGGTTGTATCTCATACAATGTTTTCTCAAGGAAACCGTCGAGGAAACAATGTTTTGACATCCTACATGAAATATTTCATAAATAATGCAGCAACTACTAACATAATTCTAAAAGACTTTTAGCATCGCTACGAGTGAGAAAGTCTCATCACAGTCAACTGTTTGATCTTTTCGGAAACATCTTTGTGACAAGTCGAGCTTTTCTTAATAGTGACTTATCACTATCATCGTCTGTCTTCCTTTTAAAGATCCATCTTTACTCAATAGTCCTATGACCATCAAGTAGTTCTTCCAAAGTCTACACCTTGTTTTCATACATGGATCCTCTCTCGGATTTCATGGCTTCCAGCCATTTGTCGGAATCTGGGCCCACCATTGCTTTCTCCATAACTCATAGGTTCACTGTTGCTCAACAACATGATCTCCAAGACAGGGTTACCGTACCACTCTGTAGTAGTACGCGACCTTGTCAACCTACGAGGCTTGTAGTAACTTGATCCGATGCTCGATGATCACCATCATCAGCTTTCACTTCAATTGGTGTAGGCGCCATAGGAACAACTTCCTGCGCCCTGCTACACACTGGTCGAAGTGATGGTTCAATAACCTCATCAAGATTACCACCGTCCCACTCAATTCTTTCGAGAGAAACCTTTCCTCGAGAAAGGATCCGTTTCCAGAAACAAACACTTTGCTTTCGGATCTGAGATAGGAGGTGTACCCAACTGTTTTGGATATCCTATGAAGATGCATTTATCCGCTTTGGGTTCGAGCTTATCAGACTGGAACTTTTTCACATAAGTGTCGAAACCCCAAACTTTCAAGAAACGACAGTTTAGATTTCTCTAAACCTCAGTCTATACTGAGTCATCTCAACGGAAATACGTGGTGCCCTATTTAAAGTGAATGCGGTTGTCTCTAATGCTTAACCCATAAACGATAGTGGTAATTCGATAAGAGACATCATAGCATGCACCATACCAAATAGTGTGTGGCTATGACGTTCAGACACATCATCACACTATGATGTTCTAGGTGGCATGAACCGCGAAACAATTTCCACATTGTCTTAACTGCGTACCGAAACTCGTAACTCAGATATTCATTTCTATGATCATATCGTAGACAGTTTATCCTCTTGTTACGATGAACTTCACTCTGAAACATAATTGAACTTTTCAATATTTTAGACTTGTGATTCATTAAGCAAATACTCTAGTATCTACTCAAATCGTCATTGAAGTAAGAACATAATGATATCCACTGCGTGCCTCAGCACCCATTGGACTGCATACATCAAAATGTATCACTTCCAACAAGTTACTATCTTATTTCATCTCAATGAAAACAAGGCCTTGCTCATGTGGTATGATTTGCATGTTACTAGTGATTCAAAATCAAGTGAGTATAAAGATCCATCAGCATGGAGCCTCTTCATGCAATTTATACCAACATGACTCAAGCGGCAGTGCCACAAGTAAGTGGTACTATCATCATTACCTCGTATCTTTTGGCACCAATATCATGAACATGTGTAACACTACGATCGAGATTCAATAAACCATTGAAGGTGATTATTCAAGAAAATAGAGTAACCATTATTCTCTTTAAATGAATAATCGTATTGCAATAAACATGATCCAATCATGTTCATGCTTAACGCAAGCACCAAATAACAATTATTTAGGTTTAACACCAATCCCGATGGTAGAGGGAGCGTGCGACGTTTGATCATATCAACCTTGGAAACACTTCGAACACGTATCGTCACCTCGCCTTTAGCTAGTCTCCTTTATGACGTAGCTTTCATTTCATGTTACTAATCACTTAGCAACCGAACCGGTATCCAATACCCTCATGCTACTAGGAGTACTAGTAAAGTACACATCAACATCATGTATATCAAATATACTTCTTTCGACTTTTGCCAGCCTTCTTATCTACCAAGTATCTAGAGTTGCTCCGCCTCAGTGACTGTTCCCCTCATTATAGAAGTACTTAGTCTCGGGTTTGGGTTTGATCTTGGGTCTCTTCATTAGTGCAGCAACTGTTTTTCCGTTTCACGAAGTATCCCTTCTAGCCCTTGCCTTTCTTGAAACTTAGTGGTTTTACAAACCATCAACTATTGATGCTCCTTCTTGATTTCTACTTTCGCAGTGTCAAACATCGTGAATCGCTCAAGGATCATTGTATCTATCCTTGATATGTTATAGTTCATCACGAAGCTCTCACAGCTTGGTGGTAGTGACTTTGGAGAACCATCACTATCTCATCTGGAAGATTAACTCCCACTTGATTCAAGTGATTGTCCTACTCAGACAAACTGAGCACACGCTCAACGATTGAGCTTTTCTCCTTTACTTTGTGGACAAAGAATCTTGTCGGAGGTCTCGTACCTCTCAACAAGGGCACGAGCAGGAAATCACAATTTCATCTCTTTAGAACATCACTTATGTTCCGTGACGTTTCAAAACGTCTTCGGTGCCTTGCTTCTAAGGCATTAAGTATTTTGCACTGAACTATCGTGTAGTCATCAGAAACGTGTATGTTGGATGTTCACAGCATCCACTGACAACGCTCGAGGTGCAGCACACCGAGTGGTGCATTAAGGACATAAGCCTTCCGCGCAGCAACGAGGACAATCCTCTTCAAAGTTTGCTACTATCAACTTTCAACTAAATTTTCTCTAGGAACATATAAAAATAGTAGAGCTATAGCGCAAGCTACATCGCAATTCGCAAAGACCATTAGACTATGTTCATGACAATTAGTTCAATTAATCATATTACTTAAGAACTCCCACTCAAAAAGTACATCTCTCTAGTCATTTGAGTGGTACATGATCCAAATCCACTATCTCAAGTCCGATCATCACGTGAGTCGAGAATAGTTTCAGTGGTAAGCATCTCTATGCTAATCATATCAACTATACGATTCATGCTCGACCTTTCGGTCTCATGTGTTCCGAGGCCATGTCTGCACATGCTAGGCTCGTCAAGCTTAACCCGAGTGTTCTGCGTGTGCAACTGTTTTGCACCCGTTGTATGTGAACGTTGAGTCTATCACACCCGATCATCATGTGGTGTCTCGAAATGAAGAACTATCGCAACGGTGCACAGTCGGGGAGAACACAATTTCGTCTTGAAATTTTAGTGAGAGATCACCTCATAATGCTACCGTCGTTCTAAGAAAGATAAGGTGCAAAAAGGATTAACATCACATGCAATTCATAAGTGACATGATATGGCCAACATCATGCGCTTCTTGATCTCCATGACCAAAGCACCGGCACGATCTTCTTGTCACCGGCGTCACACCATGATCTCCATCATCATGATCTCCATCAACGTGTCGCCATCGGGGTTGTCGTGCTACTCATGCTATTACTACTAAAGCTACGTCCTAGCAATATAGTAAACGCATCTGCAAGCACAAACGTTAGTTTAAAGACAACCCTATGGCTACTGCCGGTTGCCGTACCATCGACGTGCAAGTCGATATTAACTATTACAACATGATCATCTCATACATCCAATATATCACATCAGATCGTTGGCCATATCACATCACAAGCATACCCTGCAAAAACAAGTTAGACGTCCTCTAATTTTGTTGTTGCATGTTTTACGTGGTGACCATGGGTATCTAGTAGGATCGCATCTTACTTACGCAAACACCACAACGGAGATATATGAGTTGCTATTTAACCTCATCCAAGGACCTCCTCGGTCAAATCTGATTCAACTAAAGTTGGAGAAACTGACACCCGCCAGTCATCTTTGAGCAACGGAGTTACTCGTAGCGATGAAACCAGTCTCTCGTAAGCATACGAGTAATGTCGGTCCGAGCCACTTCGATCGAACAATACCGCGGAATCAAGAAAAGACTAAGGAGGGCAGCAAAACGCACATCACCGCCCACAAAAACTTTTGTGTTCTACTCGAGAAGACATCTACGCATGAACCTAGCTCATGATGCCACTGTTGGGGAACGTCGCATGGGAAACAAAAAAATTCCTACGCACACGAAGACCTATCATGGTGATGTCCATCTACGAGAGGTAGAAGAGTTCTCCGGCAGCATGACGACGCTCCGGAGGTTGGTGATGATCTCGTGTCGGCAGGGCTCCGCCCGAGCTCCGCAGAAACGCGATCAGAGGTAAAACCGTGGAGATATGTGGTCGGGCTGCCGTGGCAAAGTTGTGTCAAATCAGCCCTAAAACCTCCGTATATATAGGTGTGAGAGGGGGGGCCTTGCCTTGGGCCTCAAGAGGCCCCAAGGGAGTCGGCCGAGCCAAGGGGGGAAGGTCTCCCCTTCCAAACCGGATCCAACTTGGTTTGGAAGGTGGAGTCCTTCTTCCCTTTCCCACCTCCTCCTTTTTTTTCTTTTCTCTTTGATTTTCTTCCTATGGCGCATAGGGCCTTCTTGGGCTTTCCCACCAGCCCACTAAGGGCTGGTGCGCCACCCCCAAGGCCTATGGGCTTCCCCGGGGTGGGTTCCCCCCCCCCCCGGTTAACACCCGGAAACCATTCGTCATTCCCGGTACATTCCCGGTAACTCCGAAAACCTTCAGGTAATCAAATGAGGTCATCCTATATATCAATCTTCATTTCCGGACCATTCCGGAAACCCTCGTGATGTCCGTGATCTCATCCGGGACTCGGAACAATATTCTGTAACCAACCATATAACTCAAATACGCATAAAACAACGTCGAACCTTAAGTGTGCAGACCCTGCGGGTTCGAGAACTATGTAGACATGACCCGAGAGACTCCTCGGTCAATATCCAATAGCGGGACCTGGATGCCCATATTGGATCCTACATATTCTATGAAGATCTTATCGTTTGAACCTCAGTGCCAGGGATTTATATAATCTCGTATGTCATTCCCTTTGTCCTTTGGTATGTTACTTGCCCGAGATTCGATCGTCAGTATCCGCATACCTATTTCAATCTCGTTTACCGGAAAGTCTCTTTACTCATTCCGTAATACAAGATCCCGCAACGTACACTAAGTCACATTGCTTGCAAGGCTTGTGTGTGATGTTGTATTACCGAGTGGGCCCCGAGATAACTCTCCGTCACACGGAGTGACAAATCCCAGTCTCGATCCATACTAACTCAACTAACACCTTCGGAGATACCTGTAGAGCATCTTTATAGTCACCCAGTTACGTTGCGACGTTTGATACACACAAAGCATTCCTCCGGTGTCAGTGAGTTATATGATCTCATGGTCATAGGAACAAAGACTTGACACGCAGAAAACAGTAGCTACAAAATGACACGATCAACATGCTACGTCTATTAGTTTGGGTCTAGTCCATCACGTGATTCTCCTAATGACGTGATCTAGTTATCAAGCAACAACACCTTGTTCATAATCAGAAGACCCTGACTATCTTTGATCAACTGGCTAGCCAACTAGAGGCTTGCTAGGGACAGTGTTTTGTCTATGTATCCACACATGTATATAAGTCTTCATTCAATACAATTATAGCATGGATAATAAACGATTATCATGAACTAAGAAATATAATAATAACTAATTCATTATTGCCTCTAGGGCATATTTCGAACATGCAGCAGCAGCGTGGTTGGGCATGGGAGCAATTCATATTGTAGCACCAGCGTGGTTGGACGTGGGAGCAATTCAGATGATGCGCGCTTTAGTTTGAAGTCAACCTTCACATGTACGGGCACACATCTGGTCAATCTTTACATACCTGGTCGTGCATGCACTGCAATTCAGATTGGAGTAGATAAGAACAAGAGGAGGTGGCCAAGCGGCTTGTCACTTGCAAGGACACCGACGACCAGAGCGGCGGCGAATCACGGGTTGTCGAGGGCGGCCGGCACGGCTCCGTTCAAACTGACGCTAGGGTTTTCCGTCCAGTCTTCCGTTTTTCCTGTGATCTGGCAAACGATCGATCTAGATCGAGAGATTTGTTTGTTCTATTCTGATCGATGGATGGAATGGGCTGAAGGCTTGTACGTGAGCATACCTGTACATGAATACGTGTGGGGCTAGGCTTCTATATACCACAAAATCTGTTTTTTTCCTACTATGTGTATAGTTACTAGTTAGGCCACGCCTGGGGCTGGAGTCCCAGTTGCCCCAGGACCAATTTCGCCTCTGGGTGGTTGTGTCTGACGGGGTGGTTCGGCGGCGGGTCTTCGGGCGATGGGAGTTGGCCATGCTCTCGATTAGGAACACAACTCGCGTAGCGGCGAGGATGTGTTATGACAGCAGTGGCTCTGGTGGGACGCGGGTGGCGGCTTCAGAGTGTGCTGCCGATAGGGGCTGCGTAGTTGCCGGAACTAGGAGGAAGGCGCAAGGCGGCGAAGCACGGGCAAGCGTGCCTTTGTTGGCGGGTTGCTGTAATGGAGGTGGTCGACGAGGTTGCGCAGTGATGCGGGTTGTGTTGCTGCTCATGCGGGGAGGATCTGGCGAGCGTGTGGTGGTCGGACGCCGGGGCGACGACCCGGAGGCTCTTCTTCCGTGATGGCAGCCGTGGTGGCTGTGTGGGTAGCACCACAACTAGAGTTCGGGTGCATAGGGACTCTGCGGTAGTGCGTCGGTCCTCGGTCAGGCTAGGGACCCTTGGTGATGGCCCATGGGTTATGGCTGTGGTGCGGGGCGCTGGATCTGACTAGACGTGGCCGGTTCTAGCTCCTACGATGGTGATGGGGTAGCCTGGTCAACGACCCTGCGTAGTGCAGGCAGCGATGGCGGGGTTGTTCTGATCGGCTGCTCCGGGCATTGGTGGTGGGTGGTGGTTGAGGCGGGCGGTGGCTCTCGTAGGCCGGTTTGTGGGGAAGACTTCTTTTCGCTGGTCGAGGTGCAAGCCTAGCTCTGGGCTTGGCCGGAGCCTACGACGGCGACGCTTGTGGGCGTCACACACCTTCTACGAGGCGTCTTTGTTCGAGGGCCTAAGACCTCTTCTCTTGCACTCCACGGGAACCCTGATACATCTCTGTTTTGGACACCAATTTGCATGATTTGAATTAAACTGACCCAGACTGACGCTTTTTTCAGTAGAACTACCATGGTATTGTTTTTATGCAGAAATAAAAGTTCTCGGAATGGAACAAAACTGTTTGGAGACTTTTTATACAATAAAATAAAATACTGGAGACAAGAACCATCGCAGGAGGGTCCCCGGGGGAGCATAACCCACCAGGGCGCCCCCTCCTAGTGCGCCCAGGTGGGTAGTGCCCACCTAGTGTCCCCGCTGACCCTATCTCCGACGCTATAAAATCATATTTTCGTAGGAAAAATCAGGGAGGAAGAATTATCTCGTTTCGTGATACGGAGCCGTCGCCACCCGCTGTTCTTCATCGGGAGGCGAGAATTGGAGTGTGTTTGGGGCTCCGGAGAGGGGAATCTTCGGTCTTTGTTGTCACCAACCCTCCTTCATCGCTAGTTCCATGATGCTCCCCACCAAGAGTGAGTAATTCCTTCGTAGTCTTGGTGGTCGATGAGGAGTTGGATGAGATTCATCATGTAATCGAGTTAGTTTTGTTAGGGCTTGATCCCTAGTATCCATTATGTTCTCAAATTGATGTTGCTATGACTTTGCCATGCTTAATGCTTGTCACTTTGGGCCCCGGTGCCATGATTTCAGATCTCAACCGTTTATGTTATCACCATTATATCTATGTTGTAGATCCGATCTTGCAAGTTATAGTCACCTATTACGTGTTATGATCCGTAAACCCCGGAGTGATAGTATTAGGGATACTTTCCGGTGATGACCGTAGTTTGAGGAGTTCATGTATTCACTATGTGCTAATGCTTTGTTCCGGTTCTCCATTAAAAGGAGGCCTTAATATCCCTTAGTTTGCTTATGGACCCCGCTTCCACGGGAGGGTAGGACAAAAGATGTCATACAAGTTCTTTCCATAAGCATGTATGACTATTTATGGAATACATGTCTACATTATATTTATGAACTCGAGCTAGTTTTGTATCACCCTAGGTTATGACTGTCACATGATCAATATAATCCAACGAATCCACCGATCCAATGCCTACGAATTTCTTACATATAGTTCCTGCTAAGTTACTACTGTTGTTGCTACTATTACAACTACTACAAAACCATTGCTATCATTGTTACCGTTACTACTCCGGTTACCGCTACTATCCAAACTATCGTATTACTATGCTACCGATCACTTTGCTGCAGATATTTAATCTCCATGTGTGGCTGAATTGGCAACTCAGTTGCTAATACTTGCAAATATTCTTTGGCTCCCCTTGTGTCGAATCTATGAATTTGGGTTGAATACTCCTCCCTCGAAAAGTGTTGCGATCCCCTATACTTCCGGGTTATCAAGACCTTTTTCTAGCGCCGTTGCCGGGAGCATAGCTATATTTGTTGAGTCACTTGGGATTATTATCTATTTATCACTATGAAGAATATGAAGGATGATAGAACCAAGATCTTTCCCTCGAAGACGAGGGGAGGTAAGGAAATTCCATCTAGCTCTGCACTTGATTATCCTTCGGTTAAAAGTAAACTTGCAATGCCACCATGTTCTATAATACTGATATGTTGCAAGTTATTGATGATGCTACTTCTGCTATGAATGATTCTTATGATGATGCTAGTACCTTGCTTGATAAGACGGTGCCATTAGGTCAACTACTTGATGAACAACTTGCTAGAATTAAAGATTTTGAGGATGCTGAAACTGATGAAATTATTGAAACTGATGAAGTACATGAAGGTGATTTTCATGAAACACCTGTTAGATCTATCTCTGTGAGATATGAATTACCTAAGGTACCCGAAGGTTATATTATGGATGAGGAGGCATCTAGAGACTTTCTTGCCTACAATGATAGAGCTGATCTTGAGAAATTACTATGCAAACTGAAAGAAAAATCTTTGAATGCTAGAATGAAATGTGATCCTCAGTTTGCTACTTCACCTATCTGTGTTACTCATAAGGATTTTGAATTCTCTGTCGACCCAAAGTTAATTACTTTCGTAGAATCTGATCATTTCCATGGCTATGAAACTGAAATCGTAGTGGCACATCTTACTAAACTGAATGATATAGCCACCCTATTTGCTCATGGTGAGAAATCTCGCTTCTACTTTAACCGCAAATTATTTCTGTTCTCATTTAAGGGTGATGCTAAAGCTTGGTACAATACTCTTTCTCCTGGTTGTGTGCGTAGTCCCCAGGATATGTTTTATTACTTCTCTGAAAAATATTTTCCTGCTCATAAGAAACGAGTTGCCTTGCAGGAAATATTTAACTTTCTGCAAATTGAAGAAGAGAGTCTCCCACAAGCTTGGGGGAGGCCTCTCCAATTTCTTAATGCTTTGCGTGATCATCCACTTAAGAAAAATGCAATAACTGATATCTTCTATAATGGACTAACCGATGCTTCTAGGGACTTCCTAGATAGTTGTGCTGGTTGTGTTTTTAGGGAACGAACCATTGAACAAGTAGAGGAATTATTGAATAATATATTGAAGAATTATGAGGATTGAACTCTTCCTGAACCATCGCATAAGCCCACTCCAAAGAAGAGGCATATCTTATAACTAAGTCCTAAAGATATGAAAGAGGCAAATAAATGTATGAAGGAAAAAGGTATTGAAGCCGAGGATGTTAAGAATTTACCACCTATTGAAGAAATACATGGACTTGACATACCACCACCAAAGGTGGTAGAGGTAAATAATTTAATGAAATTTCACGGAAGTGATATCCCTTACAATAAACATCCTAGCCAATGCCTTTGTGAGTTTGATAACTATATCAGAAAACAAGATCACTTCAATGCCAATGTCATGAAACAATTGAAATACATCTCTGATATGATTGCTCGCTTGAGTGACTTGTTATTTATAATCTCCAATGATGTTAGCGGTGTAGGAAAACATGCCTCTATGGTTCAAACTCAATGAGAACAAGTTCCTAAATATCAAAGAGAACTGCTTGATGAAATGAACAATAATATAAGTGATCATGCTATCAAAGTACTAACTAGAGAAGGTAGAATGACTCAGGTACCACTTTATCCTAGGGACACCCTAAGAGAATTGAACAAGATTCAGAAAGAGTTAACACCAATGCACTTAGTCCTTCTAGAAAGAAAAAGAAAAAGTCTACATACCTCTAGTGAACTGGAAATAGAAAAACCTCCTGAAAGTAGTAATGATGTCTCTATGTGTGATGCTGAAACCCAATCTGGTAATGAACATTCATCTAGGGATAATGAAGAGGATGATGATACTGTTTATACAAACACTCAACCAGACAAAGATAAACAACGATATAATGATGTTGAGATATAACCTGCTATTGATCTTGATAACCCACAACCCAAAAGTAAAAAAGTATGATAAAAGAGACTTCATTGCTAGAAAACATGGTAAAGAAAGAGAACCATGGGTACAAAACCCATGCCCTTTGCACCTAAGTCAACTAAGAAAAAAGATGATGAAGAATTTGAACGCCTTGCTGAAATGCTTAGGCTAGTCTTTTTGCGCACTCGCTTGACTGATATTTTAAAGATGGCCCCTTATGCAAAATACATGAAAGCATCATCACTAATAAAAGAAAAATACTGGAAGCTAAAATCTCCACCATGCTTGCTAACTATTATTTTAAGGATGGAGTACCTAAAAAACTTGGAGATCTGGGAATACCAACTATACCTTGCTCCATAAAAAGAAACTATGTTGAGACCACTTTATATGATTTGTGAGCTGGTGTTAGTGTTATGCCTTTCTCTTCATATAAAAGACTGGATTTGAATAAACTCACACCTACCGAAATATCTTTGCAAATGGTTGACAAATCAACTGGCATACCTATCGGGATTTGTGAGGATGTGCCCGTTGTTGTTGCAAATGTTACTATCTTAACTGACTTTGTTATACTTGAGATATCTGAGGATGCCAACTGTTGGAATTATGCCCTAGAGGCAATAATAAATATAGTTATTATTATAATTCCTGTATCAAGATAATCGTTTATTATCCATGCTATAATTGTATTGAGTGAAGACTCATTTACATGTGTGGATACATAGACAAAACACTGTCCCTTGCAAGCCTCTAGTTGGCTAGCTAGTTGATCAAAGCTAGTCAGTGTCTTCTGATTATGAACAAGGTGTTGTTCCTTGATAACTGGATCACGTCATTAGGAGAATCACGTGATGGACTAGACCCAAACTAATAGACGTAGCATGTTGATCGTGTCATTTTGTTGCTACTGTTTTCTGCGTGTCAAGTATTTGTTCCTATGACCATGAGATCATATAACTCACTAACACAGGAGGAATACTTTGTGTGTATCAAACGCCGCAACGTAACTGGGTGACTATAAAGATGCTCTACAGGTATCTCCGAAGGTGTTCGTTGAGTTAGTATGGATCAAGACTGGGATTTGTCACTCCATGTGACGGAGAGGTATCTCGGGGCCCACTCGGTAATAGAACATCACACACAAGCCTTGCAAGAAATGTGACTTAGTGTAAGTTGCGGGATCTTGTATTACGGAACGAGTAAAGAGACTTGCCGGTAAACGAGATTGAAATAGGTATACGGATAATGACGATCGGATCTCGGGCAAGTAACATACCGAAGGACAAAGGGAATGACATACGGGATTATATGAATCCTTGACACTGAGGTTCAAACAATAAGATCTTCGTAGAATATGTAGGATCCAATATGGGCATCCAGGTCCCGCTATTGGATATTGACCGAGGAGTCTCTCGGGTCATGTCTACATAGTTCTCGAACCCGCAGGGTCTGCACACTTAAGGTTCGGCGTTGTTTTATGCGTATTTGAGTTATATGGTTGGTTACCGAATGTCGTTCGGAGTCCCGGATGAGATCACAGACGTCACGAGGGTTTCCGGAATGGTCCAGAAACAAAGATTTATATATAGGATGACCTCATTTGATTACCGGAAGGTTTTCGGAGTTACCGGGAATGTATCGGGAATGACGAATTGGTTCCGGGAGTTCACCGGGGGGGGGGGGGGGCAACCCACCCCGGGGAAGCCCATAGGCTTTGAGGGTGGCGCACCAGCCCTTAGTGGGCTCGTGGGACAGCCCAAAAGAGCCCTATGCGCATTGGAAGAAAAATCAAAGAGAAAAGAAAAAAAAGGAGGAGGTGGGAAAGGAAAGAAGGACTCCACCCACCAAACCAAGTAGGACTCGGTTTGGGGGGGGGGAGACCTTCCCCCCTTGGCTCGGCCGACCCCCTTGGGGCTCCTTGAGCCCCAAGGCAAGGCTCCCCCTCCCACCTATATATACGGAGGTTTTAGGTCTGATTTGAGACAACTTTGCCACGGCAGCCCGACCACATATCTCCATGGTTTTGCCTCTAGATCGCGTTTCAGCGGAGCTCGGGCGGAGCCCTGCTGAGACGAGATCATCACCAACCTCCGGAGCGCCATCACGCTGCCGGAGAACTCTTCTACCTCTCCGTCTCTCTTGCTGGATCAAGAAGGCCGAGATCATCGTCGAGCTGTACGTGTGCTGAACGCGGAGGTGCCGTCCGTTCGGCACCAGATCGTGGGACTGATCGCGGGATAGTTCGCAGGGCGGATCAAGGGACGTGAGGACGTTCCACTACATCAACCGCGTTCAAAAACGCTTCTGATGTACGGTCTACAAGGGTACGTTGATCACACATCCCCTCTCGTAGATGGACATCACCATGATAGGTCTTCGTGTGCGTAGGAATTTTTTTGTTTCCCATGCGACGTTCCCCAATAGTGGCATCATGAGCTAGGTTCATGCGTAGATGTCTTCTCGAGTAGAAAACAAAAGTTTTTGTGGGCGGTGATGTGCGTTTTGCTGCCCTCCTTAGTCTTTTCTTGATTCCGCGGTATTGTTGGATCGAAGTGGCTCGGACCGACATTACTCGTATGCTTACGAGAGACTGGTTTATCGCTACGAGTAACTCCGTTGCTCAAAGATGACTGGCGGGTGTCAGTTTCTCCAACTTTAGTTGAATCGGATTTGACCGAGCAGGTCCTTGGATGAGGTTAAATAGCAACTCATATATCTCCGTTGTGGTGTTTGCGTAAGTAAGATGCGATCCTACTAGATACCCATGGTCACCACGTAAAACATGCAACAACAAAATTAGAGGACGTCTAACTTGTTTTTGCAGGGTATGCTTGTGATGTGATATGGCCAACGATGTGATGTGATATATTGGATGTATAAGATGATCATGTTGTAATAGATAATATCGACTTGCACGTCGATGGTACGGCAACCGGCAGGAGCCATAGGGTTGTCTTTATACTAACGTTTGTGCTTGCAGATGCGTTTACTATTTTGCTAGGATGTAGCTTTAGTAGTAATAGCATGAGTAGCACGACAACCCCGATGGCGACACGTTGATGGAGATCATGGTGTGGCGCCGGTGACAAGAAGATCGTGCCGATGCTTTGGTGATGGAGATCAAGGAGCACATGATGATGGCCATATCATGTCACTTATGAATTGCATGTGATGTTAATCCTTTTATGCACCTTATTTTGCTTAGAACGATGGTAGCATTATGAGGTGATCTCTCACTAAAATTTCAAGACGAAATTGTGTTCTCCCCGACTGTGCACCGTTGCTACAGTTCGTCGTTTCGAGACACCACGTGATGATCGGGTGTGATAGACTCAACGTTCACATACAACGGGTGCAAAACAGTTGCGCACGCGGAACACTCGGGTTAAGCTTGACGAGCCTAGAATGTGCAGACATGGCCTCAGAACACATGAGACCGAAAGGTCGATCATGAATCATATAGATGATATGATTAGCATAGGGATGCTTACCACTGAAACTATACTCAACTCACGTGATGATCGGACTTGAGCTAGTGTAAGTGGATCATGAACCACTCAAATGACTAGAGAGATGTACTTTTTGAGTGGGAGTTTAGCGAATAATTTGATTAAGTTAAACTCTAATTATCTTGAACATAGTCTAAGTCCACTTTGAGTATATTTGTGTTGTAGATCATGGCTCACGCGACAGTCACCCTGAATTTTAATACGTTCCTAGAGAAAGCTAAGTTGAAAGATGATGGAAGCAACTTTGTAGACTGGGCTCGTAATCTTAAGCTAATCTTACAAGCTGGGAAGAAGGATTATGTCCTTAATGCTGGCTAGGAGATGAACCACCCGCTACGGCTGATCAGGATGTTAAGAACGCTTGGTTAGCATGTAAGGAGGACTACTCATTAGTTCAATGTGCAGTCTTGTATGGCTTAGAACCGGGACTTCAACGTCGCTTTGAGCGTCATGGAGCATTTGAGATGTTCCAGGAGTTGAAGTTTAGCTTTCAGAAGAACGCCCGGATCGAGAGGTATGAGACCTCCGATAAATTCTATGCTTGCAAGATGGAGGAGAACTCGTCTGTCAGTGAACATGTGCTCAAAATGTCTGGGTACTCAAACCGTCTAGCTGAGCTGGGGATTGAACTCCTGCAAGAAGCTATCACTTACAGAATCCTTCAATCACTGCCGCCAAGCTATAAAGGCTTTGTGTTGAACTACAACATGCAAGGGATGAACAAGTCTCCCGGCGAGTTGTTTGCGATGCTGAAAGTCGCAGAGTCTGAACTCCGTAAAGAGCATCAAGTGTTGATGGTGAATAAGACCACTAGTTTCAAGAGAAACGGCAAAGGCAAGAAGGGTAATTCAAAGAAGAGAGGCAAGCCTGTTGCCAATCCGACGAAGAAACCCAAAGCTGGACCTAAGCCTGAAACAGAGTGTTACTATTGCAAGGGTATGGGTCACTTGAAGCGCAATTGCCCCAAGTATATGGCTGATAAGAAGGCGGCCAAAGAAAAATCAGGTATATTTGATATACATGTTATTGATGTGTACTTAACCGGCTCTCGTAGTAGTACCTGGGTCTTCGATACCGGTTCTGTTGCTCATATTTGCAACTCGAAACAGGAAAAGCGGAATAGACGAAGGCTGGCGAAAGATGAAGTGACGATGCGCGTAGGAAATGGTTCCAAAGTTGATGCAATCGCAGTCGGCACAGTTTCACTTCAGTTACCATCAGGATTAGTTATGAACTTGAATCATTGTTATTTAGTGCCTGCGTTGAGCATGAACATTATATCTGGATCTTGTTTATTGCGAGACGGTTACTCTTTTAAGTCAGAGAATAATGGTTGTTCTATTTCTATGAGTAACATCTTTTATGGTCATGCACCCAATGTGAGAGGATTGTTCATATTGAATCTTGATAGTGATACACACATACATAACATTGAGACCAAAAGAGTTAGAGTTAACAATGATAGTGCCATATTTTTGTGGCACTGCCGCTTAGGTCATATTGGTGTAAAGCGCATGAAGAAACTCCATGCCGATGGACTTTTGGAGTCACTTGACTTTGATTCACTTGACACGTGCGAACCATGCCTCATGGGCAAGATGACTAAAACTCCGTTCTCCGGAACAATGGAGCGTGCAAGTGACTTGTTGGAAATCATACATACCGATGTGTGTGGTCCGATGAGCGTAGAGGCACGCGGCGGATATCGTTATTTTCTCACCTTCACTAACGATTTGAGTAGATATGGTTATGTCTACTTAATGAAGAACAAGTCTGAAACATTTGAAAGGTTCAAGCAATTTCAGAGTGAAGTTGAAAATCATCGTAACAAGAAGATCAAGTTCCTACGGTCTAGTCATGGGGGTGAATATCTGAGTTTCGAGTTTGGTGCTCACTTAAGACAATGTGGAATTGTTTCACAGTTGACACTGCCTGGAACACCACAGCGTAATGGTGTGTCCGAACGTCGTAATCGTACTTTATTAGAGATGGTGCGATCTATGATGTCTCTTACCGATTTGCCGTTATCGTTTTGGGGTTATGCATTAGAAACAGATGCATTCACTTTAAATAGGGCACCATCAAAATCCGTTGAGACGACACCATACGAACTGTGGTATGGCAAAAGGCCAAAGTTGTCGTTTCTTAAAGTTTGGGGATGTGATGCTTATGTCAAAAAGCTTCAGCCTGAAAAGCTGGAACCCAAAGCGGAAAAGTGCGTCTTAATAGGTTACACAAAAGAGATAGTTGGGTACACCTTCTATCTCAAATCCGAGGGCAAAGTGTTTGTTGCTAAACACGGAGCTTTTCTCGAGAAGGAGTTTCTCTCGAGAGAATTGAGTGGGAGGAAGATAGAACTTGACTAGGTTATCGAACCTCTCATCCCTCTGGATGGTGGCGCAGGGCAAGGGGAAACCTGTGTCGTTGCGACGCCGGTTGAGGAGGAAGTTAATGATGATGATCATGAAACTCCAGTTCAAGTTTCTGTCGAACCACGCAGGTCGACGAGACCACGTGCTGCTCCAGAGTGGTACGAAAATCCCGTCTTGTCAATCATGTTGTTAGACAACAATGAACCTGCAAATTATGAAGAAGCAATGGTGGGCCCAGATTCCAACAAATGGCTAGAAGCCATGAAGTCCGATATAGGATCCATGTATGAGAACAAAGTGTGGACTTTGGAAATACTGCCTGAGGGCCGCAAGGCTATTCAGAACAAATGGATCTTTAAGAGGAAGACGGACGCTGACGGCAATGTGACCGTTTATAAAGCTCGACTTGTGGCAAAGGGTTTTTCACAAGTTCAAGGAGTTGACTACGATGAGACATTCTCACCTGTAGCGATGCTTAAGTCCGTCAGAATCATGTTAGCAATAGCTGCATTTTTTAATTATGAAATCTGGCAGATGGATGTCAAAACGGCGTTCCTTAATGGTTTCCTTAAGGAAGAGTTGTATATGATGCAACCCGAAGGTTTTGTCGATCCTAAGAATGCTAACAAGGTGTGCAAGCTCCAGCGATCCATTTATGGACTGGTGCAAGCATCTCAGAGTTGGAACAAACGCTTTGATGAGGTGAACAAAGCATTTGGGTTTATACAAGTGGTTGGAGAATCTTGTATTTACAAGAAAGTGAGTGGGAGCTCTGTGGCGTTTCTAATATTATATGTGGATGAAATATTAATGATTGGAAACAACGTGGAGTTTTTGGAGAGCATAAAGGATTACTTGAATAAAAGTTTCTCTATGAAGGACCTAGGAGAAGCTGCTTACATTCTAGGCATTAAGATCTACAGGGATAGATCAAAACGCCTGATAGGACTTTCACAAAGCACATACCTTGATAAAGTTTAGAAGAGGTTCAAAATGGAACAGTCCAAGAAAGGGTTCTTGCCAGTTTTACAAGGTACGAGATTGAGTATGACTCAGTGCCCAGCAACTGATGAGGATAGAGAGCATATGCGCTCCGTCCCCTATGCTTCAGCCATAGGTTCTATCATGTATGCAATGCTGTGCACCAGACCGGACGTTAGCCTGGCCATAAGTATGGCAGGTAGGTTCCAGAGTAATCCAGCAGTGGATCACTGGACGGCGGTCAAGAATATCCTGAAGCACCTGAAAAGGACTAAGGAGATGTTTCTCGTGTATGGAGGTGACGAAGAGCTCGCTGTAAAAGGTTATGTCGATGCAAGCTTTGACACAGATCCGGACGACTCAAAGTCGCAAAACGGATACGTATTTATTCTTAATGGGGGTGCGGTAAGCTGGTGTAGTTCCAAGCAAAGCGTCGTACCAGATTCTACATGTGAAGCGGAGTACATGGCTGCCTCGGAGGCGGCTAAGAAGGGTGTCTGGATGAAGCAGTTCATGACGGATCTTGGAGTGGTGCCAAGCGCACTGAATCCAATAACCTTGTTCTGTGACAACACGGGTGCCATTGCCTTAGCAAAGGAACCACGGTTTCACAAGAAGTCCAGACACATCAAACGACGCTTCAACCTCATCCGCGACTACGTCGAAGGGGAGGACGTAAATATATGCAAAGTGCACACGGATCTGAATGTAGCAGACCCGCTGACTAAACCTCTTCCACGGGCAAAGCATGATCAACACCAGAACTGTATGGGTGTTATATTTATTATAATGTAATTCGCATGATGATGTGAGGGCTAGATTATTGACTCTCGTGCAACTGGGAGACTGTTGGAATTATGCCCTAGAGGCAATAATAAATATAGTTATTATTATAATTCCTATATCGAGATAATCATTTATTATCCATGCTATAATTGTATTGAATGAAGACTCATTTACATGTGTGGATACATAGACAAAACACTGTCCCTAGCAAGCCTCTAGTTGGCTAGCCAGTTGATCAAAGATAGGCAGTGTCTTCTGATTATGAACAAGGTGTTGTTGCTTGATAACTGGATCATGTCATTAGGAGAATCACGTGATGGACTAGACCCAAACTAATAGACGTAGCATGTTGATCGTGTCATTTTGTTGCTACTGTTTTCTGCGTGTCAAGTATTTGTTCCTATGACCATGAGATCATATAACTCACTAACACCGGAGGAATACTTTGTGTGTATCAAACGTCGCAACGTAACTGGGTGACTATAAAGATGCTCTACAGGTATCTCCGAAGGTGTTCGTTGAGTTAGTATGGATCAAGACTGGGATTTGTCACTCTGTATGATGGAGAGGTATCTCGGGGCCCACTCGGTAATACAACATCACACACAAGCCTTGCAAGCAATGTGACTTAGTGTAAGTTGCGGGATCTTGTATTACGGAACGAGTAAAGAGACTTGCCGGTAAATGAGATTGAAATAGGTATATGGATACTGACGATCGAATCTCGGGCAAGTAACATACCGAAGGACAAAGGGAATGACATACGGGATTATATGAATCCTTGACACTGAGGTTCAAACGATAAGATCTTCGTAGAATATGTAGGATCCAATATGGCCATCCAGGTCCCGCTATTGGATATTGACCGAGGAGTCTCTCGGGTCATGTCTACATAGTTCTCGAACCCGCAGGGTCTGCACACTTAAGGTTCAGCGTTGTTTTGTGCGTATTTCAGTTATATGGTTGGTTACCGAATGTTGTCCGGAGTCCCGGATGAGATCACAGACGTTACGAGGGTTTCCGGAATGGTCCGGAAACGAAGATTGATATATAGGATGACCTCATTTGATTACCGGAAGGTTTTCGGAGTTACCGGGAATGTACCGGGAATGACGAATGGGTTCCGGGAGTTCACCGGGGGGGCAACCCACCCCGGGGAAGCCCATAGGCTTTGAGGGTGGCGCACCAGCCCTTAGTGGGCTGGTGGGACAGCCCAAAAGAGCCCTATGCGCATTGGAAGAAAAATCAGAGAGAAAAGAAAAAAAAGGAGGTGGGAAAGGAAAGAAGGACTCCACCCACCAAACCAAGTAGGACTCGGTTTGGGGGGGGGGGAGACCTTCCCCCCTTGGCTCGGCCGACCCCCTTGGGGCTCCTTGAGCCCCAAGGCACGGCTCCCCCCTCCCACCTATATATACGGAGGTTTTAGGGCTGATTTGAGACGACTTTGCCGCGGCAGCCCGACCACATATCTCCACGGTTTTGCCTCTAGATCGCGTTTCTGCGGAGCTCGGGCGGAGCCCTGCTGAGACGAGATCATCACCAACCTCCGGAGCGCCGTCACGCTGCCAGAGAACTCTTCTACCTCTCCGTCTCTCTTGCTGGATCAAAAAGGCCGAGATCATCGTCGAGCTGTACGTGTGCTGAACGCGGAGGTGCTGTCCGTTCGGCACTAGATCGTGGGACTGATCGCGGGATAGTTCGCGGGGCGGATCGAGGGACGTGAGGACGTTCCACTACATCAACCGCGTTCACTAACGCTTCTGCTGTACGGTCTACAAGGGTACGTAGATCACACATCCCCTCTCGTAGATGGACATCACCATGATAGGTCTTCGTGTGCGTAGGAATTTTTTTTGTTTCCCATGCGACGTCCCCCAACAACAACATGTTGATTATCCTTGGTAGACCCTTTTTGAATACTGCAGGGGTTGTGATTGATTGCAATAAAAGCAAGGTCACTTCCCAAAGCAACAATTCCTAGTTAATGGTATAAATGTTGTTGAAAAATCTCCGACACTCACTATTGGAAGTTTTCATCTACCTCTACCTACTGTCAAAAAGAAATATGAAATGCTTATTATTGGGGACATGCATATCCCCATTGAGGTAACTTAGTATTTTACGAAAATTCTTCGGTTTCATGCAAATCGAAGCTGGTTGTTAATAAGACTTGATCAACCTTATTAATGGACCATTTTTTAGAAGTACGAAGTTGACGAATTTAGTAAGCACAACCTTCTGTCCTAACTTTTATTTTCTGTTTTTCTTAGTTAAATAGAATAAAATGCCATGTGTTGTGTCTTTCCTGAATTTTTCCCGTGCAATAAAAAATGACGCAAAAATAGAAGTGCTCAGAATGCCCTGAATATTTAACATAATTTTTCTAAATATTTCTGATTTTTAGTGCAAATAACATGATAGGGGGTGCACCAGGTGGGCACAAACCACATGGGCGCGACCTGATGGGTTGTGGCCCTCACGTGGGCCCCCTCACTTATCTCTTTAGCCCAGTCCTTCTCCTACCTCTAGAAAAAACTCCCATTGCTTTCTCTCTCGTGTTCTTGCTCTCAAACCCACGGATTTTGATCTCTTAGCTCGAAGCTCCATTTCCGAAACTGTTTCGGGGGATTGTTGCTTGGTGCTAGGGCAACAAAAGACCTTCCCTGGCAACGGCGCCAGGAATCCTTCTGCTACGGGCTACTCCTATAGGGACTTCGTTGGCAAATATGCAAAGGATTCCCCCGCGGCCTTGGAGCCTTGTGTTGGTGTTCCCTTGAAGAGGAAAGGGTGATGTAGCACAGCGGCGGTAAGTATTTCCATCAGTTTGAGAAACAAGGTATCAATCCAGTAGGAGGATCGCGTCAAGTCACAAGTACCTGCACAAACACAAAGAGCTTGCACCCAACACTATGAAGGGGTTGTCAATCCCTTATAGATTGTTTGCAAAGTGAGAACTGAAAGAAAAAAGTAAACAAAGCAAAGTAAAAGTAAAAGTGGAGACGATAGTTGTGAATAGACCCGGGGGCCATAATGTTCACTAGTGGCTTCTCTCATGAAAGCAAGTAGACGGTGGGTGAACGAATTACTGTCGAGCAATTGATAAAACCGCGCAAAGTCATGACGTTATCTATGGCAATGATCATATCTATAGGCATCACGTCCAAAACAAGTAGACCGATACTTCCTAAATCTACTACTATTACTCCACACGTCGACCGCTATCCAGCATGCATCTAGTGTATTGAGTTCGCAAGAACAGAGTAACGCCTTAAGCAAGATGACATGATGTAGATGGACAATCTCAAATGTATTAGGAAAGCCCATCTTGTTACCCTTGATGGCAAAAACATGATGCATGCCTTGCTGCCCCTTCTGTCACTGGGAAAGGTCACCGCACGGTATGAACCCAAACTGCAAGAATCATAGATCTAGTTGGCCAAACAAAACCCAAGACTCGGAGAGACTTACAATGATATCAAATCATGCATATAAGAAATAAGCAAAGACTCAAATATAATTCCTAGATAATGTGATCACAAATCCACGATTCATCGGATCTCGACAAACACACTGCCAAAGAGGACTACATCGGATAGATCTCCATGAAGATCATGGAGAACTTTGTATTGAAGATCCAAGAGAGAGAAGAAGCCATCTAGCTACTAACTACGGACCCATAGGTCTGAAGTGGACAAATCACGAGTCATTGGAGAGGCAATGATGTTGATGTAGAATCCCTCCAACTCCAATGTCCCGTCCGACAGGGCGCCAGGAAGGGTCTCAAGATGAGATCTCGCGGGAACGGAAGCTTGTGCGGCGGAAAAGTGGTTTCGTGGACGCCCTGATTTTTTCTGGGATTTTAGGGAATATATAGGCGAAAGAGCTAGGGCAGGGGAGCGCCAGGGAGGCCACAAGCCTGGTCACCGCGGGCCCCCTGGCCGCTGCATCAGGGCTTTTGGGCTCCCTGTGGGCCTCCTGTCTTGGCCCTCAAGTCCCCC
This sequence comes from Hordeum vulgare subsp. vulgare, assembly GCF_904849725.1. NCBI lineage: Eukaryota > Viridiplantae > Streptophyta > Magnoliopsida > Poales > Poaceae > Hordeum > Hordeum vulgare. Next base: position 183,984,800 of record NC_058519.1, on the reverse strand, counting down.
GATCTTCATGTGTTCTGGAAAAATTTATTTCGGGGATTTTATTCCGTTTGGACTCCATTCCAAAATCTGATTTGAAAAGAGTCAAAAACACAGAAAAAACAGGAACTAGCACTTGGCACTGAATTAATAAGTTAGTCCCAAAAAAAGATGTAAAAGGTATATAAAACATCCAAAGTTGACAAGATAACAACATGAAACCATCAAAAATTATAGATACGTTTGAGACGTATCAAGCATCCCCAAGCTTAACTCCTGCTCATCCTCGAGTAGGGAAGTGATAAAGAATGAATTTTTGATGCTTTCATGCTACCTAGCATAGATGTCCTTCGTAACTCCTCTCATGTGACGTGAATGTTCAGACCCGTTAGATTCAACACAATAGTTTTCTATTGACGTGGAGACAATAATACTTCAAGCAAACTAGCAAGGTAATCATGAACTTTCAAAATAACAAGGCCAAAATAAAGTTATCCCTACAAAATCATATAGTCTGGCTATCCTCTATCATCCTTGCACAACGAATTTAAATCATGCACAACCTCGGTATTGGCCAAGTAATCTGTTCTCGAACCTTTTCAACTCTCATGCAATACATGAGCGTAAGCCATGAATTTAGCACTATAAGTGGAATGGAGTGTGGTGGAGGTTGCAAGGCAAACAAGGAGAAGATGGTCACATTGATTAGGCATATCAACGTGCTATGCAGATGCTCATCACTATATATCAACGTGAATGAGTAGGGATTGCCATACAAATGATGCACTAGAGCTAAGAGTATGTGAAAGCTCTTAAAGAAAACTAGTGGGTGTGCATCCAACTTGCTTGCTCACGAAGACCTAAGGAAATTTTGAGGAAGCCTATCATTGGAATATACAAGCCAAGTTATATAATGAAAATTTCCCACTACATATATGGTGGTGACAAAACGGGAGACTCTCAATCATGAAGATCATGGTGCTTAATAAGCACAAGTGTGGAAAGATAGTAGCACTATCCCTTCTCTCTTTTTCTCTTATTTTTTTGGTGGGCTCTTTGGCCTCTTTATATATATATATATATATATATATACATATATATATATATATATATACATATACATATATATATATATATATTATTTTTTTGGGCAACTTGGGCCTCTTTTATTTCCTAACATGGGAGAATGCTCCATCAATGATGATCATCACACTTACAACTCAAAACTTAGAGCAATGATGACTCTATATGGAATGCCTTCGGTAGTGTACCGTCACAATGATCTAGCATAGCATAAACATCAATGGAAACATCATGCTAGCTATCTTATGATCATGCAATGGCAATGTAGAAGTGTTGGCACATGTCATGGTGGTAGTTGCATGGAAATATATCTCGGAATGGCTTTGAAAAAGCCATAGTAGGTAGGTATGGTGGCTGTTTTGAGGGAGGCTAATGGTGGGTTTTATGCACCGGCGAAAGTTGCACGGCACTAAAGAAGATAGTGATGGTGGAAGGTGAAAGTGCATCTAAACCATGGACTCAACATTAGTCATGAAGAACTCATATACTTGTTGCAAAAGTTTTTGTAGTAATCGAAACAAAGCATTCAACGCATACTCCTAGGGGAAGGGTTGGTAGGTACAAACCATCGCGCGATCCCGACCGCTACACAAAGGATGAAAATCAATAAACTAATCATGCTCAGACTTCATCACATAGCGGTTCACCATATGTGCATGCTACGGGAATCACTAACTTCAACACAAGTATTTCTAGATCCACAACACCTTACTAGTATAACTTCAATATTACCACAACCACAACTCAAAACTAATTGAGATGAATCAAACTTCTCTAACTACTCAATGCACATGAAGGTGGAAGTTTTCATATTCCTTTGGATAACTACCCCTTTTGAGACTACTTTCATAGAATAAGCCAACTACCACGCCACGCACCACTGTGCTCTAAAAGATATAAGTGAAGCACATAGAGCAAAAATCAACTAGCTCTAAAGATATAAGTGAAACACATGTGAGCTGAATTGTCTAACCAAAGGATATAAGTGAAGCTCGACAAAATCACGGTGAGTGCATGTCTCTCTATCTAGGTTTGCAGCAAGGAAGATTGTGACACAACAAAAATAAAAGACTCCTACGATACAAGACGGTCCAAGCAAAACACATAACATGTGGTGAATAAAAATATAGCCCCAAGTAACGTTACCGATGGATTGAAGACGAAAGAGGGGATGCCTTCCCGGGGCATCCCCAAGCTTAGGATTTTTCGGCATCCTTGAATATACTTGGGTTGCCTTGGGCATCCCCAAGCTTGAGCTCTTGCCACTCTTTATCTATTTTTCCCTAAGAACTTCACCCAAAACTTGAAAACTTCACAACACGAAACTTAAACAAAAACTCGTGATATCATTAGTATAAGAAAGCAAACTACCACTTCCTTAGGTACTGTAGCAAACTTAAATTCTACTTATGTTGATGTTGGGTTACTGTATTTTCAATCTTCCATGGCTAATACCCCCCGATACTATCCATAGTTTCATCAAAATAAGCAACCAACTCAACAAAAACATAATCTGTTAACAACAGACCAGTCTGTAGCAATCTGTATACTTCGTATACTTCTGGTACATCAAAAACTCTGAAAAATTACTACAGTCTGAAGAATTTGCGTAGAAATAAGCAAAAAAAAGAATCAACTCAAAAGCTCTTACATAAGAAAACGAAAATTCTTTTCGTGAGCAGAAAGTTTCTGCCTTTTCCAGCACGACCAAACGATCATCCCCAAGACTAATCATAACGGTTTTGCTTGGCCCAAACGCAAAAGAAACACAAAAAACACAATCGTAACAGAACTATGAAAGTGTGGAAAACACAAAACAGAAAGAAAAAGGATAGATTCGTTGGGTTGCCTCCCAACAAGCGTTATTGTTTAAAGCCCTTAGCTAGGCATAAGGTGATGGAATCACGTACAGTCATCTTTGGTGCTCAAACCATAAGTAGCCCTCATCATGGATTCATAAGGCAATCTTATTTTCTTTCTAGGAAAATGCTCCATGCCCTTCTTTCGATGAAATTAAAATCTAATATCCCCTTCCTTCATATCGATGATAGCACCAATAGTCCTTAGGAAAGGTCTACCAAGAATAATGGGACATGAAGGATTGCAATCTATGTCAAGTACAATGAAATCCACGAGTACATAGTTCTTATTTGCAACAATAAGAACATCATTGATCATTCCCATGGGTTTCTTGACAGTAGAATCCACAAGATGCAAATTAAGAGAACACTCTTCAATCTCATGAAAACCAAGAATATCACATAAATACTTTGGAATCGCGGAAACACTAGCACCCAAATCACACAAAACATTGCATTCATAGTTTTTGATTTTGATTTTGATAGTAGGTTCCCACTCATCATGAAGTTTTCTAGGTATAGAGACTTCTAATTCCAGTTTCTCTTCAAGAGATTTCATCATAGCATCTACGATATGTGCGGTAAAGGCTTTGCTTTGGCTATAAGTATGTGGAGAGTTTGCAATGGATTGCATCAAGGAAATGCATTCAAACAAGGAGCAACTATCATAATTGAATTCCTTGAAATCCAAAGCAGGAGTTTCATTACTACCCAATATTTTGATTTCTTCTACTCCACTCTCCACACCTTTATCATCAAGATAGGTGGACTCCGAATCATTGGGGCGTTTTTCAACTAAAGTGGATTCATATCCAGCCCCTTCATCAATAGGTTTAACACGCGAAAACAAAGATTCAAGAGGAGTCACACCAAGCACTTTAAGATCTTCGTGATTTGCATCACTAGAACGCACCCTTTTAAACCATTCATGCCTAGCGCGAATTTGGGCGGTTCTTTCTTTGCTCTCATTCATGGAGACACGCATATCTTTTAAAGTTTCATCCAAGTTGACTTTGGGAGGAGGATATCTAACTTTCAAAGCATCAATATCACCAGACATCCTATCAACGCTCTTAGCCAAATCGTCTATTTTGAGTAGTTTTTCCTCTATAGACGTATTGAAAATCTTTTGAGAGTTGATGAACTCTTTGATATTACTCTCTAAATCAGAGGGTAATTTGTTGTGATTTCCATAAGCGTTGTTGTAGGAATTGCTATAATTGTTGCTACTAACAAAATTAACGTCCAAACTAGCGTTGATACTCTCAATCAAGGAAGACAGTGGCATGTCATTAGGATCTAAAGGAGCATTTCTACTAGCAACCAAATTCATCAACTTGTCCATCTTATCACTAAGCGAGTTAATTTCTTCTATAGTGTGTACCTTTTTTCTAGTAGGTGACCTTTCAGTGTGCCACTGAGAGTAGTTGGTCATGATATTGTCTAGGTGTTTTGTAGCTTCTCCTAACGTGATTTACATGAATGGTCCACCTGAGGCGGAGTCCAAGATATTGCGAGAAGAAAAATTCAGACCAGCGTAAAGGATTTGTATAATCATCCACAAACTCAAGCCATGAGCGGGACAATTTCTAATCATTAACTTCATCCTCTCCCAAGATTGTGCAACGTGTTCATGATCAAGTTGCTTGAAATTCATGATATCGTTACGGAGAGAGATGATCTTAGTCGGGGGAAAATACTTGGATATGTAAGCATCTTTGCACTTATTCCAAGAATCATACTATTTTTAGGCAAAGAAGAAAACCAAGTTTTCGCACGATCTCGCAAAGAGAACGGAAAAAGCTTCAATTTAACAACATCATTATCCACATCTTTCTTCTTTTGCATATCACAAAGTTCAATGAAGGTATTGAGATGGGATGCGGCATCTTCACTAGGAAGGCCAGAAAATTGCTCTGTCATAAAAAGATTCAACAAGGGAGCGTTGATTTCATAAGATTCCGCACTAGTGGCGGGAGCAACCAGAGTACTAATAAAATCATTATTATTAGTATTTGAGAAGTCGGAAAGTTTGGTGTTTTCAGCCATCATGACTTGAACAAACAAACAAGAACACAAGCATGCAAGAAAACTGGCAAAGGAAAACGGCAAAGGAGAAAGGCAAATGACAACGGCAAATGTGAAGTGCGGTAGAGGAAATCGAGAGGCAACTGGCAAAAAAGGTATATACAAGAGATGAGTTTGTGACACTTACTTGGATAGATCTTGACTTGATCTCTCCCCGGCAACGGCGCCAGAAATACTTCTGCTACGGCAAAAAAAGACCTTCCCTAGCAACGGCGCGAGGAACCCTTGTGCTACGGGCTACGCCTATAGGGACTTCCTTGGCAAATATGCAAAGAATTCCCCCGCGGCCTTGGAGCCTTGCGTTGGTGTTCCCTTGAAGAGGAAAGGGTGATGTAGCACAGCGGCGGTAAGTATTTCCCTCAATTTGAGAACCAAGGCATCAATCCAGTAGGAGGATCGCGTCAAGTCAAAAGTACCTGCACAAACACAAAGAGCTTGCACCCAACGCTATGAAGGGGTTGTCAATACCTTATAGATTGTTTGCAAAGTGAGAACTGAAAGCAAAAGTAAACAAAGCAAAGTAAAAGTAAAAGTGGAGCCGATAGTTTTGAATAGACCCGGGGGCCATAGTGTTCACTGGTGACTTCTCTCATGAAAGCAAGTAGACGGTGGGTGAACAAATTGCTGTCGAGCAATTGATAGAACCGCGCAAAGTCATGACGTTATCTATGGCAATGATCATATCTATAGGCATCACGTCCAAAACAAGTAGATCGATACTTTCTGCATCTACTACTATTACTCCACACGTCGACCGCTATGCAGCATGCATCTAGTGTATTGAGTTCATAAGAACAGAGTAACGCCTTAAGGAAGATGACATGATGTAGATGGACAATATCAAATCTATGATGAAGGCCGATCTTGTTACCCTTGATGGCAACAACATGATGCGTGCCTTGCTGCCTCTTTTGTCACTGAGAAAGGTCACCCCACGGTATGAACCAAAAACCAAGCACTTCTCCCATAGCAATAATCATAGATCTAGTTGGCCAAACAAAACCCAAGACTCGGAGAGACTTACAAGGATATCAAAGCATGCATATAAGAAATCAGCAAAGATTCAAATATAATTCATAGATAATGTGATCACAAATCCACAATTCATCGGATCTCGACAAACACACCGCCAAAGATGATTACATCGGATAGATCTCCATGAAGATCATGGAGAACTTTGTATTGAAGATCCAAGAGATAGAAGAAGCCATCTAGCTACTAACTACGGACCCGTAGGTCTGAAGTGGACTACTCACGAGTCATTGGAGAGACAATGATGTTGATGTAGAAGCCCTCCAACTCCAAAGTCCCCTCCGGCAGGGCACCGGGAAGGGTCTCCAGATGATATCTCGCGGAAACGGAAGGTTGCGGCGGCGAAAAAGTGGTTTCATGGACGCCCTGATTCTTTCTGGGATTTTAGGAAATATATAGGCGAAAGAGCTAGGGCAGGGGAGCGCCAGGGAGGCCACAAGCCTGGTCGCCGCGGGCCCCCCTGGCCGCAGCGTCAGGGCTTGTGGGCTCCCCGTGGGCCTCCTGCCATGGCCCTCAAGTCCCCCGATCTTCTTCTGTTCTGGAAAAAATTATTTCGGGGATTTTATTCCGTTTGGACTCCGTTCCAAAATCAGATCTGAAAAGAGTCAAAAACACAGAAAACAGAAACTGGCACATGGCACTGAATTAATAAGTTAGTCCCAAAAAAGATATAAAAGGTATATAACACATCCAAAGTTGACAAGATAACAGCATGAAACCATCAAAAAATATAGATACGTTTGAGATGTATCACTTGGTATGTCACTCCTTCGTTGATCCAATTAGTTTTTACCTTCGTGGTTTATACTTCGAATAATTAGCTACTCTTGGTGCTGGTGTAGATGAGCTTGCATGATGAATTCTTAGAGATCTAAGTAGTTTGAATGCTCAGAATGGTCTCTATGCATGCTCTTGAGTAGTTACTATTAATCTTGTGAAGTTTTGTTGACAAAATTTTGTGGACTAAAACTTTCGGAATTGTAACTATAGTAATAAGATGAGTTTAGTGAGGAAACTTGCCTCCAAGAAAAATTCCAAGGGTGTCATTGGGGAATCATCGGACAATGACCTCCATACCCAGAGAAGGGCTGAAGTGCGGCCATGTGAATGGCCGCATAATCCATTCCTGGAGGGGGGCGATATTCATTAAGAATTCGCACAATTCACTACAAACGCCGGTCTAGCCAACTTCATCGCAGCTAAGTGTGAACAATACCATCCCCTTAGAAATTCCTTTTTAATTTTTTTCATTTCCTAAGTAGGAATAATCCCCATGAGCTCGAGTTTGATTTATATTGTGAAACTCGTCAGATACCATTCACTGACTTCTGTAACATATGCTTGATTCCTGCGGACGGGGAAATTAGAGAGCCTAGGCCTACTGAGTTTGAGGAATTTTATCGTACTCTGTCAGTGGGAGATGAGAGAGGTGTATCGAGAGTCACAACCACTAGCTTGCAATTTCTTTCTGTGCATTATTTACCTCTATCCACGGTGAAGTGCTTACTTGCTAGGGAGAAGTTCGGTGCACTTAGTGCCCCCGATTTCACAGTCTTACGCCGTGCACTATACGCCGATAACACCTTTATCCTTGGGGCCATTATTGCACGACGTCTACACCTTAGTGAGACTAATGGTACAATTTATGGCGGTATTTACGTACTCGCTTAGCGAGTCACTTCAATGTTGAGATACGCCAACAAGATCATCATTTTCCCAAGGTTAATCTAGATCATCAGGCGATGGAGGATCATCAGTTTTTTGATATCGATTAGTCTATTCATAATATTCCTTATAACCTGGTTTTCACTGTGGATACTCGTGATATTATTGCATTGCCTACATCTGCTTTTTTTGATTCTATTGCTAGGAGCGGATACAAGATTATGCCAGACAACATCATTGCCTACCGGAATGCCCAGGCAGTTGTATAGGAGGAGCCTCAGGATTGGGATGCTCATGTGCTGCCTCCACAACATTTTGACTTGGGACCAGATGGCTACTATGGATGGTGATTACCAAGCTAGGACAAAAGCCTAAGCCTGGGGGAGTACGTGTTTCCACCGACATTATATTCATGTTCACTCATTTCATTCCAGTTGTGTGTTTGAAAAACTTTGAGGAAATCAAAAAAATGTATTTCTTGCTTCTTTTCATTTTTTTCTAGCCTAATTAGTTGTAGTATTAAAAGAACACCCAAAAAGATTTCCTCGTTCTTCTTTTGTTTGTTGTGATCTTTCCCGTGTAAATAGTTTTTCTTGTTTTTGTTTCCCTTTCTTTCTTTAACTTGATTTCTTCCTTAAAAACAAAAAAACTCCAAAAATATTTCACTGTTTTTATCTGAATTTCTTTTCTTTTGTTGAGTTGTACCAAGGAGAATACCACGATGAAAATGTTGAGTGGCTCTCTTATGCACTATTGTTTATCTAACATGCAGCTCAAATTACCTTGTCTTCTCCTTTCGAATAAATTGTGTTGCAGATTCCAGCTTAGTCCATGTCACTCTTGTATTATTATTATTTTCATATCATTTGGTTGTGAAAGTGAAAAGAAATGATGACAATATTTGATGAATTTGCTGAGGCAGACACAAACATGTTTGAACTCAACTTGTTTTGTTTTTGTAAATATGTTTTACATAGTATCCATGATTCGACTCATTATGATCAAACATGTTTGCAATGAAAATTAGAGATTATAGTTTCTCATGCCAAGCTTAAGTAGCTAGGAGTGGATAATGATTTATCTTGGATGCCAACATGCATTAAAATGATTGTGATGTAGTATGATGATATGGTATCCTCCTCTCAACGATTCAAATGGCTTGACTTGGCACATGTTCGTGCATGTAGTTCAATAAAAACCAACGTAGCCTCTATGATATTTATGTTCATGGTGTTCATATCCTACTCATGCTAGTATTCAATTTTTATTATGCATAATGCATGTTCATGACCATTTTCTCTCTTTAGCTGGCCCGCTTCTCAATCTATTTGCTAGCCTCTGCATGTACTAAGCGGGAATACTGCTTGTGCATCAACATCCCAAAACCCAAGTTATTCTAGACGAGTCCACCCTATCTACCTATATGCGATATTACCCTACCGTTCTAAGTAATTTTGCATGTGCCACCTCTAAAAACTTCAAATAAACATCTGTTTTTGTGTGCCTGGATTGTTCATAGCGTGATAGGAGGTGGTCCAGATCTTCCATCCTAAGCGGGTTATTCTCATGATGAGTATTTGTTCACTCGTTCTTGCACAGGAGGGGTAGTACTAGGGATTTCTAGTCCCGAATTCAAAAATTGCAAATCATTAAACAAAACTCCCCCAGTACTGATATTGGTATGGACGATACGTGTGGATTCCTCTAGACGTGGAGTGTGATTGTTGGTGGCGGGGGAGTAAACCTTTACTTTATTGCTTGGAACCACCACTAATGCATGGAAGATATCGATAACTAATGGTCGCGAAGTAAACAGGAAGGGGGAATTTCTCAAAATTGCTTTTACCTCTGTTTTAAAAATATGAGCTCCGGCATCGCTACAAATCCTTGCTTCCCTCTGCGAAGGGACTATCTATTTGATTTTATGTTGTGTCATCACCTTCTCAAACAAGCGCTATTGTCATCCTCATGCATTATGTATAGTTAATGTTGAAAGCACCATGACTGGATCTTTCTACCATGAATTACAATGTTTAGTCGTTGCTTGAACTTTGGAGGTGCTCTGCATTTATGTTTTGCGGTCTCAGAAAGGGCTAGCGAGATGCCACTCTTGTCATATCATATCATGATTGTTTTGACGAAGTGTTGTCATTTGAGATATTTTAATATTGCTCGCTAGTTGCTTATGCCATTCGTATGAGCTAATATAATTTTTAAGAGTTATTGTTGACATGGTTAATTACAATCCTTGTTGAAAACCTAGGTGCTACTTAAGCTTATTTATGTAAACAAGAGCAAAAGAGTTCGCAAAAGTTTTTATTTTTCACTTTCAGTTTATCAACTGAAATGCTTGAGGCCAAGAAAAGGCTTAAGCTTGGGGGAGTTGATATATCTCCGCCGTATCTACTTTTCCTAAGGATTTTACTCTTGTTTTCGACTCTAATTTGCATGATTTGAATGAAACTAACCCGGCCTGACATTGTTTTCAGTAGAACTACCATGGTGTTGTTTTTGTGCAGAAATAAATGTTCTTAGAATGGAGCAAAAAAAGTTGGAGAATTTTTATACAATACTGGAGCCAAGAACCACCGGAGGGGGGGAGTCCCTGGGGGAGCACAACCCACAAGGGCACCCCCTCCTGGCACGCCCAGGTGGGTTGTGCCCACCTCGTGGCTCCACTGACCTTATCTCCGATGCTATAAAATCATATTTTCGGAGAAAAAAATCAGGGATGAAGAATTATCTCGTTTCACGATACGGATCCACCGCCACCTCCTGTTCTTCATCGGGAGGCCAGATCTGGAGTCCGTTTGGGGCTCCGTAGAGGGGAATCTTCGGTCTTCATCATCGCCAACCCTACTTCATCGCCAATTCCATGATACTCCTCACCAGGAGTGAGTAATTCCATCGTAGCCTCGCTGGTTGGTGAGGAGTTGGATGAGATTCATCATGTAATCGAGTTAGTTTGGTTAGGGCTTGATCCCTAGTATCCATTATGTTCTGAGATTGATGTTGCTATGACTTTGCCATGCTTAATGCCTGTAACTTTGGGCCAGGGTGCCGTTATTTCAGATATGAACCGTTTAAGTTATTACCGTTATATCTATGTTGTAGATCCGATCTTGCAAGTTATGGTCACCTATTACGTGTTATGATCCGTAAACCCCAGAGTGACTGTATTCGAGATACTTTGTGATGATGACCGTAATTTGACGAGTTCATGTATTCACTATGTGCTAATGCTTTATTCCGGTTCTCTATTAAAAGGAGACCTTAATATTTCTTAGTTTCCTTATGGACCCTTCTGCCACGGGAGGGTAGGACAAATTATATTATACAAGTTGTTTCCATAAGCACATATGACTATATACGGAATACATGCCTACGTTATATTTATGAACTTGGGCTAGTTTTGTATCGCCCTAGGTTATGACTGTCACATGATGGATATCATCCAACGACCCCATCGATCCAATGCCTACGAATTTCCTACATATTGTTCTTGCTAAGTGATTACTGTTTTTGCTCCTATTACAATTGCTACAAAACCATTGCTATCATTGTTACCGTTACTATCCAAACTATCATATTACTGTGCTACTGATGACTTTGCTGGAGATATTTAATCTCCAAGTGTGTCTGAATTGACAACTCAGGTGATAATACTTGCAAATATTATTTGTCTCCCCTTGTGTCGAATCTATAAATTAGGGTTGAATACTCTACCCTCGAAAACTTTTGTCATCCCCTATACTCGTGCGTTCCCCTTGTTCCAGGTTCCTAGAGCGAACGATGGCGGCTCTCCGGTGTCGCATTCATTCTTGGAGGCTTCATTTTGGAGTGGTCTTGGCCTGCGAGAGCCAGCGGGTCGGGTGCTGTGCGGCCTCGAGGCCGATGTGGAAGTCGGAGAGGTGGCTCCAAATCTTGTCATCATGGTAGGATGGCGGCACTCGTCTCATGGGTGACAATGTCGTTGGTTCGCTTGGTGTGCGGCCTTGGGGTCGGTATGGATGTGGGAGCGACGACTCTGGATATGGTTGTGTGGTGTCGTCTTCCATTGCTCGGGTGATGAAGCTAGTGGCTAGCCTGGTGCGCAACCTCGATGTCGGCGTGTGTGGTTATCGTATGTACGTTGGAGATTCTGCTCTAGAGATATATGTAGGGCGTTGTCTCCAGTTGCTAGGGCAGCAGGACAGGCAGCTCGTCTGGTGCAAGACATTAGGGTAGGCCTGGATGGCGGAGCGGCAGCTTCGGGTTTGGTTGTAGGGTGTCGGCCATGGGTTGCTCGGGTGACAAGAGTCGTCGTCTCGCATGGTGCGCGACCTCGGGGTCGGCATGTGTTGTTGGTGCCTCGTGAGGGGCATGTTGTAACGATTATCGTTCGGGTTTTTGTTAATTAACCGGGCATGTCTCTTCTATCTTATCTAATGAAACGGGCCCTAAGGAACCGTGTTTTAAAAAAATGACTAGCTTCACTACTAGAAAAACAACTATAGCTGATATGGACATTAATGGCGCACCATGTATGTGGTTAGCAGTGGCGCACCACATACATGTGCGCCATTATTGGCCATATTACTAATGGCGCACCTGGTGTGCGGTGCGCCATTCCTAGTTTCGTCCTGGCCCCACACCCTTCCCAGACTTAGCAGTGGCGCACCAGGGGAAAGTGCGCCATTACTAGTTTTAACTAGTAATGGCGCACCACACCCACGGTGCGCCACTACTAACAATTTTTTTTATTTTTTTTTCAAACTAGTAATGGCGCACCACACACCAGGTGCGCCATTAGTAACCCTAGTTACCAATGGCGCATTTTTAGGAGGTGCGCCATTGCTAACCCTCCCCCCACTATAACCCCTACGGACTCTTCCCTCCCGTGTCTCCTCCCCCGAAGGCCGGCCCTAACCACCTCCGGCCGCTGCCCGGTCCTCCCCTGCCGGTTGACCGAGCGCGCTAGGGTTTCTCCCCCACTACCCGGTCCTCGCCTCCTCCCTCCGACGAGCGAGGGACTCCTCCTCCCTCCGACCCGCGCCGACCACCGCGCATGGACAGACCCCTAATGATAGGCGACGACTTGGCCGCCGCCTCCCCCTCCGCCTCCGCCGCGCTCTCCTCCTCCGGCCGCAAGGTTCGTCCCTCTCGCCCCCTCCCTCCCTTCACACCTCCTTCGTTCCCCTAGGGTTTACCCTGCCATACGCTCGCCCTGCCCTAGCACCGTGACGGTGATGTCAGCTCCGGCCGCTCGGACGTTATTCCTTGCAGTATAGGTCTTTTGTTGGGGTATTGCGATCTGGAGTATTTCCCATGAAAGAAACAAGCCAAGGACGAACTTTGCTACTTACATATAAGGATTAGGTGTGATTATGTGATGACTTTAATAATCCAGTGTTTTAGAGAATATATATTTGACAGCTGAGACCAACAAAAATAAATTTCAACTAATCTCGCACTCTCACATAATTTTGCTGCTAGAGCAGTTAGCCAATAAAAACAATTTGGACCATGCATAGAGAGTCAAGAGCACACACAGTTCAAATTAACGGGATGAGCAAGATAAGAGAGAGAGAGGCTATTATATTACTAATATGCATAAGCTCATTGCACACAAGATCAGACAAATAGTTTTCTAGCTCGTACGATTTATTACGCAATCGACTAGAAAGAAATCTTTTTCTCTATAATAAAATGTTTTCTTTTGAAAACTGTAGAGTTTAGTGTAAAGCAAATTATAAACATAGATAGTTAGATTTTTATTTTTATTTTTATTTTTGTGTTAAAAAATAATTTATCGCTCCCTATAAAAACATGATTAATATTCTGCTGCTGCTGCCGCCGGCTCGACTCGTTTGAATTGAATTTGTCTTTGGCTCTGGCTCTTGGGTTGTTTTGTTCGTCGCTGCCGCCGTCGCCGTCCATTGAAGATGTAGTTATATACATATACATGTAGCTACTCCAATTAACCAGCCGCCAAAACTAAAGAATCTAACCATTTGTGTATCTGCATTTGAGGGTAATATTTGCATCCGCTTAACAATGGAATTTGGGAAGAGATTGCTTCATCTAGTGTTCTGGGAGGAACGTATTATGATGTTGTAATCTCCAAACAGTAGGCAAGTAACATACTGTGCATAAATATTATTGTTAGAACCTTTAAGTAATTTCTAAATCTGCATAGGGTGCTTGTCGTGCTGAAAGAAAATCCGAACCAATTATTATCCGACAAAGATGAAAGTAGAATGTTGATGTTCTTTATTCTTGTTCATCCATGCTTTTCCTTTTTGATACTTCCCTTGCACAGAAAGAGTGCTCCTCATGTTTGGTAGCTTTGATTGCATTTCTGAGGTTTGGTCAACTTAATGTTTTGCCGAAATGTTGATTCATTTTAGTTCCCGCAAATTTCAGTCGCTTCATATGTCCACTTTTTAGTAAATGTCGTGCCCAAATTTTCTTTGTTTTAGGAAATGTCTGACGACGAATTCGTTATGTGCGAATACTGCTAAGACAAGCGCGGCCTTTGCGACACGCCTTACCTAGTTAATGATAGGCGCTTCAGCATCTTGCTGGATGAGGACTTCGAAGTGGATACAGTAAGTCACAACGGCAAGTATTTTTTCGTAATTAAGTATGACTTCTTTTGCTTCAACTTATAATTTTTATTTTTACTATTCTACTAGTGTATCCCCTTCCATGCAAGACATTATGTGTTGGATAGGATTGGTTCCAGTACTGAAATAAATATGGAGGTAAAGATAGTTCACTTGAGGACGGAGCATGGTTATACTTTTGCCGTAAAATTATACAATGCAGACACCTACTCCTTTTTTGATTGCAAAACTTGGGTAGCACTATGCAAGGCTTATGCATTTGAGGCTAATATGCTTATCACCTTTGATATTCGTCCGGATGATGAAATTGAAGGTAATATCGACATCTGGGTTGATGTGCAGACGCCTCCAGTTCTACCATTATGTGAGTTTCTCAACCACGTTTATTAAGTAATTTATATTTTTTATTTAAAAATAGTTGAAAACTTATTCCCATTGACAGCTTATTTTCGTTATTCAAAAAATGTACAGAAAATGGTAGACAGAACCTATTACTACAATGATGAAGCAGAATTAACTTGTAAGGAGAAACATCATCTTGTCCAATTTATCAATGATCTTGAGAATCACAATACATATCAGCAAACTCCCCAACATTATGGTGAATATGTGCCACTAGTGCACGTGGTGAACTACGGTAACATGCATGGAGATTGCATGGTAAGATTTTCTACTATTACGACATCCATGCATCTTTTGCATAAATTCTTGTAAAACTAAACTACATTGCTAGCTACAAAGCTAATACTATGTTTTTCAACAGAAAATCCCGGAAGATTGTGTGCCTCATCTGATGTTACCAAGAGGTCGCGTTGATGTCATGATGATACGACCAGCACGGCCAGGTCAGACTAGGTATCTGATTCACTCCTGTCCATACCGGATTTCTAAAACCAATGAAGTCATCACAATCAAAGATTGGAAAAAATGTATGGTCTATCGTAGAGAGCTACTTGGAAGCAACATTGTGCGTAGGCCAAGAATAGGAGACAAGATGATCTCCATTCTCCATAATGGAGAGTCAGGGCCTATCTTGTTTTATGATATTCTACCTAAGCAGAGGAGTAGGTCCTAGGTACAATGTGTTATTATGTGCTACAATGTGATGATGTGCTACAATGTGTTCATGTGATGATATGCTACAATGTATTAAACAGTATTGGTGGTAATGACTATGATGATTATTAGCTATTTTCGAGATGATGTGATGATGTGCTACCATGTGTTAGAGTTGACGATGATGATGATGAGGAGTTGTGATTATGACTAGTGACCAACTTTTGTTATATGATATTTCATTGACTATGATGATTACTTCTACATCACTATGTATCGCTATTTTCGAGATGATGTGATGATATTTTATGAAACTATTGTATATAATATGTATCACTTACTTCTACACCACTTATATATGTATCACTATATATGATGAATTGTATTCAGAGACTTATCTTCTATTGTATTCGATAAATCTGCTGTTTATATGTTGTGTTGTTTATATTCTGTGCTGTAATGTATTTTGTAACCTGTGCAAATATCAGAAAAGCAAAAAAATAATTCCTAATATTCATAGTAGTGGCACACCATCTAAAAGTCCACCATTAGTAACCCACAACAGTGGTGCACTTCTAGGCCTTGTAATGGCGCACCAGGTGGTGCACCACTGTTATGTAGATTAAGAGTGGCGCACGAGGCGTGCACAATTACTATTTATTAGTAGTGGCATGATAATAGTGGCGCACCTATAGTGCGCCATTAATAGGCAAAATAGGTGCGCCACTAAGAGCCTTTTTTCTAGTAGTGCTTCGACCAACAGCCTCAACTGAATTGACATTCTTTTAATATCATATACTCACTACATCCCAAAATAAGTGTCTCAAACTTAGTATAACATTGTACTCAAGTTAGTATAATGTTGAGACAGATGGAGTATTATCTATAGTTTCCTCAATCGGTTGCCCACATAACCAGACATGGTCATCTCCTATGTTGTAGTGAAGTCGCTTGAGATTGTTTTAGGTGTTGATATGATCCGAGAGGAGAATCACGTCAAAATTAAGTTTCATGCTCGGTTTGGATTTTCACAACCAGTGGGACTTGCTAGGGCATAGGCTTGAAGGCCTCCTACTGTCGAGACCCTCGCCTAGATTCCATGGAAGATGTCCGGCTACAAGTGAAAGGGTACACTTTTTACTCATAACGTCGTGGTTGCTTCGTGATTTGGGCGGTGGGCGGTGTTTCGGACTTAGATGCTGGGGTGGCGGCCTCGGATGGTAGTTTGCATGGTTGGCTCTCCGGCGGGCACCATAGAGATGGTGGTGGATTCCCTCTTGGGCATGAGGGTGGCAAGAGTTTTGCTATAGGTGGCCCGGGCATGCTCTCTATCCTTGGCACTAGGGATATGATCTCATCGGGTATGTCCTTGAGGTCTCTTGGCGACATGGTGGAGATACTGAGCGAAAGCTCTGTGCTTTGTTGTCGACAACAGCAACCCCCGCGAATGCTGCTCTCTTCCTAAAGACGTAGTCGTCATTCTCTTCTCCATATAAGGGTTTCATCTGAAAACCCTTGTCCATCGTGCACTCAGCAGCGACGACACTTAGGGTAGTTTTCCCTCGTGACGGTATTGTCGCGGAACTTAGGTCTTTCAGGACATTGAGTGGTGTGGTACTCATCTCTTCATATTTTCTGTTTCCATATCATAGTCGTGTCCTGCATGATATGGTTATCTCGGGATCGGTGTTGTATGAGGGTGTAATGCATGCCCCAGATGTAACCCTTGCCATATTTGGAAACCTTTCCTATTTGGAACCATGATGTCAATGCTATAGAGTTATCATTTCATGTGGTCATTTCATGTGGCTTTGTTTTGTGTCTCCAACTTGCACTATGGCATTCACTTGCATGCATGGCATTCCATGGTGAAGGTGTTATAGCTTGGTCCATTATGAGTGCAAGTGTGTTGTGTTGACGTGATGATGATTTCCAAAACTTGTTGCTTTCAAACTAGGTTTCAAATAACCTCTTCTCCTTTATTATTTGAGCTCATGTTTTAACTTGCTCAAAACATGTTTTAAAAATGTTGATCTTTTAGTGTGTTACCTTGTGATTGAGGGGTATTGTTTTGGGGTTTCAAAACTTTAGCTAAGTGGGGTTTTAATTACAAAAACAACATAGGAAATTCTGTTTTGGATTTAATTTAGTTGCTCCAAAAATAAGTCTTATATTTTATTTAAATAGGGCATAATTCCATTATGCCCTAGGTATTTTTATTTTGTTTTCTTCAAACCCCTGTGTGGCTGTGTGCATTTTTATTTGCAGGTGTTATTTAAAAATGAGAAAACCCTTTTGATTTATTTAGAGAGGCGAGGTGGGTTGGCTTCCTCCTTCCCCCTAGCCCATCTCTTTTCCTTTCCCTCGGGCGGCCCTCTCCCCGTTCATTCTTCCTCCTCTCACGCCGTTGCTTTCTCCCCTTTCTGTCAGTGGAGCTTCAGAGAGAGAGAGAGCCGCATCGACGCCGTGATTACAAGGAAGCCGAGGGCTATAAAGCCTCGGCGTGCTTGCCCCCTCCTCCTAGGGTTCCTCCGTTCCTTCTCCTCCACCGCCAGCTCCTTCTTCCCCTCCTCAGGTAAGGTTGAGAGAGGAGTACCTTCGCGTTCAGAGAGAGCGCCTCCTCGCCGTCGTCCCTCTCCTCATCGCCGATGCCTCCTCGTCGAATCCGAGCATGCAGGGAGGATGCTGGATCCTCCCTCACTCCATTCCCGGCGCTAGGGGATGGATCCTCTCCTCTGGCGACCTCTCCTCGCCGTCGCCATCTCAGGCGGAGCAGAGAAGCTCGTCACCGTCGACCTTGCCTCTCCCTCCTCTTCTCGGCAACCGGGACTCCTTTGAGCACCCCTAAGTGAGTCCCCTTTCCTTCCCCGCGTCTAAAGTCTCTCCTATCACCGGAATTGCGCCGACGTCGAGCTCCTCTTGTTCTAGCACAGCCACCCCGTCGCGCCGCCGTAGGAGGCTTTCTCCTATGGAGTTTGGCGCGGGAATGGGTTCCCCCAACCTCCCGCGTCCTGCGCCGTAGTAGCCGTAGGTGTTGGATCACCGGTGTGCCGCCGTTGAGGCTCCCCTGTTCCGGTCGCCACGTGTGTCCAGTAGGAGTAGAGGGGGATGCTCAAAAGAGCAACTCCCCCCTCTCTGTTAAGAACCGGTTGCATAGCAGAGTGGTAAGGGGCTCGTTGTTGCCTCGGGCAGGTCGTGGGTTCGATCCCCGCAAGGCCCCTTTTTATTTTCTGTGGTTTTTTCTAGTAGAGTGCTTGCGCAGAGAGCTTACCCTGGTGTCTCCCTCTCCTCTGTCAAGAGCCGAAGGGTAGCCTAGTGGTGTGGTGTGGTGCTGTGGTGCAGGGGATCCTGGGTTCGAGTCCAGGGGCTCCCCATTTTATTTTTTGTTACCTTGTTCATTTTATTATCCTATTCCTTTTCTTGGGCAGCAAGTTTTTCTTTGTTTTTATTTTAGCTAGACCATGGTGTGTATTTCTTTTAATGCCTAGGATATTCATGTATGTGTGCATGAGTGTGTGTATGCACTTGTATGTATATGTGCATATGAGTGTGTGTATGTGCGTGGATGTGTGTGTGTGCACATGAGTGAGATGTGCACACATGTGAGTGTGTGTGTTTGCATATGGTTGCACATGCACATGGGCAAGAGGGCCTAGACCCTCATGTTGCACCTTTTGTGGTGTGTGTGGGTGAGCACATATGTGGGTGTAGGTGCTCATGCATGTGTGTGTGTGTGGGCATGGGTGCACATATGGACTTGTGCATGAGGGCTAACCCCTCATGCTTGCCACTATGGTGTGTTGTAGTGGTGTATGGGCTTGTTTGTGTGCATGTGTAGGTGTAGGTGTTGCTACATGTGATATTGTTCCTACATGTCTTGTTGGATTCTAGGGTTGTTTTTCGAGCTAGCTTTGTGCCTAGATGTTACATGCAAGTACCCATGTATTATATATGCTTTTGGGATAGAATCATCCCAGGAATCCACTGGTGCAATCAGATTTCACTTTAGAGCAACTTCATAAAATTGTGATTTTCTGTCATGATGCCATGTTTAGGGCTTTGTATTATGTGGTGCCTTGATCCTATGAGGATGAATCCGTGATGTAGTAGTGGGTGAACCCCTCTATAGCATGGCATCCTTGTTTTAGTCATAGGAATTTGTATGCACCTGTTGTGCCTTGTCAAAGTTGACACTTGGTTGAAACTGACAGCTTTGTGAAAATCTCTGATTTTCACTAAGTCTGAGAATCTGCTATTATTTTCTTCCCCTGTTGATTTGGTTGCACAAGCTCATGTGTTGGGAATCAGCCCATGCAACAAACTAAAGTTTGTGAGGTTTTTTATTTGTTTAGCTCCCTGTTAAATTGCATGCTTATTCACTTCCAGTAGATATCATTTTGGAGGCTGCCAAAGTGCTTGAGAGCATAAGCAGCTGGTGATAATCTGAGATTTTCACTAAGTCCCAGAATCTGTAATATTTTGTCCAAGTTAGTGCCTGTAGATCTGCTCATGTGTGACTCTTTGTATTAACTTCTTGCATAGGGTTATAGAGCTTTTGAATGGCTTTTGCCTCATATCTTGTTTGGCTCATTTGGGTGGCTGTAGGTGCTTTGAATGTTGTGGACAAACTGCTATGGTGCTGTTAAAAACAGATTGCATGTTTTTGTTGATCTGAAGCTTGTGTGGGCATTGTTGATGGTGTGGTGTGTTTCCATGCACCACCCCACTTATATTTGATTGGTTGATCATGTGGAAACCTGGTAACACCAGGAGAGTGCCATTGGAGTGTGCTTGTGGTTGATTTTAACCGTAGGTCTCCATATCTTGTTTTGTAGTTTCCAGTTGATCCGTAGCTCCGTTCTCTACGTTCTTTATATGTTTTTGCATCGTTTTCTCGTGATGCACATGATCATGCCATCTTCGTGCATGTCAAGATAACTTAATATGAGGTTCTGTCCAGAATTCTATTAACTCAACTAATGCATATGAAAGTGACTAGAGTAGTGATGCATGCTTCCTTCTTCACACATGCATCATATTGTTTGTGGCATCATGTTGTGTTCGTGTTCATTGGCTGTTATTTTATCTTGGGTAGCATCGGGATCGAAGAGCGAGTACATGGATTCTGGAGAGTACATGCAGGAAGATCAAGAGCAGTTCCAAGCTGAAGACATCACATGCAAGATGATCGTGACCTTGATACCGTACCTAGCTTTGTTATGCTTAGAATCACGTTTCCTTCGATACATGCTCGCTGCCTACCACTTGATATAAATGCCTCCTGACATTGCCATGAAACCCAAACACCTTCCTCTCCTAGCAAATGTTGTTTGGCTAAGTAGGCTTGCTGAACCTCTAATGAATAGCTTTGTTAGTTGCAGGTGCCAGTTGTCTCATGTGATAACATGAGAATTTTGATATCATTATGTTTAAACTGCTATTTAATTAATGGACCTATATACTTGGTAAATGACGGAAGGCCTCGCCTTTTGCCGGTTTATTTCTCCGTTGTTGCCGCCTTAGTTTCGGCTACCGGTGTTTGATTCCATAACTAATCACTCCTAACACATTCGGGGTTGTTATGGGGACCCCCTTGATAAATCATGTAGTGTTAAGACTTGTTCGGCAGGACCCAACATTTGTTTTAATCTGCTAATCACTTAATAATAATTTGCATAGGGAATAGCTACCCCGAGGATTTAATCAACAACCCGGGCCAGTGCTCCCCATGAGCGTTGGACGAAAGCTAGAGCCACTTGCGGGGCCACCCGGGGCAATTCGGGGGATGTCTATCCGGCCACCATACGTAGTGCTCATCCGTTGTTTCTTGAGACTGAGATAAGCGACTCTTATCGGGGTCGTCAACACGACAGGAGGTCCTGCTAGATTTGTCTTACCTTAGCGATATATCTTGCGTATAGGAATCCCGGTGAAACTTTGGGTCTCCTCAAAGTTGAGGTTTTCCTCTAAGGAATCCTAGAAGTTCACGAGTTTCGTGATAGAGGACTACTTTGCGGCCCGTGGCAGTTTGTGATGGACTAGGTGGAGCACCCCTGCAGGGTTTAATCTTTCGGAAAGTCGTGCCCACGGTTATGTGGCAAATATGGATAATTTTTTACCATCCAGTTCTGGAAAACTCAAAGTAACTCTAATAAAACTGCCAATTGCGTGCGTAATCGTGACTGTCTCCTTTGAAGACCTCTCTTCGATCGGGAACACTGTGGGGTTATGTTTGACGTAAGTAGGTGTTCAGGATCACTTAGTGATCATCTAGTCTTCGATCGCTCGCGTAGACCGTTGATACGTCTCAAACGTATCTATAATTTTTGATGGTTTCATATTGTTATCTTGTCAACTTTGGATGTTTTATATACCTTTTATATCTTTTTTGGGACTAACTTATTAATTCAGTGCCAAGTGCGAGTTCCTGTTTTTTCTATGTTTTTGACTCTTTTCAGATCTGATTTTGGAATGGAGTCCAAACGGAATAAAACCCCCGAAACAAATTTTTCCAGAACAGAAGAAGATCGGGGGACTTGAGGGCCAAGGCAGGAGGCCCACAGGGGGCCCACAAGCCCTGTAGCCGCGGCCGGGGGGGCCCGCGGCTACTAGGCTTGTGGCCCCCCTGGAGCTCCCCTGCCCTAGCTCTTTGGCCTATTTATTCCCTAAAATCCCAGAAAAAATCAGGCATCCACGAAACCACTTTTCCGCCGCCGCAAGCTTCCGTTTCCGCGAGATCTCATCTGGAGACCCTTCCCTGTGCCCTGCCGGAGGGACTTTGGAGTTGGTGGGCATCAACATCAACATCATTGCCTCTCCATTGACTCGTGAGTAGTCCACTTCAGACCTACGGGTCTGTAGTTAGTATCTAGATGGCTTCTTCTCTCTCTTGGATCTTCAATACAAAGTGCTCCATGATCTTCATGGAGATCTATCCGATGTAATCCTCTTTGGCATTGTGATTGTCGAGATCCGATGAATTGTGGATTTATGATCAGATTATCTATGAATTATATTTGAGTCTTTGATGATTTATTATATGCATGATTTGATATCCTTGTAAGTCTCTCCGAGTCTTGGGTTTTGTTTGGCCAACTAGATCTATGATTCTTGCAGTGGGAAAAGTGCTTGGTTTTGGGTTCATACCGTGCAGTGACCTTTCCCAGTGACAGAAGGGGTAGCAAGGCACGCATCGTGTTGTTTCCATCAAGGGTAACAAGATGGGCTTTCATCATAGATTTGAGATTGTCCATCTACATCATGTCATCTTGCTTAAGGCGTTACTCTGTTCTTATGAACTCAATACACTAGATGCATGCTGGATAGCGGTCGACGTGTGGAGTAATAGTAGTAGATGCAGAAAGTATCAGTCTACTTGTTTTGGACGTGATGCCTATAGATATGATCATTGCCATAGATAACGTCATGACTTTGCGTGGTTCTATCAATAGCTCGATAGTAATTCGTTCACCCACCGTCTACTTGCTTTCACGAGAGAATCCACTAGTGAACAATACGGCCCCGGGGTCTACTCACAATTATCATCTCAGATTTTACTTTTACTTTGCTTTGTTTACTTTTCGCTTTCAGTTCTCACTTTGCAAACAATCTATAAGGGATTGACAACCCCTTCATAGCGTTGGGTGCAAGCTCTTTTTGTTTGTGCAGGTACTTGTGACTTGACGCGATCGTCCTACTGGATTGATACCTTGGTTCTCAAACTAAAGGAAATACTTACCACCGCTGTGCTACATCACCCTTTCCTCTTCAGGGGAACACCAACGCAAGGCTCCATGACCGCGGGGGAATCCTTTGCATACTTGCCAAGGAAATCCCTATAGGCTTAGGCAACAGCAGAAGTATTTCTGGCGCCGTTGCCGGGGAGGATGCATGCCGAGGAGTATCAAGACAAGAATAATCTCCCGTCAACATGCCAATTTCTGGCGCCGTTGCCGGGGAGATCAAGTCAAGATCTATCCAAGTAGGTGTCACAAACTTATCTCCTGCATTTACCTTTTTTGCCAGTTGTCTCTCGTTTTCCTCTCCCCCACATCACATTTGCCGTTTTCTTTTGCCTTTTTGCCGTTCCCTTTTGCCCGTTTCACTCGCTTACTTCCTGCTCGTTTGTGTGTGGGATAGTCCATCAATGGCTAGACTCACCACTCCAAACGATTCCTGTCGTGGTTTTGTCACGGCAGATGTCCTCGTGAAAGGACTTAGTGTTGGTGCCATCGCACCTTGGTGGCGACTCAAAGGGGTTGCGTGAGAGAGAGATAGAGATTTACCCAGGTTCGGCTCCTCGTGAGGAGGTAAAGGCCTACGTCCTGCTCGGTGTTTGTATTGATGGTGTTTAGATTACAAGGGGGCATAACTCACTTGACCTAGCACTCGATGATTTCCAACATGCCCCTCCTTCCCTGGGACTCGCCTTTATATACAGGTCGAGCCCTTAGGGTTTACAAGAGTCCTTTCATTTACATAAATCGTGATTCTTCCTATCTCTAAGTCGCCATCTTTCCAAGACTTGGAGACCTTCCCAACAATGCACTTCTCCCGAAGGTCCTGAACCGTCATCCGACTCCCGGCCTCGCTGGGCCAAGGCCGGAACCACTTGGAGATGAGTCGCCAGCTTGGATGACCCGACCCAACTAGGGAGGGTTACCCAGCAGATAATATTCCCAACATTAGGCCCCAGATTGACTTGAATTTTTTCACGCCAATATCCTTACCCAGTTAGGGGCGATTCATCTCACTCTTTTTATGCACCATGCACTTAAACCACCATCTGTTGCGGAAAAACGCAAGTCGCCGAACCACTTCTTGTTGGCGCCTTCTTATCCCTTTAATCTTGGAAGAGATGATGACGTATTCTCCAACGGATCCTTCGGTATCGATATCCCGAAAATTTTGGGGCGCCATCATGGCGAATCTTTATCCTTTTTGGCTGTTCCCGCTCGTGGCGCCTCGATCCCAGCGCCTGACTTGATAAATAAGCGGGAGGAGGGGACAGGGCACATTTCCACCTACCCATCTTGTCGCCCCCTTCTTCCTCGCCATCGCACCGAGAGCTTCGTCGCCGCCCGAGAGCTTTGTCGCCGCTTGAGAGTTTCATCGCCGCCCGAGAGGTTTGTCGTCGCCCGAGAGCTTCATCGTCGCCCGAGAGCTTCGTCGACGTCCGAGTTCTCCGCCGCCGCCCGAAAGCTTCGTCGCCGTCCGAGATCTCCGCCACCGCCTGAAAGCTTCGGCGCCGTTCCGAGATCTCCACCGCCGCCTGACGCACTCCGACGTCCGATGAACGCGCGATGCTTGCCGCGGATCTTTCCTCGGTCGCCTTCAGCCGCCATTACCAGGTCAGTTCCCAGCCATTAAGGGCAGACCTTAGCTTCTTGAGGTTCATGACCGCCATTTCTTTAGAACACCTTGAATGGTTCTGTAATCACTGGTTAGTTCATGATAAAGACAGTGAACACAGCAGCTTTGCCCATACCCTTAGTTTCCTACCCTTGGTTTGAAGACTTAGAAAGGGTTTCACCAGATCAACTGTACTGTTTTCACCTTAGCCATAGGCCATTTTATCCAGACCTTTCGCATTCATTTTTGCTTGTTCTGTGGATCCATATATTACTGTCTGTCGCGTGAAACCTGTTTATAGATCCATACTTCACCATTTTGGCGGATACCTCTGAAGCCCTGAACCATCTTTTCTTTAAGTAGTAAGAATTTCATAAGTCGCCCTAGTACTCTGACCCAGCCCTTTATCGGCGAGTCAATAAACTCCCTCAGCTATCAAGCAAATTGTTTGCCAAGTTGATGAATCTGTTTCACCATTTAGTAAGCGCTTGGCGAGTTAATTTACCCGTAATTTTTCCCTTTGTAGCATGGGTGCCGTTTTCAAAAATGATTGGCTTTCGACCAAGGTTGATGATACTCTCCTTAACACCTGTGTGAAAACGGGGAATCTGGACCCTCAAGAGGTTATCGGTTGGCGTTCTGGGTTAGGAGAGGAGATCCCCAACCCGAAGGAAGGGGAAATAGTTGTTTTTGTTGAACACCTTGAACGGGGTTTTAAGCCATCCGGATCAAAATTCCTCAGAGATGCCATGCCCTTCATGAATGTCCGCCTCAAGGACTTAGGGCCCAACTCGATAAGCAATTTATGTCAGTTCCAGGTGTTCTCTGAGGCCTACTTGCGGATGGAACCTTTAGTTCCAATGTCCCTAGCTTGGAGCTTGGAGGTGTCAATGTTCAACGCCATAGGGATAGTTCATTCCCGTCACTCGCCATGCCAAGCCATCCCAAAGGCTGGGGCTAGTCTTGGTTTTACTGCGAGGAAACTTCACCTGAGGGTGAGAACAAGCTTCTTGGCTATAGGGAAGAGCGCCTTCCAACAAATTTCAAACTCCCAGACAAGCTCACCGAAGAAGAGGAGTCGGATTTTATCCCAGTACTGTCCGAGTTAAGATCTCTGACAAACAACGGCCTTACTGGGGTTGACTTAATCCGCTGCTGGGTCGAATGGCGTATCATCCCCTTAAGTTGCCGGGACGGATTAATGTGTGATTTTGACAGCACCCTGGATCACCCCTAGTGCTACTTCCACACAACACTGATAGAAAATGATATTGTAACCATCATCAAGAAATTGACCAGCGAACCTATGGCCAAGTGCGGCCAAATAGGTCTTAAGCCATTCTGCAAGATCAACTCGGCACCAAAGGTAAATAACTTAACCTGCTTTGGCTTTATTCCTTCCGTCTTACTTGAGCTATGAGCTCTTATAATAAAAAATGCCATTTCAGAAAGGTGACAAATTCTGGTCCAGGAGGCCAAAAAAGATGGCCTTGAAGCAAGCCAAGACGCCTCCAAAGAAGAAGTCCAAGGGTAAGGGCAAAGCCACCGTCACTGAGCCATGTGACGCCGACAGATCCCAAGTCGACGACGTACTTTCAGAGGTAAAAATCCATCTTCTTTAACTCGCCATTCATTGTTGATAGTTTTGTGTTAACGCCTCTGTATCTCTTGTGTAGAATGAGGACAATGAAAGCCAGGAAGACTCCGTAGAGGTAATTTCTGTTTCCACCGACTCATCTTCTCCTCCACCTAATCTGGCCAGGCGAATTTGTGGGAAAGTTCGCTTCTCACATCCAAATGCTTGTTTGGATCCAAATTTCCTTTTGAATAAAGCGCAACACGCTTCAAATCGTAAAACTCGGAGTCATTCTGGAGACTTGGTGTCTGGGTTACCAACAAAAACCAAGAAAAGGCAAAATGAGGTATATTTTAATAGCACCTTTTCATTTCCTTTTGGATCGCGTTTATAACTTGCTCACATCTTGAAGTGTTATTTTTATAGAGTTCTCCTCCTTCATCAGGCGACTCAGTGATGTCAGCACTTCCACCGATGATCCGCGTCCCAGGGTAAGTCTTTTATAACACTTACCTTGTTCTGACGATGGTAATGTCTGTTTCTTTAAGCGCACCCCCTTTTCCTTTTAGGGCACAGGCGAAGAAAAGGAAAACTGGCGGGTCAACTCCCATTACAGCTTCGGAGCCTATTGAAAAATCGGCGCCGATCCAGGATAACCCAGCCCAAGATAAACCTGAAGATCACGTGGATCTCCCAGGCTCGCCCAAGGACACCATGGAAATGCCTAATCCACCAAGTCCATTGAAAACAACAGAAGACCAAGACGATGTGGTCATCACCGGCACTCACTTTTCTAAGCCGGCCTCAGCAGTTTTGTCGAAGCATGTATCATCATCAGCTCAACCTGCTATTGAGTATGAACTTTCCAAGGCTAAGCTCTCCCAGTATGAAAATCTTGAATTCAGAGAACTTTTCTCGGGCTTTGCATGTCGCCTGGAGGCGAGTTATGAAATGGAAAAAAGTTTGCTTCTTATGCTGAAGAACAAACATGAGGTACGTCTTATTGCATACTCTATTATCCTTATTAACCCCCAAGGGCCGGGTCATTTGTAAAAAGATGAGCCAGGTCTTAATAGTAAAATGAATCTGTCGACCTGTAACCCCCAAGGGCCGGGTCATCTGTAAAAAGATGAGCCGGGTCTTGATAATTGGAGAAAACTTTCGACCTGTAACCCCCAAGGGCCGGGTCATCTGTAAAAAGATGAGCCGGGTCTTGATAATTGAAGAAAACTTTCGACCTGTAACCCCCATGGGCCGGGTCATCTGTAAAAAGATGAGCCGGGTCATGATAAGTGAAGAAAACTTTCGACCTGTAACCCCCAAGGGTCAGGTCATCTGTAAAAAGATGAGCCGGGTCTTGATAATTGAAGAAAACTTTAGACCTGTAACCCCCAAGGGCCGGGTCATCTATAAAAATATGAGTCGTGTCTTGATAATTGAAGAAAACTTTCGACCTGTAACCCCCAAGGGCCGGGTCATCTGTAAAAATATGAGCCGGGTCTTGATACTGTATAATTTGTCTAAAAAATTATACATTAGCCCCCAAGTGTCAGGGATGTTGCTTGCAATAATTCTAAGACTTGCCCCTTGACTATCTATTTCAACAGGAACCTCTTACCGAAGCTGAATCAGCATTTGGTGATTTGAAGAAAAAATTTAACTCATCTGCAGGATGCCCGGGCAAAACCAGAAGAGAAGTGTCAACTGATCTTATCTGAGATGGAGAAACTAAAAGCCGACTTAAAAAAGGCTCAAGCTGATCAAGATGCCCTGATAAAGCGAGCAGAAAAAGCGGAAGCTAAGTTGGATACTGTGCAACAAGAGCTGGCCGGCTTAAAGCGACATATCTCCAACATGGCACAAGCCGTCTTTGGTAAAAAACCGAACCCTGACCTTCATTACTCCTTATGCAGGTCCGAGAGCCGCCAATCTTCAGAACGATTATGTCCTGATGTTGAAGCCGATTTACATGTTAATGGAGGAGCTGTATACCGGAAGTGTGCTGACCGTGAAAGTAGTGATGGGTGCCAAGGAACCCATAACATCAATAAAGAAGATGCTTGGCTGCTTATCTACTCTTCCTCCTCAAATTGGTGAGCTAACTTGGTATGCTGCCCGAAAAGGGGCACGAACTACGCTGAGTCGGTGTCTGGCGTATGCTCCAGAAATAAACCATGAAGAAGTAGCGGCAGGCTTTCCCCAGCTCAAGGATGACGGGTCAGAATTTGCTGAAGAAGATTACCAGCGTGTTGTCAAAGAATCCCGTTTAGCAACGACTCAGCTTGCAGCAAGCCTGGATTTATCAAAATACCAAGCCGCCTATGACAACAAGAACAAGAAAGTTAACCCACCAACCTTTGTGACGACCAGCTTAACTCCGCGTCGACCTAAGAATCCTTTTGACTTGGAGGTGGATCTCTCATCAGTGCTGAACGATGAAGATGAATTCGCCGCGTTATCCAATTGTAACTGGGTACTGGGCGACTTGCAAAGTGAAGTCGGCCAGAGCTCGCAGGAGGCTGACCCGAGGACATCAGTAGAATAACCCCTCATGGATTTGGCCATAAGAGCCATGTAATAAGTCCTTTATAGAGATCAAACTACTTCTGTGATGTATTAAAAACCCTTATGTCGCCCTTAAGGCGCCTTAGAATGCTTGACCCGCCCTCAAGCCGTTTTTATGATGCTTGACCCGCCGTGGCTATAATGATTTTGATCATCAACTTGTTAGGCTTAAAAACATATATCAAATCATCTCAGTGAGTAATGGATGATAATAAATAATAACCGACCCAAGATATTCGAGGCGAGTCAGAAAAAAGTCTGAAAGACCTTGTGGAAGTGCCAGGAAGGTAAAAAATAGCAATTTCGTCGGCTCATCAGGTCGCGACAGGATAGGACGAGTTATATAAACTCAAGTGCTACCCGAGGTAGACTTTTGTATAAAAAGCTCAAGTATTTAGACCGGCTCATCAGGCACGAGTCAAGCTTCAGTGAAGCGGGTTCAGTGAACCAATGGTTTCTCTATTTTCCATGTGAGGCGCTAGCCGGTACCAGACATGTTTGAACCAAGGCGAGTTCAGGGTCCATAAGCGGAGTAACTCGCCAAGAGTTCATGGGTCCATATGGCGATTCGGCCAACACACAGTCGAGTATAACCATTGGTAATGCGTTAATTTTTCGCAGGCCAAATGGGTAGTAAGGCTAATCTCAGTGAGAGGAAGCCCCCAAGTGACATATGATTAAGGGAAAGACCGGTCATAGGATTGTAGAAGCGTATACGCTATTACCACAAAACGACTTGAGAACAAACTGCCCTCAAGTAAGCCGGCCTAGTCCACAGAATCATATAAGGCGCCTATGTTTGAATCGTGCGCTTGTAGCGACTTCGATCCTCTTTGGCTTGTCGATACCCAGTTTTGTAATAAGCGCATCGTGGTGACTTAAGCTCTTTGGCATAGATAGCGTCCATGCTTGGGCGACTTGTTGAAGAGTAAAATAAAGATCCATAGTTTCAATAAGATGAATTAGCAGGAAAGCCCCCAAGCTTGGAGGCATCAACTTTATTGCTTCATAACAAATGAAAAACTTACAAAAGGCAGAGCTAATTAGCTTAAGTGTAATAAGGCCGCAAGTGGGCTATGTTCGAGGGGCAAGTTGACTCAGCCTCCGTGGTTGGCCGATCAGGCCGTAGATCCACCAGATAGTAGGACCCGTTGTGAAGGCTTTTGCTGACGACGAACGGTCCTTCCCATGGTGGTGATAACTTATGCATGCCAGTACGATCTTGTATCAATCTAAGCACTAAGTCGCCCTCCTGAAAGGTTCGGCTCTTGACCCGGCGGCTGTGATAACGCCGCAAGTCCTGCTGATAAATTGCCGATCGGGTTGCAGCCAAATCGCGTGCTTCCTCCAAAGCGTCCGAAGAATCTTGACGCGCCAACTCGTTGTCATGTTCCACATAAGCGGAAACTCTAGGAGAGTCATGCCTAATGTCAGTGGGAAGAACGACTTCTGCTCCATATACCAGAAAGAAGGGAGTAAAACCCGTAGAACGGTTCGGGGTGGTCCGGATGCTCCATAGTACTGAAGGAAACTCCTCAACCCAACACCCCGGGGTGCGTTCCACGGGATTCATGAGTCGGGGTTTGATTCCTCGCAACACTTCTTGATTCGCCCGCTCGGCCTGCCCATTAGATTGCGGATGAGCTACTGCAGAAACATCAAGCCGGATGTGCTCACGATGGCAAAACTCCTGCATGGCTCCTTGAGACAGATTAGTGCCATTGTTAGTAATAATGATGTGTGGATATCCGAACTGGAAGATCATTTTTTTCAAGAATTTGACCGCTGTCTCCGCATCGCAAGCTCCAACAGGTCCTGCTTCAACCCACTTGGTATACTTATCAACCGCCACCAGCAGATGAGTTTTTTTGTTGGACGACATCTTAAAGGGGGCAACCATGTCTAACCCCCAGACCGCGAAAGGCCAAGTGATAGGTATCATCCTTAGTTCTTGAGCCGGCACATGGGCATGTCGTCCATAACGCTGGCATCCGTCACATCGATGAACTATCTCCTCTGCATCTACGTGGGCCGTCAACCAGAAGAAACCATGACGGAACGCCTTTGAAACCAAGGAACTTGACCCGACGTGATGCCCACAATCTCCGGAATGAATGTTGTTTAGAATTACGCATCCTTCTTCAGAGGAAACATATCTTTGGAAAACCCCGGAGGTGCTTCGTTTATATAATTCGCCACTGATGATCACCATGGATTTGCCTCGCCGAACTATTTGGCGAGCCAATACTTCATCCGAAGGTAACTCACCTCGGGCGAGATATGCCAGATACGGAAGAACCCAATACGTCGTAACATGGAGAGCCGCCACGAACTGAGACTCAGGGTCTGGTATTGCCAACTCCTCCTCCGAGGGTAACATTACGGAAGGATTATGCAAAGTATCCAGAAAGACATTGGGGGGAACCGGCTTACATTGCGAACCGAGACGTGAAAGGGCATCAGCTGCTACGTTAAGGCACCGGTCGATATGATCGACCTGATAACCATGGAAGTGACTCGCCACATCAGACACAACCCTCCTGTAAGCCGCCATCAGGGGGTCCCGAGAATCCCAAGTACCTGAAACTTGCTGAGCCACCAAATCAGAATCGCCAAAACATCTAACCCGCGTAAGGTTCATCTCCTTGGCGAGTCGCAAGCCATGAAGTAAAGCTTTGTATTCCGCAGCGTTGTTGGTACATGGAACATGAGTCGGAGGACATAGCAGAATTTGTCTCCTTGAGGCGATATCAGCACCACACCAGCCCCGAGCCTTCTAACTGTATAGACCCGTCAAAATAATTAGTCCAGTATGTAAGGTCAGGCTTGTGTTCCGGGATCTGTAACTCGGTCCAATCGTTGACGAAATCAACCAAGGCCTGAGACTTGATAACCGTGCGAGGGGTGTATCGCACGTGGTGCGGCCCGAGTTCGATTGCC
Organism: Hordeum vulgare subsp. vulgare; assembly: GCF_904849725.1. Classification (NCBI taxonomy): domain Eukaryota; kingdom Viridiplantae; phylum Streptophyta; class Magnoliopsida; order Poales; family Poaceae; genus Hordeum; species Hordeum vulgare. The sequence continues at coordinate 183,953,001 of NC_058519.1, read as the reverse complement.
CACTTGGCGATTCGCCCTGGTGCTTCCCGATTCTGGATGATGTCCCCGAGGGGAGCGGAGCTAACTAGCGTGATGGGATGCTCTTGGAAATAGTGTTTGAGCTTTCTGCTTGCCATAAAGACCCCATAAACTAACTTCTGACAGTGTGGGTATTGCTGCTTGGAGAGAGTCAGCACCTCGCTAATGAAATATACTTGGCGTTGCACTGGATATTCCTTCCCTTCTTCCTTCCTTTCGACGACCACTACCACACTCACCGCTTTGGAGTTTGCTGCAATATACAGAAGCATAGGCTCTTTCTTAGTCGGGGCGGCTAAAACCGGTGGGTTGACCAGCTGCTGTTTTAAGGCTTCGAAAGCTTCGTTGGCTTCGTCTGTCCAAACAAAATGGTCAGATTTCTTAAGCAATTGATAAAGGGGAATAGCCTTTTCTCGCAGATGGCTTATGAAGCGACTTAAGGCCGCAATACGACCCGCCATCCGTTGAACTTGATTGATATTCGCTGGTTTCCCAAGGGAAGTAACCGCTTTGATTTTGTCCGGGTTAGCTTCAATGCCGCGCTCAGATACCAGGAAACCCAACAATTTTCCTGCAGGAACGCCAAAAACACAATTGGTGGGATTAAGCTTCATCTGGTATATCCACAGGTTATCAAAAGTTTCCCTTAGGTCTCCAAGTAGTGTTTCCTTCCTATGAGTCTTAACTACAATGTCGTCAACATAAGCATGAACGTTGCGTCCGAGTTGGCCATGGAGGCAGTTTTGGATGCAGCGCTGGTAAATCGCCCCTGCACACTTGAGCCCAAATGGCATGGACACATAGCAAAAAGCCCCGAAGGGGGTTATAAAAGCTGTTTTCTCCTGATCTTCCACATCCATCTTGATTTGGTGATACCCGGAATAAGCGTCCAGGAAACACAAACGCTCGCATCCCGCCACTGAATCAATAATTTGATCGATACGAGCAAGGGCGAAAGGGTCCTTTGGACAAGCTCTGTTAAGATCTGTGTAATCAATGCACATGCGGAAGGTACCGTTCTTCTTGAGCACCAGAACCGGGTTAGCAAACCATTTGGGGTGGAAGACCTCTACGATGAATCCGGCGGCCAAGAGACGGGCAACTTCTTCCCCGATTGCCTTGCGTCGTTCCTCATTGAACCTGAGAAGATATTGCGGAATCGATTTTGCTTTTGGGTCAACATTAAGGTGGTGCTCAGCGAATTCTCTCGGCACACCAGGCATGTCAGAAGGTTTCCATGCGAAGATGTCCCGATTCTCACGGATGAATTCATGAGCGCGCTTTCCTATTTGGGGTCTAGACCCGCCCCGATAGTGAACTGCTTGGTTGAGTTGCCAGGGACGAAATCCACTGTCTTAGTGTCGTCTGTTGGTTTGAACTTGAGGGGTGGCTCGGTGTCTTTCGTTGGCTTCTTTAAAGGTGACATGTCAGCCGAATCAACATTGGCCTGGTGATATTTAAGCTCTTCCACAGCAAAGGCGAATTCTGCGTAAGCCGCATCCCCTTCTTCACACTCTCTTGCAATCCTCCTATCACCATCAACCGTGATGGGTCCTTTAGGACCAGGAATTTTGAGTTTAAGGTAAACATAGCAGGGGTGAGCCATGAACCAGGCGTAAGCCGGCCGCCCAAACAGCGCATGATAGGGGCTTTTTAACTTGACCACCTCAAATATAAGCGAATCACTCCTGTAGTTAGACATTGTTCCAAACGCAACTGTGAGCCTAACTCGGCCTATGGGGTACGCCGATTTACGTGGGACAATCTCGTGGAATACCGTGGTTGAGGGCATCAAATCTTTCTCCAACAGGTTCATCCTTCGAAAGGTGTTGAAGTATAATATGTTGATGCTGCTACCACCATCCATGAGTACCTTCGATAACGTATATCCTCCAACTTGAGGAGCCACGACCAATGCTAAGTCGCTAGGATTGTCAACTCTTGGCGGGCGATCCTCCCTACTCCATGATATAGTCTGCTCGGGCCAGTGGAGATATCTAGGGAGTGCCGGCTTAGATACACTGTACGCTCGATGACTCACCTTTTTATCACGCCTACAGGCATTGGTGGTGAAAACGTGGTACTGCCCCTTGCTTAACTGCTTGGGGTTGTTGCGGAAGCCGCCATTGTCATCCTACCCCTGCGGAGCCCCCTGTGGGCGTGGTTGTTGAAAGACTCCCGGTGGGTTATACCGCCGTTGATGATGCACCAGATACTGGCCACTGCTTGGCTGCGAGCCGCCCTGAGCCCCGGGTTCGGGGAAGCCGCCGAAGGGGCTCTTGCGCTGGTTAGGTGCGCCAAACTGTTCCTGCCGTTGGTCCGGGTCGCCGCCTTGCCATTTTTGAATCGCCTCTGCCCGAAACTCCCGCATCACGTAACAGTCCTCCCAGGAATGAGTCGCCGGTCCGTCTGTCATGGCGGGGTGCGGGCAGGGGCCCTTGAGTAACTCATTATAGTTGCGTGGCTTTTTGCCATTGTAACCCCTATTCTTCTTCTGGTGCTGGTTGCCGTTGTTAGCGTTTGTGTTGGCGACTAAGTCCGAAGACACTTCCTGCTGCCTTCTTTTTCCATTCACTCCATGATTATGGCGGGCGCGTCCCTAGAACCGGGTATGATTTTTGGATGACTCGCCTTTCCTTGGCGAGTTGGCTTTACCACCATCTTCTCCTGGATCTTTGGTGTCGTCCGCCTCAGCGTACCTTGTGAGGGTGTCCATTAGCTCCGCCATATCTTGGACCTTTCGCTTGAGTCGTCCCAACTTCTGCACCAAGGGCTCATATTGGCAGTTCTGCTCTACGATCACCACAGCCTGAGCCGCAGTGATACCATCTGACGAATGAATGATTTCCGCGACCCACCGCATCCAGTGGTGGACCGAACCATCCGGGCGTTGAACGCAGTGCTGTAAATCGACTATTGTCATCGGGAGCTTGCAGGTCCCATGGAAGTTTTTGACGAAACACTCTTTCAATTCAGCCCAGTCTGGATGGAGTTGGGGGCAAGTTCTTTAACCAAGTACGTGACGTCCCTTCGAGCATCATGGTGAAGTGTCTGGCGTAGACTGCTTCGCTTACATCGAGCATGTCCATGGCGATTTCGTAACTCTCGAACTATGACGCCGGCTCAAGGTCCGGGTTGTAGTTAGGCACCTTTCTTGGTCCTTTAAAATCCTTCGGCATTCGCTCGTTGCGAAGGGCGGGGGCCAAGCATGGCAACCCCACTTGTCTGCCGCTTCCAACAAGAGGTGCTGGGGCGACTTGGGTGTCCGGATAATCCCGACCTGGCGGGTCTCGGTGATCAGGCGAGTTGACCTGGGGAAAGGGTCGTGGTCCGCTTCTTATGGCGGTCTAGTCCTCAGGTCGACTTTTGGTGCGGCTGGCCCGGGGAGTGGAGTGTAGCCGATCTAGGCTGTGTGAGAAGTGGGCGTTTTGAACCACCGCCGTCTTCAACATCTCAATGGCGTTCCTTGCTTCTATCTCAGCTGGGGTTTTTCCATGAATCGGAAGGGATTCTAAATGGCGAGTTGCGGCAAGGACGTTGTCCACCAGGTTGGAGAAGTGACCTCGAGGTGTCTGGAATCGGGGAACGCGATCCACAGCTGGCTAAAACGGCGGGTTTGGTGGCTGGCCCGGCCCTCCTCCCAAAGCGTCTCCTGCCCCGGGAGTTCGTGGAGTGTCGAATAGGCGGGTTGGGTTTAGATCAGGGGGTAGACGACCCTGATGCCTCCGCTGATGGACAGCGTCAGATGCGCGCTAATGCCTTTCGAGCGCCAATTTTTGGTATTCAAGTGAGCTGCCTCAGCGGTAATTTGAGCCTGCCTGGTCTCGATCCTGGCGGCTTCCACCTCAGCGTCTCGTTGAGCCTTTGCCACCCCATCTCTTAGTTTTGTTAGCTCCGTGTTTATCATGTCCTGGTTTTCTGACGTTATAGGGGTCGCCATGAGCCTTGTTATCTCCACCGCTAACTCCACCAAGATCGCGGCTGGGCTTCTGGACGTTTCGCCAGTCCGATCGTCGCCTGCCGGGTTTGGTGAGGGTTGAGTCGCCCCTGCCATGTAAACGGCGATCTGATGGCGGGTCCGGTCGAGAAGCTCGGGGTCCATGGCTAGTGACAAGCCCCCAAAGCAGCCCCCGTGTAGAGACTGAATTGAATCTGAATCGCCCATGGACGATTCGTCATCAGTGTTGACCGGCGTGGTCTCCTGGGTCGCCGATCGTTCTAGTTCCTCAGATCCCTACGTGAACCCAACAAATAACGGTCAGGTTAGGTTTGGCGTTGCGACAGGGCGAACGTACCTGGCTGGTTCGACGATGTCGGAAAAGATGTACGGCTCAGGCATAGGCGATCCAATTATGCCGACGAAGATGTTGATCTTGCCAAAGGGGATTCTGTAGCCGGATTCGATTGAATCGTCCTCGGGCCCCCACAACAAGTTATTGATCTAGTACTTCCCGCGGTGGCTCCGAGTCATGAGCCCCGCTGCGTAGCTCCCGGACCCTGGTAGGGCTCCCTTTGAGAACTTAACTCCATCGTGCGCAGGCCCCACTGTGGGCGCCAACTGTCGTGGTTTTGTCACAGCAGATGTCCTCGTGAAAGGACTTAGTGTTGGTGGCTTGGTGGTGACTCAAAGGTGTTGCGTGAGAGTGAGACAGAGATTTACCCAGGTTCGGCCCCTCGTGAGGAGGTAAAGGCCTACGTCCTGCTCGGTGTTTGTATTGATGGTGTTTAGATTACAAGGGGGCGTAACTCGCTTGACCTAGCACTCGATGATTTCTAAACTTCCCCTCCTTCCCTGAGATTCGCCTTTATATACTGGTCGAGACCTTAGGGTTTACAAGAGTCCTTTCCTTTACATAAATCGTGATTCTTCCTATCTCTAAGTCTCCATCTTTCCATGACTTGGAGACCTTCCCAACAATGGACTTCTCCCGAAGCTCCTGAACCGTCATCCGACTCCCGGCCTCGCTGGGCCAAGGCCGGAACAACTTGGAGATGAGTCGCCAGCTTGGAAGACCCGGCCCAACTATGGCAGGTTACCAAGCAGATAATATCCCCAACAATACCCGTGAGAACGAAGTTCTCAATTTCAAGCATAATGAGGAAGAAAATTTAAAGGACGCTTGGTACAGGATTTGCAATGCTCAAAGTAGATCTACTCGTAAGCAATCCACTACCGTTCTTCTTCGCAGTTTTTATTTTGGAATCTCCCCTTGGAATAGGTATATTCTTGATACCATCGTAGGCGGGAATTTTTTGGCGATCCGTACTGTTGACTCCTATGGAGCTATCATGAATTTAGTAGGCTCACCCCCCCTCATGGTTAATGGAACTACCTTGACCTTGGAACACGTGATGCAAAGGCTTGACGCCATTGATTTTTTTTTTGCCACAATTGAACTTATTGAGGATTTGGATAGAATGATCCACAATCAGATTACTTAGTACAGATCCAAAGTGGGAATGGTTTTGAAAATTTTAAGGGAGAAGGAACCTATAATTAATGATTCCTCTAGAATTGGCAAACTAGAAGATGTCATAACCAACTTGGGTTCTGCTTTTGCCGCTATGCAAAATACTCCAAATCTCACTCTCAAAAAGACCGTCAAGTCTGTTTTTGTTCCTAAAGCTAGTGGTGAGTCATCCAATAAAGATGAAGATCTTAAGATGATAAATGATCACACTACTTATGGTTTGAGCACCAAAGATGACTATACGTGACTCCATCACGTTATGCCTAGCTAAGGGCATTAAACAATAGCACTTGCTGGGAGGCAACCCAACGAATCTATCCTTTTTCTTTCTGTTTTCTGTTTTCCACACTTTCATAATTCTGTTATGATTGTGTTTTTTTGTGTTTCTTTTGCGTTTGTGCCAAGTAAAACCGTTATGATTAGTCTTGGGGATGATCGTTTGATCATGCTGGAAAAGACAGAAACTTTCTGCTCACGAAAAGTATTTTCATTTTTTTCTGTGAGAGATTTTGAGTTGATTCTTTTTGCTTCTGATTGCTATGCAAATTCTTCAGACTGTCGTAATTTTTCAGAATTTTTGAAGTACCAGAAGTATACGAAGTATACAGATTGCTACAGACTGGTCTACTGTTAACAGATTTTGTTTTTGTTCAGTTGGTTGCTTATTTTGATGAAACTATGGATAGTATCAGGGGGTATTAGCCATGGAAGATTGAAAATACAGTAACCCAACATCAACATAAGTAGAATTTAAGTTTTCTACAGTACCTAAGGAAGTGGTGATTTGCTTTCTTATACTAATGATATCACGAGTCTCAGTTTAAGTTTTGTGTTGTGAAGTTTTCAAGTTTTGGGTGAAGTTCTTATGGACAAAGAGATAAAGAGTGGCAAGAGCTCAATCTTGGGGATGACCAAGGCACCCCAAGTTGATTAAAGGATGCCGAAAAATCCTATGCTTGGGGATGCCCCGGGAAGGCATCCCCTCTTTCGTCTTCAATCCATCGGTAACGTTACTTGGGGCTATATTTTTATTCACCACATGTTATGTGTTTTGCTTGGAGCGTCTTGTATCGTAAGAGTGCTTTATTTTTTTTGTGTCACAATCTTCCTTGCTACACACCTAGAGAGAGAGACATGCACTCACCGTGATTTTGTCGAGGTTCACTTATAGCCTTTGGTTAGGCAATTCAGCTCACATGTGTTTCACTTATATCTTTTGAGCTAGTTGATTTTGCTCTATGTGCTTCACTTCTATCTTTTGGAGCACGGTAGTGCCTGGCGTGGTAGTTGATCTATGCTATGAAAGTAGTCTCAAAAGGGGTAGTTATACAAAGGGATATGAAAACATCCACCTTCATGTGCATTGAGTAGTTAGAGAAGTTTGATTCATCTCAATTAGTTTTGAGTTGTGGTTGTGGTAATATTGAAGGTATACTAGTAAGGTGTTGTGGATCTAGAAATACTTGTGTTGAAGTTAGTGATTCCCGTAGCATGCACGTATGGTGAACCGCTATGTGATGAAGTCTGAGCATGATTAGTTTATTGATTGTCATCCTTTGTGTAGCAGTCGGGATCGCGCCATGGTTTATACCTACCAACCCTTCCCCTAGGAGTATGCGTTGAATGCTCTATTTCGATTACTACTAAAACTTTTGCAACAAGTATATGAGTTCTTCATGACTAATGTTGAGTCCATGGTTTAGATGCACTTTCACCTTCCACCATCACTATCTTCTTTAGTGTCGTGCAACTTTCGCAGGTGCATAAAACCCACCATATAGCCTTCCTCAAAACAGCCACCATACCTACCTACTATGGAATTTTCAAAGCCATTCTGAGATATATTGTCGTGAAACTACCACCATGACATGTGCCACCACTTCTACATTGCCATTGCATGATCATAAGATAGCTAGCATGTTGTTTCCATTGATGTCTATGCCATGCTAGACCATTGTCACGGTACACTACCGAAGGCATTTCATATAGAGTGATCATTGCTCTAAGTTTTGAGTTGTAAGTGTGATGATCATCATTGATGGAGCATTGTCCCATGTGAGGAAATAAAATAGGCCAAATATGCCCACCAAAATAAAAAATATATAAAAAATAAAAAAAAGAGGCCAAAGATCCCACCAAAAAAATGAGAGAAAAATAGAGAAGGGACAATGCTACTATCTTTGCACACTTGTGCTTATTAAGCACCATGATCTTCATGATTGAGAGTCTCTCGTTTTGTCACCACCATATAGCTAGTGGGCAATTTTCATTATATAACTTGGATTGTATATTCCAATGATGGGCTTCCTCAAAATTCCCTTAGGTCTTCATGAGCAAGCAAGTTGGATGCACACCCACTAGTTTTCTTTAAGAGCTTTCACATACTCTGAGCTCTAGCGCATCATTTATATGGCAATCCATACTCATTCACATTGATATCTATTGATGAGCATCTCCATAGCTCATTGATATGCCTAGTTAATGTGACCATCTTCTCCTTGTTTGCCCTGCAACCTCCACCACACTCCATTCCACTTATAGTGCTAAAACCATGGCTCACGCTCATGTATTGCGTGAGAATTGAAAAGGTTTGAGAAAGTAAAGGTGTGAAAACAATTACTTGGCCAATACCGAGGTTGTGCATGATTTAAATTCGTTGTGCAAGGATGATAGAGCATAGACAGCCTATATTATTTTGTAGGGATAACTTTCTTTTGGCCTCGTTATTTTGAAATTTCATGATTACCTTGATATTTTTCTTGAAGTATTATTGTCTCCACGTCAATAGCAAACTATTGTTTTGAATCTAACGGATCTGAACATTCACGTCACATAAGAGCAGTTACAAAGGACATCTATGCTAGGTAGCATGAAAGCATCAAAAATTCATTCTTTATCAATTCCCTACTCGAGGATGAGCAAGAGTTAAGCTTGGGGATGCTTGATACGTCTCAAACGTATCTATAATTTTTGATGGTTTCATGGTGTTATCTTGTCAACTTTGGATGTTTTATATATCTTTTATATCTTTATTGGCACTAACTTATTAATTCAGTGCCAAGTGCCAGTTCCTGTTTTTCTGTGTTATTGACTCTTTCCAGATCTGATTTTGGAACGGAGGACAACCGGAATAAAATCCCCGAAATATTTTTTTCCAGAATAGAAGAAGATCGGGGGACTTGAGGGCCAAGGCAGGAGGACCACAGGGGGCCCACAAGCCCTGTAGCCACGACTAGGGGGGCCTGCGGCTACCAGGCTTCTGGCCCCCCTGGAGCTCCCCCTGTCCTAGCTCTTTGGCCTATTTATTCCCTAAAATCCTAGAAAAAATCAGGGCATCCACGAAACCACTTTTGCACCGCCGCAAGCTTCCGTTTCCGCGAGATCTCATCTGGAGACCCTTCCCAGTGCCCTGCCGGAGGGGACTTTGGAGTTGGAGGGCTTCTACATCAGCATCATTGCCTATCCAATGACTCGTGAGTAGTCCACTTCAGACCTACGGGTCCGTAGTTAGTAGCCAGATGGCTTCTTCTCTCTATTGGATCTTCAATACAAAGTTCTCCATGATCTTCATGGAGATCTATCCGATGTAATCCTCTTTGGTAGTGTGTTTGTCGAGATCCGATGAATTGTGGATTTATGATCAGATTATCTATGAATTATATTTGAGTCTTTGATGATTTCTTATATGCATGATTTGATATCCTTCTAAGTCTCTCCGAGTCTTGGTTTTTTTTTGGCCAACTAGATCTATGATTCTTGCAATGGGAGAAGTGCTTGGTTTTGGGTTCATACCGTGCAGTGACCTTTCCTAGTGACAGAAGGGGCAGCAAGGCACACATCGTGTTGTTTCCATCAAGGGTAACAAGATGGGCTTTCATCATAGATTTGAGATTTTCCATCTACATCATGTCATCTTGCTAGATAGCGGTCGACGTGTGGAGTAGAGTTCATGCTGGATAGCGGTCGATGTGTGGAGTAATAGTAGTAGATGCAGAAAGTATCGGTCTACTTGTTTTGGACGTGATGCCTATAGATATGATCATTGCCATAGATAACGTCATGACTTTGCGCGGTTCTATCAATTGCTCAACAATAATTCGTTCACCCACCGTCTACTTGCTGTCACGAGACAAGCCACTAGTGAACACTACGGCCCCCGGGTCTACTCACAATTATCATCTCAGCTTTTACTTTTACTTTTCTTTGTTTACTTTTTGCTTTCAGTTGTCACTTTGAAAACAATCTATAAGAGATTGACAACCCCTTCATAGCGTTGGGTGCAAGCTCTTTGTGGTTGTGCAGGTACTTGTGACTTGACGCGATCCTCCTACTGGATTGATACCTTGGTTTTCAAACTGAGGGAAATACTTACCGTCGCTGTGCTACATCACCCTTTCCTCTTCAAGGGAACAACAACGCAAGGCTCCAAGGCGGCGGGGGAATCCTTTGCATACTTGCCAAGGAAATCCCTATAGGCGTAGCCAGCAGCAACCACCCTATCAATTACTCTGATCATCGTAAGTTAGCCACCATATATGCTTAGGTTGCTGCAAAACCCACACACTACACCTTCCTCACCTAATAACTTGACTAGTTTTGGTACCAAATTTATTAGAATGCTGAGTCCCCGTGGCTCACAAATTACTTCAAAACCCCAACACGTTCAGCTACGCCCGATGCAGGAGATCCTGATGACAACCAGCTGAAGTGGGAGTACGACAAGGACTCTGACCGTTTGTATGTGAAATATCCAGAAGACTGAGGCCGTGGTCTTGATCGTGGGCTAGCATGCGGGATGTGTTAGATCATCTACTTTTCTTCTTTTTAAGTCCGTAGCTGGACTTGCTGCTACTCTGAATAATGTGTGTCTGTAAGCTATGATATATTCTTAACAGATGGCAAGTGTATGCCCTACTTGTGAATCTTTATTTATGTAATGTGGTGATTATCCCGTTTGCGAAACGCGTAGATATGCCCCTTTACCCTTTGGAGGCCTCGCCCCCAAATAAGGAAAGGGTCATATCTTAGTCGTTACAGAGGGATACCTCATCACCTTGTAGTCCGCGGCCCCTACTTTGTTTGGTTGTTGCTTTATATATAAAGTGGGCTGAAAGCCTATTTTGAGTACTCGAGATAACTAAACAAGTGAAACGATATTGCAAATGTTGTGTCCTTGAGTGTAATAAGGGTATCATCGTTGTACTAAAGCACACTGGTGGTAACAATGGGTTTATAGGATGAAGGAGAAGGTCATTTGTGGATGTGTGACTGATGAATCATTGTAGAAGGTGTGCTATTATGATAAAAACATGGGAGGGAAAAATTGTGCTAGAAAAGACTATTTTTACATGTGATACAAGGACCAGGGCACACCTTTAGTAGAATGGTAGTCTTTTCAGTGGTGAGTAGGTCGTCAAAACCATTTTTTGGGAAGCCTCTAACTCGAAAAATATCAATGAGAGACCCAAAACCGAAATAAATTTTTTTTGGGAATCTTGTGTTATAACCACGGCGAATGCTTTCGTTTGTGGCAATAGTGGATTATGCGAGCGTCATAGAGAAATTTTTCCGAGATGCCTTTTTGAGAGGACCGGTTGATCGCCATTGACTAGAAGCAGGATGGAATGTTTTAGCTGATTTGTAACAACCTTTTGCAATCGCCTTGATGCAGTAGTTTTGCATGGATATGTCTTGGAGTAATGCGATGAGTGCATTGTGGTGCACTCACAGTCCGTTTGTTTCTCGTGAAATTCATGGAAAAGGGTATAGATCCTTTCTTTAATAACATCATAATTTATGGTAGAAGTTATATATAACCAAAGCCATTTGGTCAACGAATTGAATTATTATTCACTGATATGAAGAATCAATGTTTTTGGTGGGAGGAGGGTTCATCAATGTGACATAGTTGTGGGGTAGTTTCTAGGTAATTCTCTGTGAAGGATAAGTTCCAAGACGGGGTATTAGAAGTGCCCAGGAGAGAGGTGGAATAGCTAGTTAGGATTTTGTGTTTAGCATGAAGCGAGAAGAATTTAGTGTCATTTTGTACACGGGGCAAGATTTCTTTTTTATGGAACCTATGGGATGTGGTAGCAGGGAATTATGGTGTCTTTTCATCAACTTTAGTTGCAACGATAACTATACCTAGTTGTTGCCAATAAGGAACACTTTCCTTAATGGTCGTACGTAAGAAAGAGATGATTAAAGCTCCAAGATTTTGTTCGAGGTATAGAAGACAAGTTTTTCTTCGATTTGGTCCGAAAAGAAATGATTGTTTTGTATAAATTCTATGGATTTATATGTATAAAGTGCATTTTTTGTGTAGAGATAAGTTCTAGTTCTTTTAGGGAGTAGGGGAGCGTGGATGCGGAATTTCAATGATGGGCTCACAGGTTGGATGTAAGATCACCCCAACCATTTTTTTAAATAATGGGGCATGCAATCATTGTGTTCACGCTGACACAAGACTTGGCATACATTTTGTGTGCTCAAGTATTGCGGGCAAAGTACTATGCAGACCGTAATATTACAAAGGCCGGGCTGAAAAAGGGTTCTTCTTTTACATGGCACAACATCTTTACAGGACTGCAAACTTTCCGGTATGGACACATTTGGAGAGTTGGGTCTAGATCTAAAATCAATATTTCAGACGACCAGTTGATCCCGAGCAACCCCTCAAGAAAGATTCAAACGAGGAATAGTCCTTGTATCCTTCGAACGGTAGATGAGTTGATTGATCCTGAGACATGGAGTTGGGATGCAGATCTTATTAGAGAAGTTTTTTTCCTGTTGATGCATGCAATATCCCTATGATCCCACTGAGTGAGCAATTATAGGAGAATGTCTTTCAACTTCTCTATACGATGTGCATATTATATAGAATGTGAGCAAAAATTTGATGTGTGGACTAGACGAGAAGACGGGAAGGAATATTCAAACCCAAACCCTTTGTGGAATATTTTATGGAAACTAATGGTCTCGAGAAAAATTAAAATTTCTTATGGAAGGATTTGCATGGCACTATCCCAAGAAAGATTATTCTTGCGGTGAGGCATATCACAGTGTCCGCTATCTCTTTGCGTGCACCCACGCTAGGAGCGTTTGGGATGCATTAGAGCTTCGGGATTTTATCGATGATGCTCTTGTTGTGGATCTGCATGTGTCGTGCTTGAATACGTCCTATGATTTCCAAATAGGTAGTTGATGATCCGCAAGTATAAGAGGTCAATTGTAGTCTTCTCGATAAGTACGAGTGTCGAACCCGACGAGGAGCAGAAGGAAATGACAACTAGTTTTAGCGAGGAAATCTCTGCAAGCACTGAAAGTAGCGGTGATAGATAATCTTGTAGTAAGACAATTCATAGCAACTAACAAGTAACAATTGTAAGAAGGGTGCAGGAAGATGGCTTAATCCTTTTTTACGTCAAAGGACAAGCAAGAAGGTTCTGTATCGATGTCCACATGCCACCACTAAAGGAAGAGCAACATGCATATCATCAAATTATCGAACGAATATATACCAACTTCACATGATTACTTATAACAAGACTTATCCCATGTCATCAAGAATGAAAGTAACCACTCACAAATAATCATCGTGTTCAAGGTCCACTAGTGCACTCGCGTGCTATACAAATGGTTTTTAGCCCCTTTCCATGATGCAGTTTTAAACCATCACCTTGCATCTGTGGGCGATAGTGGTCCTATACCGCACCACACAGATAAATCATCGGTGATGCCTCCATCTGGTCACACACGCCAGGAAAAACAGAGCGTGTGCGATTGGGAGGACCATGACAAACAACATATTGTAGAAGTCGTGTGAGACGTGCCTAGCATCCCACACATGGAATCCCAAAAATACATCTCCGCTCGTAGTGCACATCACACAAAATTTTCTGCATAACATCGTTTGTGATAGGTCTAGCCATCACACACGATAGTTATAATTCCGTCGATTGCATTATTCAATACATCACTCACGGTACCTAGAAGAAACTATTTGGCGTTGGACTGTCCATCACACACACTTGCTATGTGAAAACATTTGTGACAGGGTAGCTCAGGGAGTTCGGGACTAAGGGTCCTCAGGTCGCTGGCTTATCTCTACGGGTCAGACTAATGGGCCAGTTCGGACAGTCAAAGACATATACGAGGAAAATTGCACAAGATTTGGTGGTCAAGACAAGTACACCTCTCTGCCAACGTAGCCGACTAGGACTCTTGTTATCCTAGGCCTCCGGCGTGTTATATAAGCCAAGGCCAAGCTAGTTGATAGATATTCATTAGACACACCATCTACATCATGAGGGTTTAGACTACAACATACGATCTCGAGGTAGATCAACTATGTACTTCAAACTTCATCATCAATATCAACAAGAGCAGGACGTAGGGTTTTACCTCCATCAAGAGGGTCCAAACCTGGGTAAAACATCATCTCCTTCGTCCCTTGTTATCCATCAATCCAAGATCCACAGTTCGGACCCCCTACTCGAGATCAGCCGGTTTAGACACCGACACTGAAGCTTTTATTGAGAGTTGCATTGTGTGATCGCTGAAGGATTGATGGCTCGTGTGCAGATTGCAGTTTTTTCTAGGCAACGAATTTGTGTTCGTCGTCCGTTCTTTCCTCGAGCATCTCTTTGATGATTCCCCAAGTGGGATTGTGCGAAATTGTATCTACAACAACTCTTCAAAATTTCGTCAAGTTCCAATGGAGGAATCTTCGACAATCTCCAATATACTAGACACGTGTCGAATCTCGAAACGAATCTGGATGAGTATAGGGCAAGGGGTTCAACGTCCAAATCCTACATCGTTTGGAAAATCCGACCGTTCATGAGATGTGGAATTCCTATATGGATTACTACTCCAAATTTCAGCCCGATCCGATTATTCAAACTCGGGAAAACGTACGATGAGTGCATTAATTTATCGGATCGAGTTTCTTCATGAAAATGAATTCAGCCCGAGTTCATCTTTCTTCATGAAAGGGATTTCAGACATCCTTTTTGAACGGATTCTTTTAAGGTATTATGTGTTGTTCTAAAACACATGTCCATAAATTTTGAGCCTTTTCGAAGGCAATCTTCACCTCCCGCCAGTGTCAAACTGACCTGACAAAGTTGCTCCACGGCTTCCGGGTTGTGCGAGCATCGACTGTGTTGCCGCACTATCGAACAAATGATAACCACCTCAGCGACCTGACCAAGAGTTCGGCATCACGAGGAACGGATAATCATCAAGAGAACCTCGTTGCCCCATGGGTTGCACGTATCAGGTGCGTAGTTGCTTCATCAACGTGAAGTTCACCACACCGACCTGCTTCGACACGTCGACTTGCATGGGGGCTCTAGTGTCACCTTACCAATCTACTCCGTCACCTCGGCTAGACTGGGGGCTTCGCCATCTCTTCATCAACTTGCTCCGGGGACTTCGACGTCACGAGCCGACCAACTTCGTCATGTTTGCTGGACCGGAGGCTTCGCCTCGCCACATCGACCATGCTGCGTCGCCACTTCATCAAGCTGGGATCTTTGCTCGGGCACCTCGGTACCGTCTTGGGGACTGGGAGCTTGGCCCGCTACAAGCTCGGACCACGTCAAGAACAACGAGCACATTAACTAGCTAAGTCGCTTTCATGCTTAACTTTTTCCAATTTTTAATTTCTATGTGGTTCAACTAAGCATTATATTTGTGTTAAACAAAAGAGTTGTTTGTTAAAAACTGAGCTTGTTAAGAGCATTGTTTGTTAGAAACACTTCCTTTACCCATGTTACCTGGGCTCTTAAATTTTTGTATGAGTCATTTTATAATAAATGTTTTCTTCTTGGTCATTGCAAAGTATTTTCTACCGCTCCTTTCTCGACTCGAGAGTGTGGTTGATAGCTGGATTGTTTGATTTCTTTCTAAAGCTGCTTGAGTTTAGTTTGCTAAACTAGCCTCGGAGAAACACTTCTCCTTCGAGATATGGAGGTTGAAGCCGAAGGCTGTCTCGCTTGAAATCTTGAGATCAGATGTGTCATGTTAAAGCACGACGGAAGCACAAACTAATTTTAAGACTTATTTTTGGATTGTCACAAGAAACTTGATTTAGTTCAGACATAAAGTTTTTGCTAAAGTTTTTTCATTTTCCATGCTTTAGACCCCATTAACCTATTTTTATGTTTTTCTTTCAGGAGGCGGGACGTCTTCTTGTTCGAGTTGTTCTGCGTAGTGGTTTTGCTCGGAAAATATTTTTTGACGCAGTTCGGTATCTTCCCTACCGAGCTCCACCTCGATGTTGCCAAAGCACACCGAAAGGATGAAATAGTTCCCCAGGAGCAACGATCCTAGGGTCGACTATGTTGCCCAACCCATGTCTTGGGGGCTACTGGTTAATAGCTCGTCACAAAATATATTACACCAACTAGAAAATCTTTTCTGACCCGCAGTATGGCATCTTTCCTGCCGATATGCACTTAGGCATTGTCAAAATGTACACAACAAGTGCAAAACAATTTCTGAGGAGATTATGATCCTCAGGTTGGTCGACCGAACCCAACCTGAGTCTCGAGGACTATGCACATCGTGTTTTCGTTCCTATGTATGCTGCCAAGCTAGGAGTTGATCCCCATGCCGATTTAGCGAATCGATCTAGGTCTTAGGGGCTACTGGGATCAGAGGTTTTTTTCCTTCACCTACGTCTCGGGTTTCAGACCAACACGCACCTTGAGGGCTACTAGCTATACATATCGGCAATAAATAAACTACAGTGATCATAAATAAATTCCACGAAGATCAGCCCACGGTTGAGGTGGTGCACCACCTCGTAAGCAGTTCGGCATACATCTAGGGCGCAAGTGGTTGGCTTCATAGAAAGCATTTATGGCATTAACCTCGGGTGAATTCATTCTACTCTTTTAAAGAGTGAGGTATTCTATGACACCTCAAACGCCGACCATCATTGGAGCTCGGCTGCACAAAAAGACACCTAGGATGTAATTCGACTTTGGAGCCCGGACTCAAGAAGACACCATCACATGGGAAACATTTCAAGTGGACAGCCCAAGACATATACCAGGAAGATTCCACAAGAGTTGGTAATCAAGACAAGGACTCCTCATTATCAATGTAGCCGACTAGGACTCTTGTTTTTCTAGGCTTCCGGTGTGTTATATAAGGTGAGGTCTGGGCAGTTCACAGATATTCATTAGACACAACGTCCACATCATTAGGGTTTAGACCACAACATACGATCTCGAGGTAGATCAAATTTGTACCCGATACTTCATCATCAATATAAACATGGGTAAACGCCGATGTGTGTGGTCTTCGGCAACCGAGCACATAAACAAAGCGGCTTGCACATCGAGTTCCCTTTATAACCGGCTAACATTGGCCCTACCCTTTCACTGATGTAGCATTATCGAAAACAGGCATCATTAAATCGTGAGGCCATTGAAAACCTGAAGGTGAATAGTAAATTATTCTGACAACTCCTGTGACGAAAAGTCACAATAATAAGTAATGAATAAAACTCGAGTCGCGGCTCGAGGCCACTTTCCTTGGGGCATGTTCCATCATTAACAGAGATCGAGTCCCTCATTTCAGGGGATTCTGTTTTAAATGACTCGAGACAATCTACGCACGTCCTAACGGTGCGATTGTTTCGGGAAGTGGAGCAGCTGGTGGCGCAGTAAGCAGAAACCCTTGGTTTCTCGGCTTCCCTTTTTAAAAGTTGAAAAATATCTAAAGCCCATCATGCGCATTCCAAACCCTTTCTCATTCTTCTTCCTCGCTCGAGTGCCCAGATTACTCCGCCTCCCATCCCTTCAATCGCCCTCCATCCTAATCTCCGGAATGGCTACCTCGGGCGCTCATGGAAAATGGGAGGTCTCGAGCGTCTCCAAAGGATACATCAAAGAGATGAAGCGCTCCGGGTACATCGCTACCGACATCGCCCACGGAGCATCGGAAAAGGGCCAGGTGGTTCCTACGCCAAGGCCCGGGGAGCGGGTGGTTGTCATCCCACATTTACTCCGGGAACTAGGATTCCCGCTTCACCCCTTTGTCAGGGGTGTGATGTTTTACTATGGGGTGGATTTTCATGATCTCCCCGCCAAACTCCATCATGCACATATCGGTCTTCATCACCGTCTGCGAAGCTTTTTTGCGGTTCATCCGCATTTTGGTCTCTGGGTCAAGGTCTTCGGTGTCAAGCCGAAGTCGGTTAGTAGCCAGCATGCAGACTGCCGTGGGGCCGTGATAAGCAATATCTATCGCATGACATGGACGGAGGGCATTTTGATCGAAGCCATCAAGATCTAGCAAAAGGAGTGGTTCTGTATCACACAACCGGCCACGAGCAGAAAACTGGGCAGCACCTACCAAGTTCAGGTCTGGTCCCCGTGTGAGGTTGACCTCATGGGCCAGGAAAGGCCTGGACTGGGCTCGTCTTGGGACTTGTAGCACCTCCAAAACCGCATCAGGCAAATGGTGGAGTCCAATATCTGGCTGGCTGATGTGGCTCAGGTTGCGCTCCATTTTCATATCCTTCCATGCCAGCATCGGGACAACCCGATGTGGTCTCACAATGCCGATGAGCCTTGGACGGTGCTGGAATTCTACCGCACCACCCATGAAGACCTGTGGCGGGTGTTGCTTAAACCACAATAGGAATTGCTGGCCGAGGATGACGATATCGTGCTAGATGACAATACTCCCCTAGTTGAGGTATGACCGAGCTCATTTACCCATTGGGAACATTTTTTTTCTTAAAAATCTTATTATCCTCATTATTTCGCTGGAGTGGCTGGAAGTGGCCAAAAACATAGAAGGCCCAGCCACCCTGCCCAAGGAACCCCGGACTCCTCTGCTGGAGCAGATGCTCGTAGAGTCGCCGTATGTGGTGCCGGACAACAAGAAGAAGGAGACCCGCGGGGGTCTCTGTTCAAGGGGTCCTTTGGATACGAAATACAAGGACACCCATGCCTCCTCTACCCACGATGGGGAGGAAGAGGACGAGGAGGAAGAGAAAGACTCTCTTCAGGCGAGGAAGAGGGTGGCATGAAAGGGGGCTGAGGAGGGGCTACCTCCTGGGGCTCGGAAGAAACCCTGCAAGCGCAAGGTTGCCCGTCTTGGTGCTCGCTCGGACTGAGGTGAAGAGATTAGGGTAGGCCCCCGCCGAACACTTAGGATCAAGCCCCCGACCCAAAGGTACGGAGTCTACTCCTTAGTTTTTACAGAGTTATTTCGATATTTATCACTAATTAGGACCGAGCTTTTTTCTATCACAACCCGATTCATGATCTTCCCATAGATCGGGTGTCGGAGGGGTACTCTGTGCCTGTCGATCTGGCCGAGAGTGAGAATGCTTCCCAAAACACCCTTCCATGGACCTCAGACGAGCTGCCGAGGTGAAGTCCCAACAAGCCCCACCGATCACTATCGAGGAGGTGATGGTCGACGTGGATACGTCCAACACCAAGGACTATTTAAATTGTTTTGTTTGAGAATTTGGACTGAGCAATGTTTGCCCCGATAACTTAGAGTCAGACTAACCTGCTATTTTTACCTTGTAGGCCTCATCCTCGGCTGCCAACACCAATACGTTAGAAATAGCCGAGCTTAACTGGAAACTCAAAGTTTCCGATGAAGAGCTTGACCGCATAAATGGTTGGCTTAACGAGAAGCAGGGTAAGATGGATGAAATAAATTCATACCGTCCTAATGTTTTTAAAGAAGCGTACTGGCCGCGCCTACTGACTCTTTTTACTCTAACGTTATTAGCAGCCCAAGACCAAGAGCTTGAGAATCTCAAGGCCGAGGTGGAGAAAGCCAAATGAGAGGCCCTGCTACCAAGGTGGCGGTCGAACAAGAGGGTGCCGAGCTGGACACCCTTAAGGTTGTGAGCAACAAACATGAGGCCAGGGTGACGGAGATCCAACGGGAGGTGGAAGAGGCGAGCTCAAACTGTGAGGCCTTGGAGCAGAAGGCTAAAGACTATGTGGCCCACACCAAACTGTCCGCCAAGCTTCCATCAGAGCGGGTGGAGCGGAGGTTCTATGAAGAAGAAGTGCGTCAAGCCAAGCTTATGGCAACCGGTAAGCAATAATTAGAGCAATGTGCCTTTGGTGGAAAGAGGTATGCCTTTCTTATGTGGATATGGCATTCCGTAGGTGCCTTCACGAACCTCCCATAGAGTACGGCAGATGCGGCCAAGAATTTTGCAGCTCATGACGGGGATGCCGAGCAACGGATATTTTGGGCCCAGTTTGAAACTCCTGAGCTCAACCCTAGTCTGAGCAATCAGATGAAGCAGCTGATGGAACTTAATAGGATGCCAGAGCCGGCCATGAAGGACCTCTGTGTTCGGCTATGGCCTGCCAAACCCTTGTCGAGTAGTTACTTCGCGTTAGTGCAGAAGCTGTTCGACCCCGCACCCCGCATTGAAGTCTAGCAGCACTCTGCGTGCATGGAAGGAGCTACTTAAGATCTCCATTGATCCGCCGCCTGCCGGAAAGGAGCATAGGCGCCCCGAGCGGTATTTCTCTGCCGCTATGGAAGGTGCTCGGGTGATCGAGTCCCAGTGCTCGAAATATGTTATATTAGTATAAATATTTGTTAATGTATTTCAAAACAACTTATCTGTTAAGTTGTACGCCCGAGATAGAGTACACTTTGTGTTATCTTGATTCCTACGTTGGCTGTTGATACGTCTCCGTCGTATCTATAATTTTTGATTGTTTCATGCCCATATTCCACAACTTTTATATACTTTTGGCAACTTTTTATACTATTTTTGGGACTAACATATTGATCCAATGGCCAGTGCAAGTTCCTGTTTGTTGCATGTTTTTTGTTTCGCAGAATATCCATACCAAACGAAGTTCAAACGTAATAAAAACTTACGGGGATTTTTTTGGAATATTTATGATTTTTGGGAAGAAGAATCAATGCGAGGCGATGCACGGAGGGCCCACAAGCCGTGTAGCCGCCACCAGGAGGTACGGCTGCGTCCGACAGGCTTGTGGCCACTGCTTAAGGTGGTTGGAGCCCTTCTTTAGCCACAAGAAAGATAATATCCGGAAGAAAATCGTGTTAAAATTTCAGCCCAATCGGAGTTACGGATCTCCAGTAATTTAAGAAACGGTGAAACGCAGAATCTGGGAGCACAGAAACATAAGGACACAGAGAGAGAGAGATCCTATCTCGGAGGGGCTCTCGCCCCTCCGTTGGCATGGAGACCATGGACCAGAGGGGAAACCCTTCACCCATCTAGGGAGGAGGTCAAGGAAGAAGAAGAAGAAGTAGGGGGGCTCTCTGCCCCTCTCTCCCGGCGGTGCCGGAACGCCTCCCGAGATATCATCGTGTGACGGCGATCTACACCAACACCTCCGTCATCTTCACCAACACCTCCGTCATCTTCACCAACATCTCCATCATCTTCCCCCATCTATATTCAGCGGTTCACTCTCCCGCAACCCGCTGTACCCTCTACTTGAACATGGTGCTTTATGCTACATATTATTATCCAACGATGTGTTGCTATCCTATGATGTCTGAGTAGATTATCGTTGTCCTATTGGTGATTGATGAATTACTATGATTGGTTTAATTTGCTTGTGGTTATGTTGCTGTCCTTTGGTGCCCATCGTATGATCGCGCGCGTGGATCACACCGTAGGGTTAGTTGTATGTTGATAGGACTATGTATTGGCAGACTAGAGTGAGAGAAGCTTCAAACCTAGCAAAGAAATTGATGCATATGGGATTGAAGGGGGACCAATCGTAAGTGCATAGAATTCCATGTAAGGGATGACATGCTAGTAGAGGCCTCTCCCACATGATACTTGCTATCGATCTAGTAACATAGTCAATTGCTTAGGGACAATTCCACAACTCCTACCACCACTTTTCCACACTCGTTAGACTAACGTATTTGTTTCTTTTTCTAACCAGCCCCTAGTTTTATTTACGTGTTCTTTACTTTCTTCCAAGCCTATGCTATCCCTCCTACAAAGTTCTTCTAGCTTCATACTTGTTCTAGGTAAAGCGAACGTAAAGTGTGCATAGAGTTGTATCGGTGGTCTATAGAACTTGAGGGAATATTTGACCTACCTTTAGCTCCTCGTTGGGTTCGACACTCTTACTTATCGAGAAAGGCTACAATTGATCCCCTATACTTGTGGGATATCAGCTGTTTTAATCAGAATGTTTGTCTTCATCGGCTTCAGCCCCCATGTAGTGATTACTTAGGGTGTTTCATTGTCCGCACTGTTATCCTTAGCCGACGTATCGATGACCTAGGGCGGTAGTGCATGAGGAAGAGAAGGCAATCAGACTGTGTGGTTTTATCTCTTTCGCTTAGCCTTAGGAATTTTGTATGTGGGGGCTAGTGACAAGCCCGCAACCTTTTGCGATAATCGGGAAACACCAAAAATTCAACTAATTACGGCAAGGTTTGCGATGATCGGGGAGGTGTTACCATCCAAGCCCCCGGTCATTGATCGATAACACTTTTAGTGTATACGAATAATAATCTTGACCTGACAGTGCTGATAAACATAAAGTGTATGTATATTAGGGAACTTAGTGTAATGTGCGTGGTGAATTTTTATAATACATACCACAAACGGAGCTCTTAAAGGTAACTATTGATACAGGTATGTTGAAACAAATTTGCGAGAGACCTTACGTGGATGACTTGACGCCCGCCCTGTGTTTGGCCACAGTATATATAATGCCCCTGCTATGGGTGGGGGTACGATCCTCTGCAGGAAGTTGCGATCAGCGAGCGGACCTTGAGTGGAGGGTCTTGAGAAGGTGCTGATGATGTGGAGAAGCTTGATGCTTGGGCTCTCCACGATGCCCTATCTTTGACTCGTTGGACCATAGCTAGATTGACTCGCCCCCATGATCCTTGGTAGGTTACTCCCACGGATGGCCACGGAGAAATTGTGTTCTCTAAGGACATACCTTGGTGGTGTTGGGGCCATGCTGTGGGAGCCGTATCCTTATGTGACAGCAAGAGACCGATGCTCCAGAAGATTCCCTTTTATTTTGTTTTCATCGTGTGGATTATTTGTTTGTCACTCTCATGATCTCATCATTCGCATCATCAGCATTGCTTCAGCACTCCGTTGCCGCCATTTTTCAAAACCTGCATCCATTGTTAGTTGTCGGTTCTCTCCGTGTTCGTCGCTGCCCGTGTTGAGCCCGACCACACTCGCATGTGCCCGCGGCATTGTCAAAACCTTGTTTTAAAAGTGTGTATAAAACTTTCTCTGATTGGGTTGAAACTTGGCGTGCGGTCTTATTTAGACGTAGGTAGTCAGCGTGCTAATTTTTGTCGCAATCGGAGTCCGCCTGGTACCCGAACGGTCGACCGTAGCGGCACCGTCTTTGGTTATTCGTGTGACGTGTTTCGATGTTTTGAATCGCGTTGCCACGCCGCTCCATTTCCCTCTCGTCTCCGGCTAGCCTACACTACACGGCCACTTAGCCCGTCCCTGCGTCGAGATCGTCCGATTTAGATTGCGCGGTTGAAACCGGGGAAAAAAACTGCTTAACCTAGCACCCCTTCCCTATTTAAACAGCTCTCCCCTTCCATTTCTATCTCATCCCCTATCCACCTCGAAATCCATGCCACCTACTCAAACCCTAGCCGCACCTGCTCTCTCTCTCTTCCCACCAGCGCCGCTGGCCCGCGCCAGGCCCATCGCAGGGACGCCCGGGCCCGGATCGACCGCGCCGCCGCCACCCCGCATCCCCAGCACCTGCCGCAGCACTTGAACCAGGGTGGATCGAGGCGCTGCCTTCGGTGCCCCACAACCGCCGCGTCTCCCTGTGTAGGACACCAGCGAGCGCCAGGAGCTCCGAGGCCGAGCCTCGCCCTCCTGCTCGTTCTCCCTTCCCCATTTCTCTCTCTAACTTCTCCTCTCTCTCTCCCGCATGCAGATCGGCCATGGACGCTAGGAGCCTTGCCCGAGGCGTCCTCAACCTTTCCTGGCATCGAGACGACCGGATCCGGCCACATTCGGGCCATGGGGATCCATCCCTGCCGTGTTCCTTGCCGGAGGCCACCGGACCTCATCGTCGAGACGGCCTGCAACCGCCGCCAGTGGCTGCCCTTGCCTCGGTGCGAGGAGGACGAGGCAGCGGGAGCGCCCGCAGCCCAGGTGGGTCGGCCTCCCGCTCGGCCCAGCGAGCGCCCTGGCCGAGTCGGCCTCCTTCCCCACGCTAGTCCAAGCCTACGACCCGCCCCGCCGGCCCAAGAGGGCGAGGTGAGCCCCTGCCACCCCTCTATTTTGCGCCCAGGTGCTGATTAGTTATCATGCGCCCACCAGATTCAGCCCATTAAGAAGTTTCGGGCCGTGTAGTGTTTTTTGCGATTTAATTTTCAGAAAAATGCTAGATATTAAAATGTCCGTAACTTTTATTTGATGTATCGGATCGGAACGTTTTAAGGTGTTGGGTTAAGTCTCGCAACGAGCGCAACCCTTGTGTTTAGTTGCCACTATGAGTTTGGAACCCTGAACAGACCGCCAGTGTTAAGCCGGAGGAAGGAGAGGATGAGGCAAAGTCATCATGCCCTTTTCTTCTTCCAATTTATCTTTTCTTCATTCAATTCAGTTCAAAAAAGATACCTCAAAATACTTCAATTGGTACGCGCAAGAAATAGGCCAATTCGACAGCACGAGATTTTGAGTCTCGCGTGTCTACCATTTCACCATCAAGGCATCTTGAAAGTGAATTGTATTCCATGAATATGATATCTATCTAATGTGATATATGTAATATATGACAAAGGTGGAGTCTTGGAGTATTTCGATCGATCGTTCATATAGGCCTATGTAACTCATGTAGTTTTTCGCGTAGAATAATATTTTTCAACTTGCATGCATGTTTGAAGTGGTTTGAACCGCCTATGTCTAGTTTTGCGTGCTGTCCTAATAGGGGATTATCCCATATTTATTCTAGTGCATGTCCGGATTGCTCAAACCCCGTAGATAAAATGATCATGTTGTCACTGACCCTTTGCCATGTATTTTAGAGTAGTTGTTTGCATTTTTGCATGTAGGTTCCGTCGCTAGTTTGTTATATCGGGTTTAGGACATAATCTCGCATATACGTGTGGAGATATTTTTATTTTGCAACCCCACATGTTATATATGTTTTTTGGGTAGAAAAATCCATAGAATTTAACTGTGCATCGAGTTTTAGATTTTGAGAAGGTTAGTGCGCGTGATATTTTGCCATGTTGCCCTTTTGTTTGTTTTTGTTGGATTTATTCCGTGCATGATATGAATGAGTTGTCAACTAGAGATATGCCCTTGGATGTGTAGGCTAGCCTCTGGTAATTTTGGTTGCAATAAAAACCCATGTTTAGGTATTGTTTGCTTGTAGTTAACATGCTAGAAAATAGAGCTGATTTGGAGATGCTGAAATATTTCTAAGTCTGAAATCTGTATATTTTGTTGTTGTCTTGCCATGAGTTTATCTGGTGATCTGTAGCTGTTTTGAGGTTGGTGCAATGGAGTTAGTTGTAGCCCTTAAGATTCTCTAGCATGTTGTCAATTTTCATGCCATTTGGTGTCCTGTAGAATATAGTTTTGCTGTTGTCGATATGCCTTCAGATTGAAAACTGGACTGTCAAAGCTGATATTTTCACCAAGTCTGAAGCTGTGTGTGAGATGCCATTTTGTGAGTTCTTTTCCTAGTGATCCATGCCTCCATGCTAGATGTTATTAGTAGTGTGTTGTAGTGCATCTTGCCCTCTACTATCTCATGTCTTGTTTGAGCATTCTAGATTTATGTAGCTTGTTGTCCGGGGTGTAGAAAATGCTATGTGGCTGATTTTGGCAGATTATGGGTATTTCTTGTATAGCTTGTAGTTGTTGAACCGTTGCTCCGTTTTGATCGTGTCCTATATGAAACTTGCTTATAATCTCGTGTAGTTTCATATTATCTTGCCGGTTGTATGTTTTGAAATGCTTGTGACCGTCGTTGCACACATATTGCATTCATGCCATCATACCTTGTGGTGTTCGTATCTTTTGAACCGTAGCTCCGTTGGAGATGTTCTCTATGTGTAAATTGATTGAAACGACACGTAGAATCGCGTGAACCTACTTTTTTTTAACAAACATTTAAACATATTAGTTCAGATCTGGACAGAAATATAAATTAACATATGAGGTCAGTCCGGAGATGCTATAAGTCGTTTCCAACCTCATTTAAAATGCCTAGATATATAGCTTAGTTATGCTTCATCTCTTGCAATCTTCAACCAACCTTTAATATTTTCGTGTACCTAATAGGGATAGAACTAAATAATTCGTATGTGGAGGTTCATCAATATGCAACTCGTTGCATATTGAACTTCACTTAATGTGTAGTAGTTGATTGTTGTGAATTGACATGCCAGGTCTTGCATATATCCAACCGTTCATGCATCATATGTGTTGTGCATCATGTGGTGTATATTGTGTGTTGATTCTTGTTTCCGATTTACTTCGTCTCGATAGAGTTTCGCAAGCGTGTCGGAAAGTGAGGACCCGTTCGAATACATCGGTTCAATTGCTTCACGGAGTCACTCTTCTGCCAAGCGGGATCTCAGGCAAGATGACCATTTCCCAGATACCATTACTATCATTGCCATGCTAGTTGTTCATTTCTATCGCTATGTCTCGCTGCCTACCACCTGTTAAATATCAGCCTCTTAAACATTGCAACGAAAACCTTCAACCTGTTCACAACCTAGCAAACCACTGATTGGCTATGTTACCACTCGCTTAACAATGTATTATCGTTGCCAGTTGCAGGTGAAGTCGCTTCCATGTGACAACATGGGTTCCTTGTTATATCTCCCTATTAATTGATATTTAATTTAATGCACCTATATACTTGGTAAGAGGTGGAAGGCTCGGCCTTTCTAGCCCGTTGTTTTGTTCCACCTTTGCCCCCTTAGTTTCGGCTACCGGTGTTATGTTCCATAATTGAGCGCTTCTAACATGATCGGGGTTGTTATGGGGACCCCCTTGATAATTAGTTTTAGATTAAGACTGGTCTGGCAAGGCCCAACTTTGGTTCTATATTTGCCCACCATAATAATTTTGTTAATATAGAAAAGCATAGGGAGTTAGCGCTACCCGAGGAGTAATTCAACATAATACAGGGAGGGCCAGTGCTGATGGTGCTGGTCCAAAACAGAGCCACTTGCGGGGCCACCCGGGGCAACTCGGGGGATGTCTATCCGGCCAATGTGCATAGTGCTCATCCGTTGTGTCCTGAGAATGAGATACGCGGCTCCTATCAGGATCGTCCACACCTCGGGCAGCCTTCCTCGATTAGTGTTACCTTTGACGAAATATATTGTGCATCGGAATTCCGGTGAAACTTCGGGAAATCTCAGAGTTCAGGTTTTCCACTAAGGAGTCCGACGAGATCGCGAGTTTCGTGATCGAGGATTTCTATGCGGCTTGTGGTAATTTGTGATGGACTAGTTGGAGCACCCCTACAGGGTTAAATCTTTCGGAAAGCCATGCCCGCGGTTAAGTGGCAACGTGGGAACTTTGTTTAACACTGGTTCTAGACAACTTGAAGTTAACTTCATTAAAACTTGCCAACTGAGTGTGTAACCGTGATTGTCTCTGTTGCGAGCTCCTTCTCCGGTCGAGGACACGGTAGGGTTATGTCTGACCTATGTAGGTGATCAGGATCATTCATTTGATCATCAGTAGTTCACATCCGGTATGCGTAGATCATCCCCCTCTTTATTCTTGTACTCGTAAGTTAGCCACCAAATAAATGCTTAGTCGCTTGATGTAGCCTAACCACTTAACCATATCTCACCTACTAAGCTTTGCTAGTCTTGATACCTTTGGAAATGAGATTGCTGAGTCCCCTATGGCTCATAGATTACTACTACACCAGTTGCAGGTACAGGTAAAGGTTCTTTGACGTGAGCGCGATGATTGTTCATTTAGAGTTTCATTTTCTTCTTCTTCACCGATCTAGGATGGGTTCCAGGCCGGCAGCCTGGGATAGCAAGGATGGACATCGTTCTTTTCTCGTTTGTTTTCGTCCGTAGTCGGACCCTGCTCTTCTTTATGATGTTTATGTATTGTACTGATGTGACTCTGATGTAGCTTGTGGCTAGTGTAAGCTAATTCCATATAACTCATCTTTTCAGTACATGTACTTGTAACGATATCCATTCTTTCGAAACAACAAGATGTGCTTCTATCCCTGTCAAGGCCTTCGTGCCAAAATAAGGATAGAATCGCATCTTGGGCGTTACACCTTATGCACTCTTGGTCAAAGAATTATCTTGATGGTCTATTTGACCTTGCCCCGTTTGCCTTTCTTTCGCACCATTGATGTCGGCTTGTGGCTTGAAGTGTCACTGTCGTGTTGACATTTGGCTGCTAGTGTGGCCGTGTGCTCCTCAGTCCAAAGGGAACGCTCTACCTTGCCGTTGACCGTGATGACTCCCTTGGGTCCGGGCATTTTGAGGTTCATGCAGGCATAGTGGGGTATGACGTTAAAGCGGACGAAGGTTATGCGACCAAGTAGTGCGTGGTATCCGCTTTGAAAGGGGACGATGTCAAAGATCAAGTCCTCCCTACGGAAGTTATCGAGAGATCCGAACACAACTTCCAGTGTTATTGTGCCCGAGCAACAGGCTTCCATGCATGGTATCACTCCTTAAAAGGTAGTGTGGCTTGGTTTGATGCGTGATGGGTCTATGCCCGTCTTTTTCATTGTATCTGAATAGATTAGTTTTAGGCTACTTCCTGTGTCCATGAGGACTCGAGTGAGGTGGAAGCCATCGATGATAGGGTCGAGGACTAGGGAGACCGACCCTCCATGACGTATGTTGGATGGAGATCCCTGTGGCCGAAAGTGATCAGGCCAGCTGACCATGGGTTGCATTTGGGTGCTACGAGCTCTATGGTGTATACCTCCCGCAGTGCCCGTTTCCTCTCCTTCTTGGGTATATCGGTGACATAGATCATGTTCATGGTCTTGTCCTCGGGAGGGAACTACTTTTGGCCTCCATTATTTGGGTTGTGCGGCTCCTCGTCGTCTTCACTTCGTGGGCCCCTGTTTTGATCATCGGTGGCCAACTTGCCTGCGTGTTTGAATACCCAACAATTACGGTTGTTGCGGGTGGCACGCTTATGCTGGGTGCCATGAATCTGGCAGGGCCGCTCCATGATTTTTTTTCCCATTATGTTGGTCCATCCCTGTTCCCTATAAAGGGTTTCTTCTGTTGTCCAGGTTTGGTACTTCGGAATCCAGCATTGACTGTTGTATCATCGGCATCACCATTAAGGTGATAGTGTTTATTTTTGTTTTCCTTGGCTTGTCGTTTCCGTCCTGGACCTCGGAGGTTCCGGGTTCGTCCGCATTGTGGCTACGCCGAGCGAGCCAATTATCCTAACCCACGTGAAAGCGGGTCATGAGTGAGGTGATGGTGGACATTGTTCTCGGCCTATCGTGGCCGAGCTGTCTGGAAAGCCATTTGTCCCGGATGTTGTGCTGAGAAGAGGCTATTGCTTTGGTGTCCGGATAGTCTATGATTTCGTTCTTCTTGGGGAGGAACCGATTCCAGAATTCTCTAGCTGATTCCCTAGTCTTCTGGACGATGTTGCTCAGATCGGATGAATCCGGTGTTCGAACATATGTTCCTTGAAAGTTTAATAGGAAAGCCTCCTCAAGGTCTTTCCAACATCGGATGGAGTCTTCTGGTAGCTATTCAGCAATGTTGTGCTCATCGTTTGAGTTTTAATGATAAATATTTTATGGCGTGGAGGTCGTCTCCTCTAGCCGTATGAATGTGGAGAAGGAAATCCTCTATCCACACTCCGGGATCTGTTGTCTCGTCGTACTATTTGATATTTACGGGTTTGAACTGTTCCGGAAACTGGTGTTGCATGACCTCATCCGTGAAACATAGTGGATCCGCAATGCTTCTTATCCGGGCTATGTTGTGACGTAGGTCGGCTCCAGGTTGAGCCCGGTACGGTTCCCGACCTCTGCTCTTGTAAGAGACCCTAGGTGGTTTGTCATCCCATCGAGTGGGATACTACCTCCTTGATCTGTAGATGGACCTGCTGCGACCCGATTTATCAAATCATCGGTCGGATTTGTCCCCATGGTTCATATGCTCTTTACCTTTTCGGTGTGGAGGTTCGGATTTATACCCGATTTCTCCGGTCGTTCTGTCGCGCCCTCTGGGTGGGCGATCAGGCTGGTCGTAGTCGGTGTGTCAGGGGGACACATGTTCTGGGGCCCGTCGTGAGACTGTGCGACCAGTCGTTGGCGTGGGTATTTCTTCTTCTGGTCCGCCCATTCTGTGTCGTATCCTTCTTCGGCGCTAAGATTTTGGCCCACCTGTTACTGATGGTATCCTATTCGTCTTGGAGCTGTTGTTGCTTTGCTTCTAAACTTTGCGCGGTGGCTATAAGTTGTTGCTAAAATTGCTCCTGGCCTTCAGGGTTTTCGAGAATTACGAACTCTTCGGCTTCAAGGTCGTTAAGGTCATCGACGGGAAGGAGGTAATCGTCGCCGTCGTCTGTATTGTTGCGGCCGTCGGGATCGTCGTTGGCTGGTTACTCTGGTTTGTGTTCGGGAGCCTTGATACGTCTCCAACATATCTATAATTTTTGATTGTTCCATGTTGTTATATTATCATTATTGGATGTTTGACAATCATTTTGTAGTCATTTTATATCATTTTTTTGGTACTAACCTATTGACATAGATCCTTGTGCCAGTTGCTGGTTTTTGCATGTTTTTTACATCGCATGAAATCAATAGCAAGCAGAGTCCAAACGCAGCGAAACTTTTTGTGGGTTTTTTGAGCCAGAAGACATCTAGTGGGCCAGGAACGCACCTGAGGGGAGCTCCGATGGGAGCACAACCCACCAAGTCATGCTTGGGGGCCCAGGCGCGGCCCAGTGGGTTGTGCCCTCCTCGTTGGCCTCTTGCTCCGCCTCTTTGCTCTATAAATACCCCAATATCCATAAATCCTAGGAGGGGACGAAATTCAATTCCAGCCACCGCAGAGTCCATAAACATCAGATCCAATCTAGACACCATCACAGAGGGGTTCATCATGTCCATTGGTGCCTCTCCGATGATGGATGAGTAGTTCTTTGTAAACCTACGGGTCCGTAGTTAGTAGCTAGATGACTTCCTCTCTCTCTCTCTCTCTCTCTCTCTCTCTCTCTCTTGATTATCAATACAATGGTCTCTTGGAGATCCATATGATGTATGTAATTTTGCGGTGTGTTTGTTGGGATCTGATGAACTTTGAGTTTATGATCAGATCTATGTTTTTATCCATGAAAGTTATGTGAGTCTTCTTTGATCTCTTATATGTGTAATTGATTATATCCTCATATTTCTTCTCCGATATTAGTGTTTTGTTTGGCCAAGTTGATCTATTTATCTTGCAATGGGAAGTGGTGCCTTGTGATGGGTTTGATCTTATGGTGCTTGATCCCAATGACAGAAACGGAAACGACACATATGTATCGTTGCTATTAGGGATAACAAGATGGGGTCTATTTCTACATAAATAGATATTGTCTACATCATGTCATCGTTCTTATTGCATTAATCCGTTTTTTCGTGAACTTAATACACTAGATGCATGCTGGATAGCGCTCGATGTGTGGAGTAATAGTAGTAGATGCAGGCAGGAGTAGGTCTACTAATCTTGGACGTGATGCCTATATAATGATCATTGCCTGGATATCGTCATGATTATTTTAAGTTCTATTAATTGCCCAATAGCAAATGTTTTCCCACTATTTGCTATTTTTCTCGAGAGATGCCACTAGTGAAACCTATGGCCCCCGGGTTCTTTTCATCATATTTGCCTTTTTATTTCCA
Source organism: Hordeum vulgare subsp. vulgare (assembly GCF_904849725.1). Lineage (NCBI taxonomy): Eukaryota > Viridiplantae > Streptophyta > Magnoliopsida > Poales > Poaceae > Hordeum > Hordeum vulgare. The sequence goes on along the minus strand of NC_058519.1, from coordinate 183,921,620 downwards.
GATCTATTAAACCAAAAATACAAAAATACCTTGCTGCAATTTTTTGTTCACGATCTATTTATCCTATCTACCACTTTTACCTCACATTATTTGCCTATCTTGAGGCGCCGTACCCGAAAGGAATTTCTGACGCGATTGCCGGGGAAGATCAAGTCAAGATAGTCTCCCGCCAACGTGCCAATTTCTGGCGCGGTTATCGGGGAGGGATTGACAACCCCTTTAACACGTCGGGTTCCAAGTATTTGTTAATTGTGTGCAGGTGTTGTTTACGTGGTGTAAGGAGGTTCTCCTACTGGTTCCATAACCTTGGCCTCATCACTGAGGAAAATACCTACCGTTCCTATACTGCATCATCCCTTCCTCTTTGGGGAAATACTGACGTAGTTCTAGTAGACATCAAGCCTCGGGGAGGCCATGTCCCTCAGGGGTCACGTTTTCCCATGTGCCTTGTGTGGAGCTCCTTGCCTTGTTTACCTTTGAGCGCCTACACTTCTTTCGGTGTTTTGAGGGATCTTCTATGGGCTTATCACCGTTCTATTTGGGTGTATCATTATCTGGATCGTGAGACGTGTCTAGCATGCAGACATCGTAAGTCGAGATTGCGGTCCACTTCCCTGTGTTTACGGAGGTGGGGTAGTAGGTCTCTTCATCTATATCCTCGAGCTCTTTGGAGGCGTAGTCCGGTGCGTCAATTAGATCCTCGATGGGGACGATCAAGCGGGTGGTGGGTGGGTTGTAAAACTCCCCATAATCCACCTCGAAGGCGATCTTTGAACAAGTCAGCCTTCGGGTAAGCGAAATTTGGAGCAACTGGATTTGGTCGAGCGTCAAATTTAACATCGAGAGGCTAACCTGACCAATCCTTCATTTGCTTTCGTAGTTGACCTTCATGACTTCCGGGAAGGAAACCAATTTGGCAACACCCATTTCTCTTTGTCCGTATCGAGCGGTCGGTTCCAAGATCGAGGCCTTCTCTCCGAGGAGGAGGAGACCAGAACCATGGCCGGACAAGTGATCTGGAGACAAGGCTTCGGGGTTTTGCACCTCATAGACCGAGGCCGTGAGGTTAGTGGGGAACAAATTGCCCCGTGAGTCGGTGGAGACTTTGAACTCTCCAAAACTTATCCGGTGACCTAGGACAAAACCACCGATCAGGCCAGGATGGCCGATTAGATCCATACTCGACGTCGAGCGGCCGAGCATGAAGACAGATTTGGGCACAACGATGCCCTTTGTCGCGGACTCGATCGTTGATGATCAAGCGAGGCATCGATCATTGCAGCGATCCAACGGCGAAACTCTCAATGAAAGCACCAATGTCCACGTCAAAACCAGCAGATCTAGGGTAGGGGTCCCAAACTATGGAGCTTAGATCGACGGGTTGCAGGAGAGAGGCGGAGACAATGATTACCCAGGTTCGGACCCTCTCGAGGAGGTAAAACCCTACGTCCTTCTTGATTGTATTGATGGGGAATGATTACAAAGTTAACCTACCTCAAGATCGTATGAGCTAACCCTAGATGAGATAAATCCTCCCCCTACGTACAGGGTGTTGGGGAACGTCACATGGGAAACAAAAATTTTCCTACGCGCACGAAGACCTGTCATGGTGATGTCCATCTACGAGAGGGGATGTGTGATCTACGTACCCTCGTAGACCGTACAGCAGAAGCGTTAGTGAACACGGTTGATGTAGTGGAACGTCCTCACGTCCCTTGATCCGCCCCGCAAACTATCCCGCGATCTAGTGTCGAACGGACGGCACCTCCGCGTTCAGCACACGTACAGCTCGACGATGATCTCGGCCTTCTTGATCCAGCAAGAGAGACGGAGAGGTAGAAGAGTTCTCCGGCAGCATGACGGTGCTCCGGAGGTTGGTGATGATCTAATCTCGGCAGGGCTCCGCCCGAGCTCTGCAGAAACGCAATCTAGAGGAAAAACCGTGGAGGTATGTGGTCTGGCTGCCGTGGAAAAAGTTGTCTCAAATCAGCCCAAATACCTCACTATATATAGGAGGGAGGGGGAGGGAAGTGGCAGCCTCAAACCCTCAAGGTTTGGCCGAAATTGGAGGTGGAGGAGTCCTACTCCAATCCTAGTTGGAGTAGGATTCCACCTTCCCACTTGGAAACTCTTTCCACCTTGTGTTTTTTCCTTCTCAAACCTTATGGGCCTTAGTGGGAGCTTATTCCAGCCAACTAGGGGATGGTTTATCTCTTCCCATAGCCCATGAGACCCCTTGGGGCGTGACACCCCTCCCGATGGTCCTCGGCATCCCTCCCGGCACTCCCGGTACACTACCAATGAGCCCGAAACTTTTCCGGTGACCAAAACAGGACTTCCTATATATCAATCTTTACCTCCGGACCATTCCGGAGCTCCTCGTGATGTCCTGGATCTCATCCGGGACTCCGAACAACATTCGGTAACCAACCATATAACTCAAATACGCATAAAACAACGTCGAACCTTAAGTGTGCAGACCCTGCGGGTTCGAGAACTATGTAGACATGACCCGAGTGACTCCTCGGTCAATATCCAATAGCGGGACCTGGATGCCCTTATTGGATCCTACATATTCTACGAGGATCTTATCGTTTGAACCTCATTGCCAAGGATTCTTATAATCCCGTATGTCATTCCCGTTTTCCTTCGGTATGTTACTTGCCCGAGATTCGATCGTGAGTATCCGCATACCTATTTCAATCTCGTTTACCGGCAAGTCTCTTTACTCGTTCCGTAATACAAGATCCCGCAACTTACACTAAGTCACATTGCTTGCAAGGCTTGTGTGTGATGTTGTATTATTGAGTGGGCCCCGAGATACATCTCCGTCACACGGAGTGACAAATCCCAGTCTCAACTAACACCTTCGGAGATACCTGTAGAGCATATTTATAGTCACCCAGTTACGTTGCGACGTTTGATACACACAAAGCATTCCTCCGGTGTCAGTGAGTTATATGATCTCATGGTCATAGGAACAAATACTTGACACGCAGAAAACAGTAGCAACAAAATGACACGATCAACATGCTACGTCTATTAGTTTGGGTCTAGTCCATCACATGATTCTCCTAATGATGTGATCCCGTTATCAAGTAACAACACTTGCCTATGGCCAGGAAACCTTGGCCATCTTTGATCAACGAGCTAGTCAACTAGAGGCTTAGTAGGGACAGTGTTTTGTCTATGTATCCACACAAGTATTGTGTTTCCAATCAATACAGTTATAGCATAGATAATAAACGATTATCATGAACAAAGAAATATAATAATAACTAATTTATTATTGCCTCTAGGGCATATTTCCAACAGTCTCCCACTTGCACTAGAGTCAATAATCTAGTTCACATCACCATGTGACTCCAACGAATCCAACACCCATATAGTTATGGGGTCTGATCATGTCTTGCTCATGAGAGAGGTTTTAGTCAACGGTTCTGAAATTTTCAGATCCGTGTGTTCTTTACAAATCTTTATGTCATCTTGTAGATGCTACTACTATGTGCTATTCGGAAATACTCCAAATATCTACTCTACTATAGGAATCCATTTCACTACTCATAGTTATTCGGATTAGTGTCAAAGCTTACATCGACGTAACCCTTTACGACGAACTCTTTAACCACCTCCATAATCGAGAAAAATTCCTTAGTCCATCAGTTACTAAGGATAAATTTTGACCGCCGCTGATTCAATCATGGATCACTCTCTGTACCTCTCAACAGACTTGCTGCAAGGCACACATCAGGTGCGCTACTCAGCATGGCATACTTTAGAGTCTACGACGAAGGCATAGAAGACGACCTTCGTTTATTCTCTTTATTCTGCCGTGGTCAGGTTTTGAGTCTTACTCAAATTCACACCTTACAACGCAACCAAGAACTCCTTCTTTGCTGATCTATTTTGAAATCCTTCAAAACTTGTCAAGGCATGCATCTTGTTGAAACTTCCATTAAGCGCTTTCGATCTATCTCCATAGATCTTTGATGCTCAACGTTCAAGTAGCTCAATCCAGGTATTCCTTTTAAAACTCCTTTCAAACAACCTTGTATGCTTTACAGAAATTCTACATTACTTCTGATCCACAATATGTCAACCACATATACTTATCAGAAATTCTATAGTGCTCCCACTCACTTCTTTGGAAATACAAGTTTCTCATAAACCTTGTGCAAACCCAAAATCCTTGATCATCTCATCAAAGTGTATATTCCAACTCCGAGATGCTTGCACCAGTCCATTTAAGGATCGCTGGAGCTTGCATACTTGCTAGTATCTTTAGGATCGACAAAACCTCATGGTTGTATCTCATACAATGTTTGCTCAAGGAAACCGTCGAGGAAACAATGTTTTGACATCCTACATGCAATATTTCATAAATAATGTAGCAACTACTAACATAATTCTAACAGACTTTTAGCATCGCTATGAGTGAGAAAGTCTCATCATAGTCAACTGTTTGATCTTGTCAGAAACATCTTTGCGACAAGTCGAGCTTTTCTTAATAGTGACTTATCACCATCGTCGTCTGTCTTCCTTACAAAGATCCATCTTTACTCAATAGTCTTACTACCATCAAGTAGTTCCTCCAAAGTCTACACTTTGTTTTATATATGGATCCTCTCTCGGATTTCATGGCTTCCGGCCATTTGTCAGAATCTGGGCCCACCATTGCTTTCTCCATAACTCGTAGCTTCACTGTTGCTCAACAACATGACCTCCAAGACAGGGTTACCGTACCACTCTGTAGTAGTACGCAACCTTGTCAACCTACGAGGCTTGTAGTAACTTGATCCGATGCTCGATGATCACCATCATCAGCTTTCACTTCAATTGGCGTAGGCGCCACAGGAAAAACTTCCTGCGCCCTGCTACACACTGGTCGAAGTGATGGTTCAGTAACCTCATCAAGTTCTACTACCCTCCCTCTCAATTCTTTCGAGAGAAACCTTTCCTCGAGAAAGGATCCATTTCTAGAAACAAACACTTTGCTTTCGGATCTGAGATAGAAGATGTACCCAACTTTTTTGGATATCCTATGAAGATGCATTTATCCGCTTTGGGTTCGAGCTTATCAGACTGAAACTTTTTCACATAAGTGTCGAAACCCCAAACTTTCAAGAAACGACAGTTTAGATTTTTCTAAACCTCAGTCTATACTGTGTCATCTCAACGGAAATACGTGGTGCCCTATTTAAAGTGAATGTGGTTGTCTCTAATGCTTAACCCATAAACGATAGTGGTAATTCGATAAGAGACATCATAGCATGCACCATACCAAATAGTGTGTGGCTATGACGTTCAGACACATCATCACACTATGATGTTCTAGGTGGCATGAACTGCGAAACAATTTCCACATTGTCTTAACTGCGTACCAAAACTCGTAACTCAGATATTCATTTCTATGATCATATCGTAGACAGTTTATCCTCTTGTTACGACAAACTTCACTCCAGAACAGAATTGAATTTTTCAATATTTCAGACTTGTGATTCATTAAGCAAATACTCTAGTATCTACTCAAATCGTCATTGAAGCAAGAACATAATGATATCCACTGCGTGCCTCAGCACCCATTGGACTGCCTACATCAAAATGTATCACGTCCAGCAAGTTACTATCTTATTTCATCTCAATGAAAACAAGGCCTTGCTCATGTGGTATGATTTGCATGTCAGCAGTGATTCAAAATCAAGTGAGTATAAAGATCCATCAGCATGGAGCCTCTTTATGCAATTTATACCAACATGACTCAAGCGGCAGTGCCACAAGTAAGTGGTACTATCATCATTACTTCGTATCTTTTGGCACCAATATCATGAACATGTGTAACACTACGATCGAGATTCAATAAACCATTGAAGGTGATTATTCAAGAAAATAGAGTAACCATTATTCTCTTTAAATGAATAATCGTATTGCAATAAACACGATCCAATCATGTTCATGCTTAACGCAAGCACCAAATAACAATTATTTAGGTTTAACACCAATCACGATGTAGAGGGAGCGTGCGACGTTTGATCATATCAACCTTGGAAACACTTCCAACACGTATCGTCACCTCACCTTTAGCTAGTCTCCGTTTATGCCGTAGCTTTCATTTCGTGTTACTAATCACTTAGCAACCGAACCGGTATCCAATACCCTCATGCTACTAGGAGTACTAGTAAAGTACACATCAACATCATGTATATCAAATATACTTCTTTCGACTTTTGCCAGCCTTCTTATCTACCAAGTATCTAGAGTTGCTCCGCCTCAGTGACTGTTCCCCTCATTACAGAAGCACTTGGTCTCGGGTTTGGGTTTAATCTTGGGTCTCTTCATTAGTTCAGCAACTGTTTTGCCGTTTCACGAAGTATCCCTTCTAGCCCATGCCTTTCTTGAAACTTAGTGGTTTTACAAACCATCAACTATTGATGCTCCTTCTTGATTTCTACTTTCGCAGTGTCAAACATCGCGAATCGCTCAAGGATCATTGTATCTATCCTTGATATGTTATAGTTCATCACGAAGCTCTCACAGCTTCGTGGCAGTGACTTTGGAGAACCATCACTATGTCATCTGGAAGATTAACTCCCACTTGATTCAAGTGATTGTCGTACTCAGACAATCTGAGAACACGCTCAACGATTGAGCTTTTCTCCTTTACTTTGTGGACAAAGAATCTTGTCGAAGGTCTCGTACCTCTCAACAAGGGCACGAGCATGAAATCACAATTTCATCTCTTTAGAACATCACTTATGTTCCGTGACGTTTCAAAACGTCTTCGGTGCCTTGCTTCTAAGCCGAAACGTGTATGTCGGATGTTCACAGCATCCACAGACGACGCTCGGGGTGCAGCACACCGAGTGGTGCATTAAGGACATAAGCCTTCTGCGCAGCAACGAGGACAATCCTCTTCAAAGTTTGCTAATATCAACTTTCAACTAAATTTTCTCTAGGAACATATAAAAACAGTAGAGCTATAGCGCAAGCTACATCGTAATTCGCAAAGACCATTAGACTATGTTCATGACAATTAGTTCAATTAATCATATTACTTAAGAACTCCCACTCAAAAAGTACATCTCTCTAGTCATTTGAGTGGTACATGATCCAAATCCACTATCTCAAGTCCGATCATCACGTGAGTCGAGAATAGTTTCAGTGGTAAGCATCTCTATGCTAATCATATCAACTATACGATTCATGCTCGACCTTTCGGTCTCATGTGTTCCAAGGCCATGTCTGCACATGCTAGGCTCGTCAAGCTTAACCCGAGTGTTCTGCGTGTGCAACTGTTTTGCACCCGTTGTATGTGAATGTTGAGTCTATCACACCCGATCATCACGTGGTGTCTCGAAACGAAGAACTGTCGCAATGGTGCACAGTCGGGAAGAACACAATTTCGTCTTGAAATTTTAGTGAGAGATCACCTCATAATGCTACCGTCGTTCTAAGCAAGATAAGGTGCAAAAAGGATTAACATCACATGCAATTCATAAGTGACATGATATGGCCATCATCATGTGCTTCTTGATCTCCATCACCAAAGCACCGGCACGATCTTCTTGTCATCGGCGTCACACCATGATCTCCATCATCATGATCTCCATCAACATGTCGCCATCGGGGTTGTCGTGCTACTCATGCTATTACTACTAAAGCTACGTCCTAGCAATATAGTAAACGCATCTGCAAGCACAAACATTAGTTTAAAGACAACCCTATGGCTCCTGCCGGTTGCCGTACCATCGACGTGCAAGTCAATATTAACTATTACAACATGATCATTTCATACATCCAATATATCACATCACATCGTTGGCCATATCACATCACAAGCATACCCTGCAAAAACAAGTTAGACGTCCTCTAATTTTGTTGTTGCATGTTTTACGTGGTGACCATGGGTATCTAGTAGGATCGCATCTTACTTACGTAAACACCACAACGGAGATATATGGATTGCTATTTAACCTCATCCAAGGACCTCCTCGGTCAATTCCGATTCAACTAAAGTTGGAGAAACTGACACCCGCCAGTCATCTTTGAGCAACGGTGTTACTCGTAGCGATAAAACCAGTCTCTCGTAAGCGTACGAGTAATGTCGGTCCGAGCCGCTTCGATCCAACAATACCGCGGAATCAAGAAAAGACTAAGGAGGGCAGAAAAGCGCACATCACCGCCCACAAAAACTTTTGTGTTCTACTCGAGAAGACATCTACGCATGAACCTAGCTCATGATGCCACTGTTGGGGAACGTCACATGGGAAACAAAAATTTTCCTACGCGCACGAAGACCTGTCATGGTGATGTCCATCTACGAGAGGGGATGTGTGATCTACGTACCCTCGTAGACCATACAGCAGAAGCGTTAGTGAACGCGGTTGATGTAGTGGAACGTCCTCACGTCCCTCGATCCGCCCCGCGAACTATCCCGCGATCTAGTGCCGAACGGACGGCACCTCCGCGTTCAGCACACGTACAGCTCGACGATGATCTCGGCCTTCTTGATCCAGCAAGAGAGACGGAGAGGTAGAAGAGTTCTCCAGCAGCATGACAGTGCTCCGGAGGTTGGTGATGATCTAATCTCGGCAGGGCTCCGCCCGAGCTCTGCAAAAATGCGATCTAGAGGAAAAACCGTGGAGGTATGTGGTCGGGCTGCCGTGGCAAAAGTTGTCTCAAATCAGCCCTAATACCTCACTATATATAGGAGGGAGGGGGAGGGAAGAGGCAGCCTCAAACCCTCAAGGTTTGGCAGAAATTGGAGGTGGAGGAGTCCTACTCTAATCCTAGTTGGAGTTGGATTCCACCTTCCCACTTGGAAACTCTTTCCACCTTGTGTTTTTTCTTTTTCAAACCTTATGGGCCTTAGTGGGAACTTATTCCAGCCAACTAGCGGCTGGTTTACCTCTTCCCATAGCCCATGAGACCCCTTGGGGCGTGACACCCCTCCCGATGGTCCCCGGCATCCCTCCCGGCACTCCCGGTACACTACCGATGAGCCCGAAACTTTTCCGGTGACCAAAACAGGACTTCCTATATATCAATCTTTACCTCCGGACCATTCCGGAGCTCCTCGTGACGACCTGGATCTCATCCGGGACTCCGAACAACATTCGGTAACCAACCATATAACTCAAATACGCATAAAACAACGTCGAACCTTAAGTGTGCAGACCCTGCGGGTTCGAGAACTATGTAGACATGACCCGAGTGACTCCTCGGTCAATATCCAATAGCGGGACCTGGATGCCCATATTGGATCCTACATATTCTACGAGGATCTTATCGTTTGAACCTCAGTGCCAAGGATTCTTATAATCCCGTATGTCATTCCCTTTGTCCTTCGGTATGTTACTTGCCCGAGATTCGATCGTGAGTATCCGCATACCTATTTCAATCTCGTTTACCGGCAAGTCTCTTTACTCGTTTCGTAATACAAGATCCCGCAACTTACACTAAGTCACATTGCTTGCAAGGCTTGTGTGTGATGTTGTATTACCGAGTGGGCCCCGAGATACCTCTCCGTCACACGGAGTGACAAATCCCAGTCTCAATCCATACTAACTCAACTAACACCTTCGGAGATACTTGTAGAGCATCTTTATAGTCACCGAGTTACGTTGCGACGTTTGATACACATAAAGCATTCCTCCGGTGTCAGTGAGTTATATGATCTCATGGTCATAGGAACAAATACTTGACACGTAGAAAACAGTAGCAACAAAATGACACGATCAACATGCTACGTCTATTAGTTTGGGTCTAGTCCATCACATGATTCTCCTAATGATGTGATCCCGTTATCAAGTAACAACACTTGCCTATGGCCAGGAAACCTTGGACATCTTTGATCAACGAGCTAGTCAACTAGAGGCTTACTAGGGACAGTGTTTTGTCTATGTATCCACACAAGTATTGTGTTTCCAATCAATACAATTATAGCATAGATAATAAACGATTATCATGAACAAAGAAATATAATAATAACTAATTTATTATTGCCTCTAGGGCATATTTCCAACACAAGGGCCTCCGGTTTATATATACACAAGGACCCCTAGGGTTACATGTTACTAACATAGATCGGTAGTAGACGGGCCAAAAATTCACCTTGCCTTGGAGTGCACGCTCGTCTTCGGAGCTTTCCATCATAATCACGTAGTCATCAGATACTCCAGTTCTTTAACAACGCAACCCATATGATCGACCCATGAGGGACAACCTGACTACTCGAGGACCCCTTAATCAGTAACTCCCTCACTAGCGGCGGCGAGTCGATGATACCCTGGCTAGTTGCCACACATACAGTCAAAACCCTAATAGCCGATGACAAGATAGAGTTGGGTGACGACATAATCGTGGTTGCTGGCATGATGGTCGGCTTGAGGGTCAACAACCAAGCGACCACCTCTCTCGATGACATCCTGAGGAGGCACGAATAACTACATGAGAAATCCCACAAGTTAGCCAGGGTCGTCTTTAAAGTAGATAGGCATCACGACCACGCGATATTGCAGGTTCGGCGCAGAGTGTGCCCGATGGTGCAGGCGGTGGAGCAGGAACCGCAAAGCTGCAAGGACAACTGTGGGAGTGGCCGCCGCAAGAGGCACGGGCTTATGTTTTAGATGGCAGAGGACGCCGCTCCGAAAGTTGGTGGTTTCTTGGCGGTTGTTGCTGAAGCAGTAGCGATAGTGAGGATCTCATCGGCCACCGGGACGATGCACAAAGACACAGCGGACGCGGCAGTCCTGGTGATTGCTTCGCCGATGGCATTACTAGCAATTACCAATGTCGAGGCTGACCTTACCTCGGTCGATCAAGGTGTAGGTCATCGAGTTGGCGACCTTGTGTCCTCCAGAGCGAAGGAACGACACGATATCGATGGACGATGGCAGTTGTCATGGTGGGTCGGTGTTAGGGGTAGTAGCACTTTTTTGCGTGCGCATTACATATATATTATATTGACGTAAAATAGCGAGCTAATGTTTTGTAAATTACTCTGCCAACTATGCACTTTACCAATTTGACCATGTAAATGATCGATTGAATTGTTCATGCATGCCAAATGTGTCAATTGTATGTGATGGCCTGTCTATACATATTATCTCATTTTGGAATGTGAACAACTAATATGAGAAATGCCTTCTAGAAATCGGCGGTGATCACCGCTTGGAAACACATGGATAGCATATACTCTAACCGACACGTTCTTAAACTGAATATTTGTGTGCTATACTAATATTTTCCATGAAAAATGAACAACTTAACACACATCATTTTACTATATGCAGGTTAACATGGTACTTAATAAATATGAACTTAACAATGTTGACAACCATATGATCAATAACTACATACTTAAGATAGTAAGAACCAACACATTTTATGAAGCACAACACCATCGACCACAACTATGCATTCGAAGGAGCTTGATCACAACATTTCAACATCTCGTGAATGAAAAGGAAGATCCCTTCAGTGCCTTTGTAGAGAAAGAGTATTACAGTGTCCCCAATTTTCAAATGTGCACGCATTGCCACGACAACGAAGAACCTATTAATTTGAATGGTTCCATTTGTAAGGGGAATGCAGTACCTTGTAATCACTTTGGCGTTTCTTGTAGGAACAAGTGTGATAGGACCACGCGAGTGAATACGTTCAGGAACAACTACAACAGGAAATTTCTGTTGCAATGAAGAACAAAAACAATTGTAACCTACCATTAAAGCTATCTATAGTTTATAAATAGCAACATAAAAATAATATTTTTGTACCAACATTTTGTTGACACAATTGGTCTTTTTCAATGTGAGCACCACTCGTAGATTTGTTCCCATCCAAAGTCCAGCATTCAAACATTGTACTGGTAGGTTTTGAACAAACTTTATGACATGCTCAAAGTCTTTCTAGTGAAATTTGGTATGGTGAGTAACATGCATATTTTTAGCTATGCATCGAGCATATCCCGTGTAAAAAGATGAAAGTGCTTATTTATTCAGGAGAATGCAGAAGAATAGTGAGTATACATTGGTAATTAGAAGTTGTTGCCCGCTAGGAAACAGAGGCAGAAAATGAAATCCCAATTGGTTGCTGGCTAGGAAATAGAGTTCAAAGAACAGTAACCTCGATCAGAATCTGGTTGGATGAAGCCATTGTGGAAGTAAACATCCATTTTAAAACCAGGATTCGGTGTATGCACTAGAATTTTACTGTCAACTTTAAGTTCATAAAAATGAGATAATTCCTCCAAAGGCACGCATCAAAATAGGGGCGGCCAACGTTATCATTTTTTACCCGTACTTCCATTGTACATCCATGGTTCATGGTCAATATGACATCAATGGAGTCATCAACTAAGTAAAGGCCAAGATTTCCGTGTACGTGTGTTCTTGCAAAGCAGGGGGTGTACTACGGGAAATGATAAGATCGTTACATATAATAGAGCAACGAAGCAAATATGGGAGAAATTGAGAGAACATAACATAACAATAGCTAAAATCAAAGTACAAAAATATGTAATTATATAGATAATGTAACCAAGATTAATACAAATATGAGGTTTAATTGAAAGAAGAGTACACGATAAATTTCCCTAATATAGAAGAAAAAACCTTCTTTGGCGTCTAAGTTGCATGTGACACCTTTTATCCAAATTTAGCAATGTACAGTATAAGCTCATAATATTAGGCCATGCCAACCATTCTAGGGTGAGATTGAACATAACGTGTGCCCCCTAAAGTTATCTAAAATGGTGATATAGAACTCCTTATCCGTCTAGACGCCACCTGTACACTTGCCCGATTTGTGCTTGTAGTGTGGACACTACGAATGAAAACTCTTGCATCAGCTACAAAAAAATTCATCATCGACTATTTTTCCCTAGGTGAATGACAGGTAAGGGATGCTCAAATATTTTGCTAAATTAATTTCCTGGTTCTCCAATAGAAAAAATGTCCCAATCCCGTATAAATCCCCAATCGAGGAGTATCGAGCAAGTCGGCTTTTGTAGGTGTTGGCCAGGGGATGAAACTCGCCTGTGATAGGCTTCGCAAATTCGAAGATTCGGGTGGGCCGAGGCCGAGAACGAGCAACTATATAGCAGTCCAAATGAGGACAAATACTTCAGGGTCTGCGTCAGAAATGATTCGTAAACAGGAACCGTGTGTGATTATTGTCATTATGATATAATATATATTTGATTGTAAGTTTTTGTTGGTAGCTTAATTTATTGCATGTACGAACTAAAATCTCAGTTACATTATACATGTATGATGAGAGAGGTGTGGATTGTCGTTTGATCATGGTGCATTCTACAATGTGGATGCGCGATCCATGTGGATGAGGATATGGCCACTCAGAAGATAACGCAAAATAGGGTGAACACACACGGTTTCGGAAGGCACACAGCTTCCACAGAGTAACCGTGTGCCCAAAAAAATAAGTAAGTTTCAAGGGAAACCCATATTTCCTTGGCCGTTTCTCCATATTTCTTTTCTACGATCAACATACCCACTAGAATGCACTGTGTTCAAATTTGACTTTTTTCAAGCTTGTTTATTGTATTTAGGCTTTTATGTGCACTTTCTAGGCATTTACTCCTTATAATTCAAGTTCGAACCTTCTATACATGAAAAGGTGTTAAAAAGGGTTCAAAAAATGAAAAAACAAATAATGGAATAACTTTTCTTGTATTTTACAGGAAATTGATTGAATTTTAAAGGATATGTGTGGGAAGAGGCAACCACAAATGTGTCATTTATTGGTTTTGTAACTCTATAAAAATGGAAAACATTCCGAAAAAATATGATACCTCGTGTGGTGCCTTGGCAGGGCCTCAATATGATGCGGGAAATCTTTGAGGAGGTTTGGCTAATGTCGTCTTACAAACTCTTCATATATCGAACCATCACCCTTCAAGTTTCATGGTTCCGGGAGTGAAATCACCATGTTTTGAAAGGAGAACAAATTTTTCTTGGTCCTTTCAACTTGATTTATTTTCTACGATCATCATACCCACTACAATGCACCGTGTCCAAATTCTACATTGTTCCGGACTTGTTTACTATATTTAGTCTTTTATTTGCATTTTCTAGGCCTCTTGTACTTATAATTAAATTTCGTACAATCTATGCATGAAAAAATAAAAAAATGGTTCAAAAAATCATAATTTTGTCAATGAATAACTTTGCATGTATTTTATAGGAACTTTAAAGGATATGTGTGGGAAGAGGCAACCACAGATGTGTCATTTATTGGTTTTGTAACTCTAGAAAATGGAAAACATGCCTGAAAAATATGATAGTTTGTGTGGTGCCTTGGCAGGGCCTCAATATGATGTGTTAAATTTGTTGAGGAGGTTTGGCTAATGTCGACATACACAGTCTTCATATTTCGAACCATCACTATGATGTTTCATGGTTCGGGGAGCGAAATCACTTTGTTTTGAAAAGGGAACCCATATTTCCTAGTCCTTTCGACTTGCTTTATTTTCTACTATCATCAGACCCATTACAATGCACCATGTCTAAATTTTACATTTTTTGGACCCATTTACCATATTTAGGATTATACGTGCATTTTTCTAGGCCTTTTGTGCTTATAATTCAATTTTGAACAATCTATGCATGAAAAAAATGTAAGCAACGGTTATAAAAATCATAAGGGGTCATTGAATAGAATTTCATCAATTTTACATGAAATTAACAACAAAAAATGATATGTGTGGAGTGGACAGGTTTTTAAACTCTAGAAAAATTGAAACATGCGTGAAGAACACGATACCTTGTGTGGTGCCTTTGGCATGACCTCAATATGGAGTGTCAAACATTTCAAAGGAAGATTTGGCAAATCTCGTCATACACACTCTTCATTTATCAGACCATCACACATGAAATTTCATGGTTTTGGGAGGGAGATCGACATGTTTTGAAGGAGAGACAATATTTACATTGTCCTTTCTCCTTGATTTATATTCTACAATCACATACCCACTACAACACACCATGTTCAAATTTGACATTTTTTGGGCTCGTTTACTATATTTAGTCTTTTATATGCACTCTCTAGGCATTTATTACTCATAATTCAAGTTCGCGGCGTTATGTATATGGAAATGTGAAAACGGCTCCAAAAGTCATAACCGCGAGATTGAATAAATTTTCACGTATTCTATGGGAAAATTAATATAAATTTAAAAGATATGTGTGGGAAGAGGCACACAAATATATACGGTTCTTTATTGGTTTTTTAACTCTAGAAAAAGGAAAACATGCGTGAAAAACATTATACTTAGCGTGGTGTCTGATGTCTACTATGCAACTTCATTCTTGTAGACTCGTGTTGGGCCTCCAAGCTTAGTGTTCTGTAGGACAGTAGCAATTTCCCTCAAGTGGATGACCTAAGGTTTATCAATCTTTGGGAGGCGTAGGGTGAAGATGGTCTCTCTCAAACAACCATGCAACCAAATAATAAAAAGTCTCTTGTTTCCACATCACACCAAATATAATGGTAAATTATATAGGTGCACTAGTTTGGCAAAGAGATGGTCATACAAGTGTAGTAATGATACTATATATTGATTTTTGTAGTAGGAACAATAAAAATAGCAAGGTAGCAAGTAACGAAAGTAAGCACAAACGACATTGCAATGCTTGAAATTAGGTCTAGGGTCCGTAATTTTGCTAGTCCAATCTCTCAAATATGCTAATACAATTGGATCAGATAACAAACCCTCAACGTGCGATAAAGAATTGCTCCAAAGTTCCTATCTACCAGAGAACATAAGAAGAAATTGATTGTATGGTATGAAACCACATCAAAGTTATTCTTTCTGATCAATCCTTCCAAAAGGTCGTACTAAAATAACAAGTTATCCTTTCCAATTGATATATCCAAGAGTTCATACTAAAATAACACCATAACAAATTAATATTAATAATACTCAATCTAATACAAAGAACCTCAAAGAGTGTCCCAAGATTTCTACCAGAGAAACAAAGAGGAGAACATGCATCAACCACTATGCATAGATTCCCCGAATGTCACCTCGGGAATCCGCAAGTTGAGTGCCAAAATATATATCAAGTGAATCAATATTATACCCCATTCTCACCACGGGTATTCGTAGCAAGACATAAATCAAGTGCTCTCAAATCCATGAAAGTATTCAATATGATAAAGCAAAATCTAAAAGGGAAAACTCAATTCATCACAACAAGATAGACAGGGAGAAACACCATATGGTCCAACTATATTAACAAAGCCCGCAATGCATCAAGATCGTGCCATCTCAAGAACACGAGAGAGGGAGAGAGATTAAACACAAAGCATCTTGTACAAACATTCAACCCCGAGGGTGGACTACTCCCTCCTCATCATGGTGGCCACCGGGACAATGAAGATTGCCTCTGGTGTTGATCTCCCCCTCCGGCAGGGTGTTGGAACACGCTCTCGATTGGATTTTTGTGGCTACAAAGGCTTGGGGCAGCGGAACTTCTGATCTAGGGTTATTTGTGGGGGTTTCTGTATTTATAGGATTTTTTGGCATCGGTCTCACATCAAGATGGGCCACTAGGTGACCACTACCCACCAGCCCATGGGCAAGTCCTCTCGCGTGCCCTCGTGGGTAGTCACCACCTCCTTCACCTTTTGGTCCTCCCACGAAGCTTCTACTGCCTCTTTTGTTCCCAAAAAATCGTCAAAAAGATTCATTACATTTGGAGAACTTTTATTTCTGCACAACAAAACACCACGGAAGTTCTTCGGAAAACAGCATGAGTCCAGGTTAGTTCCATTGAAATAATACCAAAACCATATATAATTTTTATAAACATGGCATGAATACTTTATAAATTATAGATACTTTGGAGAAGTATTAGCATCCCGAAGCTTAATTCCTGCTCGTTCTCGAGTAGGTAAATGATAAAAGAAATAATTTATGAAGTGTGAATGCTAACATAGTGCATAAATTTGATCAATGATAATTTCAATCACATTTCCTAGCATCATAATAGCAACTCTTTCTTATAACACTCATGATGATAAAGTAGCAAGTGAAAATGGAATTTTTGATGTGGAATGCTACCTATTATATTTATCATATGATGTTTTCTTTTGTAGCATGGACATTTGGACTTCAAGATGATGCAAAGCAATAGTCTAAAATTTGACATGAAAACTTTGATACTCAAGCATATCAACAACCAACTGTCACATCCCTGACACCTTAAGCAAGTTAGTCTTGTGCTCATGTCTTCTTTGCATTTGCATCTAAGAATTTTCAATAAGAACAAGAAAGTGGCAAAGGAAAAACTCAAAACCCTAGCCACTACTTTAAATAAAGGAAATCTCAAACTAATTAAAATCAATGAATCCAAAATGGCCTCAAGAAAAGTTCAATCTTTCTGATAAATCATGAAAGTTAATGAGCAATGAAGAAAACATTTTTCTGGACACTTTAAGAATTTTAAATTAATGCAAAGAGCTACTGGTTTCAAATTTTAAATTTGAAAACAAAAACTTTAAACTTTCGAAAATGATGCAAACTTTAGGAATGGTTGGAATTGTTCCAACAAATATTCTAGGGTGCTCAACTTAGTTTTTACAATTTATTTGGGAGTTGAAATAAATAGAAAAGCTGTGAAATAGCAAAACAAAAACAAAAACAGAAAGAAAATGGAAAACTCTTACCTGTCGCCTAGCCGGCCCAGCCCATCTTCCTCAGTCGTCTCCTCCCCCGCGCGAGTAGGAGCAGGAGGTGGCCGCCGCGTTCTCCGGCGCGGCCACACACCTGTGCGCCTGCCTGGCCGCCGCCTCGCGCTGGCAAGGCCGGGGATAAGCTCCCCGAGGCCACCCCTATCCATTCCCAGCACCAGTTCTCCCCCTCCTCTCGGATCTCTCCTCCCCCCTTCTGCCGCCATTGGAGCCGAGCAGAGCTCGAGCTCGTCGTCGTTCTAGCAGACCTCCCTTCCTCCTGAGCCGCGCATTAGCTCCGCCGCAACCCCCTGAAGCTTCCTAGCCATGAGCCCGATGCCCAGATGCAGTGAATCGACGAGCACCTATCGTCTTCTTCCTCGGGTCACCGAAGATCGCCGCCGACGTTCTCCCTCTCAAGGCCGTCCCCGAGCTGACTAGCGCCACCACTGCACTCCCCGTGAGCATGCGGTCATTTCCCCTAAGCTCTCCCCGTCGATCCCCTCCTCTAGGCTTAGTTCCATCGGAGCCCGACGAGGACCGCCGCTGCAGCTCGTCGCCGGTAGCCCTCCGGTGACGGGTTGGTCAGTCTGAGGCCACCAACAGCCTCAGGACATCATGTAGATGCGTTCAGTGCCCAGCCCCGCGCGTTTTGCCCCTGTATTCGACGGCTTCGGCGATGGCTGAACTTGGTCGCCGCCAAGCTCGTCGCCGGCGTTGATCCCGGCCACCCCAACCCCTGGGGCTTGTCCCATCGTGCGCGCCATCGAGTGGCCGTTCCTCCCATGGTCTCAGCCGTGCGTTTGGCCCTCTGTGCGTCATTTCCGAGCCCCCCCGACGTTCTGGTGCTCGCCGGAGGCTCACCGCCGGCGAGGATGACCTCGCCGCCGGTGGATCTCGGCTGGCCTGAGCCACTGACTGGTGGGGCCAGCCTCTGGCAAGATTAGAGATAATAAAAATAAATCAGATAAGTTAATAAGTCACTTACATGTGGGTCCAGTAAGATTAATCAGCTAATTAAGTTTAATCTTAATCTAAAACTGACCAGAGACACTGACCAGTGGGTCCCACTGGTCAGGTTTGACTTTCAACGGCCAGATGGACTTGCTGATGTCATGTTGATGCAGTAAAAGAATTTCCCGGTATAAAAATAATCCAGAAATGTTTAAAACTTCAAAAAATCATAGAAATTAATATATAACTCCAATGAAAATAATTTATATATGAAAAAGTATCAGAAAAATTCAAGGAATCTGAATATGCTATTTTCAATCATGTTTGAAAAAGTTACAGAACCCAAACATGTAGATTAATTAATAAGCCAATTCTTATAAATACTTTATAAATGGAATTTGGAAAATATTCAAATTTCATTATGAATGACATGGTCACACACTGTCCTAATTACAAAACAGTACGTTAACATGACATTTCATGCATGTTAACATCAAGTTGATCTGAGCATCAGGTCGAATCAATTAAATCGGTATCCGGGAATACCCCGTTTGTATTGATATCCGAATATGATTCAAATCAATTTCAAACCTAATACATGTTGCTTATAACAGTTTTTCACCTTGCATTCTCATGCCATGCTCATGCATCATCTTGTTTGCATATGATTGTTATTGATTGTTGCCATTCATTTCGGTAGGCTCCGCACCCCCGGATTCCACCGAATATCCGTCTGACGGATATTGTCCCTCCTCTGAGCAACAAGGCAAGCAACCATTTTGATCATCCCGATAAGTCCCATGTTCTTGCTCCTGCACTTGTTTATTGCATTAGGATCAAATGCTTCAACTACTTTTGCCAGGTTAGTTGAACCCACTTCCTTTGCATGACCTATTCTTTTCACAGTAAATAGCCGAACCTTGCAACCTAGCATACCTGGTAGTTGCTTGAGCCATGATGTGTCTTATCCTGCTATGCATGCTATGCTTAGAGTTGTGTATGGTCTGTCATCTGGGAGATGAACAGAATTGTGAGAATGTGTTTGGTAAGCAAAGGTTGTGTGTCGAACCTGATTTGGTAAAGGTACCGGTGAAAGGCTGTGTAGGAGTACATGGCGGGTTGTTTCATTGGAACCGTCCTTAGGAACTGAGTTCCGTGTATGTAATCCAAGACTAGATACTACCACATGTTGGGCCCTGAAATATGACCCCGCTCGGCCTATTAATCGCTTAGTACTCGGTCCAGGAGTTGCAAGTTGTTTCTGGTGTTTATTGTCATGCTGGAGGCCATGCATCGTGCTGACCTGAGAGGTGGGCCGTGATGTGGTAGGCAGTGGCACAGTGTACCAAGTGGCAACCAGATGGTGGGCTTGGGAACCCTGCGCACATCGTTTGAGGCCGTGGCGGAAACCTCGACCGGACTTCCGTACGGGTTACTCTCAGATAGGCGATAAACCTGGACTAGGTATTAGTGTGGTTAACGGTCGTGGCTGACTCCCTCGCTGGGCTTCCGCTTGAAGGTTGCCGAGGTGCATGACGTGCACATGGCGATAAGTGGCGAGAGCGTGTGTGACGAAGTACACCCCTGCAGGGTTATGATCTATTCGAATAGCCGCGTCCGCGGATATGGACTACTTGGAGACATATGTTGTTCATAGATAACTTAAATGGCTACTCATAAAATTGTCAAGATAAGCGTGAGTGTCGTGGACGGCATTTCCGTATGGAGACGGAATGATTCCACGATAGAGTATTGTTGCGGTGTTAGTGGACTCGTGTGCGAGAAATCAAGTTCTCAAAATTATTTAAAAATGCAAGTTGTCTAGCCACGAGTCAAATGCTGGCTTTCCGCATGAAACCCCACAATACCCTTTTGATACCTTGCATGAGTAGTTAGATATCCTAAAGTCTCGCTGAGTACCTTCGTATTCATGTTTGCTTAATAAATGTTGCACAGGTTGCTAATGACCCTAATGGAGGGTTCTTCGTAGACATCGACGATGACGAGTAGCTGGTGTCCCAGCTACGATCTGGCCCTACGTTGGATCTGTAGTATAGTCAGGCCATGTGCCTTCTAGTTGACCTGTCTGTACTCAGACAGTTTAAACTCTTCCGTTGGCTTGTAACTGAATGACTGCTATTATGGGTCGTGACACCCTTAATGTGTAATATTATGTGTGTGGCTCTTCCGAGCCTCTTAAATAAAGCATGTATGTTTATGGTTATGTTGTGATGCCATCGATGTATCTATACATATCGGTACGTCATACGTACGTGTGTCGTACTTGATATGTATGGGGTTCGATTACCTAATCGTGAACTTTAGTAGCACTCTTTACAAGGAAATGCCCCTTTGTGATCCAACGAGCCCTGGTAGCCAGACCATGGACTACGACATCATATATATCGATATCGCGTGCTATAAAAAACAAGTGCAATATACGACTTTCCCGCCAGGTAACCACAGATATCTCCACGCATCGATCATGCCACTGCGTCCCACACTGACTAGTAAGAAAGTGATGGCATGCCGTCGTGCCGAATTTATCGTAGCCCGTGACCGCACACTGACTGGTAAAGAGTTGATGGCATCCCACTATGTCAAGTTCTTTGCCACCCGCGTTCGCACACCAACATGGGCGGACTATGAAGCTGGCTACGCCAAATGGTCGAAGGATGAAGCAGCAGCCAATGCAACACATGTCAAGCGGGAAAAAAATGAAAAATCATGCAAGAACAGAGAGTCCATCCATGACAAGAAAGAAGCAACCGCACGTACTACTGAGGAGAACGGGGAGGATATCCGAGCACGGTGGGTTGCCACCTACATGGTTGAGAAGAAGAACGACCACCTCTCACCACCATGGACCAATGCCTCCACCTGCCATCACGATTTCTGCGGTAGCTACCAAAGCCATAGACGAGAGCTGGCCGGAGATCCAAGCACGGTGTCGGTTGCCGCCAATAAGGCTGATAGCAAGGGCCTCTGGCCAGCATCGGAGAAGTAGTTTGCGCGTGTGTCGCTCGAACGCTTGTTTAATTAGTTATGAGCATCCAAGTGTCAGGACCCCGATCCTAAGTCATAGGAATCCAGCCTGTAACACATTGCATCTCTTTGTGGTCTCATGCACGGTTAACTCCACGGCTGCAGTCTTACCTTAGCCGGGACCGTTTGCGTCTTTTGACTCACGTATGCAATAGTGTCGCTAGCATTCCAATGTCAAAGAACCCGGATCGACAAGTCTAGTCACAAACCAAAGTGGAAGTACCGCACAAGGACAGGCATACATGACCCAACAAAGCAGGTGTCGGTCACCAGCGAGTGAAGACGAGTCGTAGCAAGCTACAAGGACTCCATTACATCGCGTGACATTTCCCCAAAGGGGATAGAAACAGCAGCTAAGAAGGACACATGCCGGTCAACCAATGTGTCCGGAGCAGTAGCGAACTACCAGGGCTCGTTGGATCACAAAGGGGCATTTCCTTGTAAGGAGTGCTACTAAAGTTCACGACTAGGTAATCGAACCCCATACATATCAAGTACGACACACGTATGCGTGGCATACCGATATGTATAGATACATCGATGGCATCACAACATAACCATAAACATACAAGCTTTATTTAAGAGGCTCGGAAGAGCCACACACATAATATTACACATTAAGGGTCTCACGACCCATAATAGCAGTCATTCAGTTACAAGCCAGCGGAAGAGTTTAAAACTGTCTGAGTACAGACAGGTCAACTAGAAGGCACATGGCCTGACTATACTACAGATCCAACGTAGGGCCAGATCGTAGCTGGGACACCAGCTACTCGTCATCGTCGATGTCTACGAAGAACCCTCCATTAGGGTCATTAGCAACCTGTGCAACATTTATTAAGCAAACATGAATACGAAGGTACTCAGCGAGACTTTAGGATATCTAACTAGTCATGCAATGTATCAACAAGGTATTGTGGGGTTTCATGCGGAAAGCCAGCATTTGACTCGTGGCTAGACAACTTGTATTTTAAAATAATTTTGACAGCTTGATTTCTGGCACACGAGTCCACTAACACCACAACAATATACCATCGTGGAATCATTCCGTCTCCATACGGAAATGCCGTCCACGACACTCACGCTTATCTTCACAATTTTGTGAGTAACCATTGAAGTTATCTATGAACAACATATGTCTCCAAGTAGTCCATATACGCGGACGCGGCTATTCGAATAGATCATAACCCTGTAGGGGTGTACTTCGTCACACACGCTCTCGCCACTTATCGCCATGTGCACGTCATGCACCTCGGCAACCTTCAAGCGGAAGCCTAGCAAGGGAGTCGGCCACGACCGTTAACCACACTAGTACCTAGTCCAGGTTTATCGCCTATCTGAGGGTAACCCGCACGGAAGTCCGGCCGAGGTTTCCGCCACGGCCCCAAACGATGTGCGCAGGGTTCCCAAGCCCACCATCCGGGTGCCACTTGGTACACCGTGCCACTGCCTACCGAATTACAACACACCTCTTAGGTCAGCACCATGCACGGCCTCCAGCATGACTATAAACACCAGAAACTACTTGCAACTCCTGGACCGAGTACTAAGCGATTAATAGGCCGAGCGGGGTCATATTTCAGGGCCCAGCATGTGGTAGTATCTAGTCTTGGATTACATACACGGAACTCAGTTCCCAAGGACGGTTCCAATGAAACAACCCGCCATGTACTCCTACACAGCCTTTCACGGGTACCTTTACCAAATCAGGTTCAACACACAACCTTTGCTTACCAAACACATTCTCACAATTCTGTTCATCTCCCAGATGACAGACCATACACAAGTCTAAGCATAGCATGCATAGCAGGATAAGGCACATCATGGCTCAAGCAACTACCAGGTATGCTAGGTTGCAAGGTTCGGCTATTTACTGTGACAAGGATAGGTCATGCATAGGAAGTGGGTTCAACTAACGTGGCAAAAGCAGTTGAAGCATTTGATCCTAATGCAACAAGTAAGTGCAGGAGCAAGAACATGGGATTTATCGGGATGATCAAAATGGTTGCTTGCCTTGTTGCTCAGAGGAGTGACAATATCCATCAGACGGATGTTCGGTGGAATCCGGGGGAGCGGAGCCTACCGGAAGGAATGACAACAATCAATAACAAACATATGCAATCAAGATGATGCATGAGCATGGCATGAGAATGCAAGATGATATACTATTATAACCAACATGTATTAGGTTTGAAGTTGATTTGAATCACATTCAAATAACACTTCAAACGAGGTATTCTCGGATACCGTTTTAATTGATTCGACCTGATGCTCAGATCAACTTGATTTTAACATGCATTGGATGACATGTTAAGTTGCTGGTTTGTAATTAGAACAGTGTGTGATCATGTCATTCTTAAAGAAATTTAAATATTTTCCATATTCCATTTATAAAGTATTTGTAATAATTGACATATTCATTAATCTACATGTTTGGGTTCTGTAACTTTTTCAAACATGATTGAAAATACCATATTCAGATTCCTTGAATTTTTCTGATACTTTTTCATATATAAATTATTTTCATAGGAGTTAGAGATAAATTTCTTTGAATTTTTGAAGTTTTAAACATTTCTGGAATTATTCTTATACTGAAAAATCTCTTTATTGCGTCAGCCTGACATCAGCAGGTCAGCCGACCTGTTCAGGTCAAACCTGACAGGGGGGACCCACTTGTCAGCCTCTCTGGGTTTAATCCCGCGCTGACTAGCCCCTTAACTAAGTTGACTTGGCCTTGGGCCCACTGTCAGCGAGAGTTTAAGCGTTTAAACTACTGGATTAGCTTGGCCACGTCGGCCCTCGCCGGAGCCTGGCCGGCGGCGACCAAATCCGCGGCAGAACCTCGCCGGAGACATGCTGGAACGTGCTGTGGTGCTCGGAACAAGATGGTGAGAGCACTGGAGTGATCTCCAGGCTCAAGCACATCCACTGCTGGCCTCAGGGAGGGCTATAGGTGGCCGGAGGAAGCCGACGACGAGTCGGGGCGGCGGCCGGAGTACGGGTTCGATGGTCCAGTGGCTAGGGGGCTCGGATCCGAGGGGGAAGAGAGGGGAAATGACCGCATGCTCACGGGGAATGCAGAGCAGGGCTTAGACGGCTCGGGGAGGGGCTGTTGCCGATGTTCCATCGTCGATTTGCTGGCGGCCGAGGGTTGAAGACGATGGTGTTGAGGGCGTTGCACAGCTCGGGGAGACTTCGGCCGTTGCAGAGAGAACCAACTCGACGAGGCGAAGCTGCTGGACTACTCGAAGGGAGGTTCCTGTGGCAAGAGGCGCGGCGGCTCGAGCTCGAGCTTGTGGCAATGGCGGCAGAAGGAGGGAGGAGAGATCTGAGAGGAGGGGCGAACTGGCGCTAGGGAATGGATAGGGATGGCCTCGGGGAGGATATCCCCGTTGTCGCGCTGTCCTGGGGGGGCTCTGGAGCTCGCCACGGCGAAGCAGGAGGTGGAGGGGGCCGCCGTGGTCGATCTCCCCTCTGCGAGAAGGCAGAGGGAGAAGACGACCCTGCCCCTGGTGGGCTGGGCCTCCTCAGGCGACAGGTAAGGGTTTTCTCATTCTTTCTCTCTTTTTGATTTGTTTCTGTTTTGCTATTTCATTAACTTGCTATTTATTTAAGCTCCCAAATAGTTTGTAAAAACTATTTCAAACACACCAGAATATTTGTTGAAATATTTCCAACAATTCCCAAAGTTTTCAATATTTTTTGAAAGTTTCAAGTTTCTGATGTCAAATTTAAAACTTGAAACCAGTAGCTTTTTGCATTTATTTAAAATGCTTAAGGTGTCAAGAAAATGGTTTTCTTCATTGCTCATTTACTTTCATGATTTATCAGAAAGATTGAACTTTTCTTGAGGCCATTTTGGGTTCATTGAATTTTAACTAGTTTGAATTTTTCTTCATTTTAAGAAGTGGCTAGGGTTTTAGGATTTTCCTTCACCACTTACTTTGTTCTTGTTGATAGTTTCCTAGATGCAATGCAAGGAAAACATGAGCACAAGCTAACTTGCTTAAGGGGTCAGGGATGTGACAACTCACCCCCACTCAAAAGAATCTCGTCCCGAGATTTAGAAGTCGTCGGGAATAACGCCGGATACTCAAGTCGGAGACGATCCTCCCTTTCCCAAGTTGCCTCCTTTTCAGAAGACCATTGAAATTTAAGAAACTTGAGGTTTCGATGTCGAGTGGTACGCTCAGCTTGATCAAGAATACACACAGGGTATTCTCGGTATGAAAGTTTTTCTTGGAGATCAAGCGTTTCGTGGTCCACTTCACGGATAGGATCCGAAAAGCAACGCCTGAGTTGCGAGACGTGGAAAACATCATGAACCTTGGAAAGATGCGGAGGAAGTTCCAACTGGTAGGCAACTTCTCCTCGTTTGGCAAGAATGCGAAAAGGACCAATGTAACAAGGAGCCAACTTGCCCTTGATACCGAATCGATGGGTGCCCTTCAAAGGTGTAACCCGAAGGTAAGCCTTCTGTTCAACTTCAAAGGTCACAGCTTTATGATGACGATCATATTGGCTCTTTTGACGAGACTGGGCTGTTTTCAACTTTTCATGAATAATGCGAACCTGCTCTTCTGCATCCTGGATCATATCCGGGCCAAAGAGTTTCCTCTCTCCGGTTTCTGACCAATTAAGAGGTGTTCGACATCTTCGTCCATAGAGAACTTCAAAAGGAGCTTTTCCCAAGCTTGATTGGTAACTATTGTTATAAGCGAATTCGACGAATGGAAGGCATTTCTCCAAATTTATAGCGAACGATATAACACAAGCTCGGAGCATATCTTCTAGGATTTGATTCACTCTTTCTACTTGACCACTTGATTGGGGATGGAAAGCAGTGCTAAAAGATAGGTGAGTCCCCATGGCATTCTGAAAACTTTCCCACAAGCGAGAAGTAAAGATACTCCCACAGTCCAAGTTAATCTCCAGGGGAACACCATGAAGAGACACTATTCGGGAGATATATAACTCTGCTAGCTGGCTAGCTGTTATACTCTCACGAACACGAAGAAAATGAGCCACCTTGGAAAGACGGTCAATGACCACAAAGATAGCATTATTTCCTTTCTTGGTCTTGGGGAATACGGTAATGAAATCCATGCTAACTTTATCCCATTTCCCTTCAGGAATAGCTAGAGGTTGAAGGGTGCCAGCAGGCCTTTGATGTTCTGCCTTAACTCGACGACAAACGTCGCAGTTAGCAACAAACTCAACAATTTCTCTCTTCATCCTAGTCCACCAGAACCTCTGGCGTAGGTCCTGATACATCTTAGTACTATCGGGATGAATGGTGAGAGGAGAATCATGGGCCCCCTTAAGGATTAACTGCCTTAGATGTGGGTTCTTGGGAACCACTAGACGATTCTGGAAGAACACAACACCTTGATCGTTCATGGAAAATTCTTTAGCGTTTCCGCTAAAAATATTCTCCTTGATCCGTGATATACCCTTGTCACGCTTTTGGCCAGCTATAATTTGATCCTTAAGGGTAGGCTTCGCCACCAGGGTAGAAAGGAATCCTTGAGGAACAATATGAAGATTCAACTTCCGAAAGTCCTCATAGAGATGTGGTTGACCTTGTTGTAGCATCAAATTGTTACAATAAGATTTACGACTTAGTGCATCAGCCGTAACATTGGCCTTCCCCGGGGTGTAAGTTATCCCTAAGTCGTAATCCGAGATCAACTCAACCCACCGTCTTTGCCTGAGATTCAAATCCGGCTGGCTGAAGATATATTTCAGACTTTGGTGATCAGTGAATATTTCGCAACGATTACCCAGAAGGTAATGTCGCCAGGTTTTTAGTGCATGGACCACAGCTGCAAGCTCAAGGTCATGTGTGGGATAATTATCGTCATGTGGACGCAACTGTTGAGATGCGTATGCGATCACATGACGATCTTGCATGAGAGTGCAACCTAATCCTTGTCGCGAGGCGTCGCAATAGATAACAAAGTCCTTAGAAAAATCTGGTGGTAACAACACAGGTGCGGAAGTCAGGCGTCTTTTCAGTTCCTGAAAACTATGCTCACACTGTGGTGTCCACTCGAACTTTTTATCCTTCTTGAGGAGTTCAGTTAGAGGCTTTGCAACCTTGGAGAAATTCTCGACAAAGCGGCGACAATAGCTCGCTAGACCAAGAAAACTCCTAACTTGCTTAACCGATTCAGGTTGACTCCAATCAAGGACAGCTTGAACTCTCTCGGGAATTACAGCAATACCCTTACCAGAGATTACGTGACCTAGATAGGTCACTTCTGGTAACCAAAATTCACATTTTGAAAACTTGGCATAAAGGCGATGCTCCAGAAGTTTCATCAATACCAGCCTTAGATGCTCGGCATGTTCTTGTTCGTTCTTCGAGTAAATGAGAATATCATCGAGGTATACCACGACGAATTTATCCAAATACTCCATGAAGATTGAATTCATCAGACAAGAGAAGGTGGTTGGGGCGTTGGTTAAACCGAAGGACATGCCGGTGTACTCGTATTGGCCATAACGAGTAACAAAAGCCGTTTTTGGAATGTCCCCGTTCTTGATCTTAATTTGATGGTAACCCAACCTCAAATCCATTTTGGAGAAGACTGAGGACCCAGCGAGCTGATCGTACAGATCATTGATCCTGGGGAGCGGATACTTGTTCTTTATGGTGACCAGATTAACTGGTCGGTAATCTACAACCATCCGATGCGTTCCGTCTTTCTTCTTGACGAAGAGGACGGGGCAAGCCCAAGGAGAAGAGCTAGGACGAATGCAACCTTTATTCAAGGCCTCATGTAGTTGCTTCTTAAGTTCGGCTAGCTCCAGGGGTGCCATCTTATATGGTCTTCTGGCTATTGGGACAGTTCCCGGAACAAGATCTATTACGAACTCTACTTCTCTATCAGGTGGAATTCCTGGCAGTTCCTCTGGAAAGACATCCGGAAAGTCACGGACTACCGGGATGTCTTCAAGTTTCGGAAGAGGGTTGGCATTTAAGGAATAGAGTTGGCATTTGGCACCTCGAGTAGAGACATTTACTATCTCACCCGAGGGATGGGTAAGCTGGACATTTCTAGAATGAGTATCAATCTTGGCATAGTGAGCTGACATCCAGTCCATGCCCAAGATGATACTAATATCCGAAGATTTCAAGGCTATCAATGAGGCTAGAAAAACTTGCCTGTCTACTAGAATTTCATTGTCATAGGTTATCCCAGAGGTTTGCCATTTACTACCAGGAGTTTGGACAACCAATGGAATTGGCATATCACAAAAAGACATGTTATACAACTGTGCATAACTTTCTGAAATGAAGGAATGAGAAGACCCAGTGTCAAAGAGAACGACGCTGGGTGATGATTAACAAGAAGCGTACCCAGCATGACATCGGGATCCTGTGCAGCTTCTTTTGCTGACACATAGTTCACACCGCCACGTGCAGTAGTTGGCTTCACATAGTAAGCTTTGCCCGACTTGCCTTGCCCGACAGACTTTCCGGGTTGCTTGGCACCCACATTTTGAGGACACTCACGGGAATAGTGCCCTGGTTATCCACACTTGTAGCATATCACTTGGTTGGCACGTGGTGTAGCATTGCTAGCTGGACCACCATAGGTTTTTGCTGGAGGGTTGGCCTGCTTCGTCTGAGGCGGCACGTAGGATGGCCTCGGAGTATATCTTGGCGGCAGAGAACTGTTCGGAACCCACAACCTGCGTTTTGGAAACGCGGAACCAGAAGACGAGCCAAAGTCACGGGAGTGCTTCCTTGTGGCCTCGAAGTCAGTATGACCATTCTCGGCACTGATCGCCTTGTTAACCAGGGCTTGAAACCTTGCACACTCGTGGAGGCGCAGATCACGACGAACCTCAGGGCTCAGACCCTTACAGAATCTTGCTTGCTTCTTGGCATCAGTAGACACCCCCTCTGTTGCATAGCGGGCGAGGTTACCGAACTCGCGGCTATAGGCATCCACAGACAACTTGCCCTAAGTGAAGGCACATAATTCCTCTCTCTTTCTGTCCATCAGGCCCTCTGGAATATGGTGCAGACGAAAGGCTGCACTGAAGTCTGCCCATGTGGCTACTGGTTCAGCAGGACGCATAGCTTCAAAGTTCTCCCACCACAGATTGGGGGGTCCTTCTAGGAAATACGCCGCAAAGGTCACCTTGTCGGCCTCAGACACATTCGCAGAGCGAATCTTGCGTGAGATGCTGCACAGCCAGTCATCAGCGTCGAGGGGATCGACGGAATGATGAAACTTTGGAGGATTCAGCTTCACAAAGTCGTTGAGGGACACTGCAGCATTCCTAGGCTGACAAGCCGTATTCTTCTCAATACGCTCTA
Source organism: Hordeum vulgare subsp. vulgare (assembly GCF_904849725.1). Taxonomy (NCBI): domain Eukaryota; kingdom Viridiplantae; phylum Streptophyta; class Magnoliopsida; order Poales; family Poaceae; genus Hordeum; species Hordeum vulgare. The sequence goes on along the minus strand of NC_058519.1, from coordinate 183,891,595 downwards.
ACAGTCGGTTGGTCTCCCTTTTGTTTCTCTCTACCTCAAGCATCACTTCCGCCAGAGAGGGCGGGTGAGGTAGGTCTTCCTGCGACGCTTGACTACCCTCGCCTTGCTCATGACCAGGGGCATGGTTCAACCTGGTGAACACCATCCTGACAAACAAACTCACAGCTTAGATCGATATCATAACAATACTAGCTATGGATTAAGAATGTACTAAACACACGGAATGCGGAAATGAATATCCGATCAACATGGTAACAAGCAACTGCTATATATACACCATGGTTCATACACACCCTTACATAGTTCAGTACAACCTTAACCGAAGAGCAAACTACTGAAATTTTGAAACTACTCATCAGAGGCTTACAAGCTTCCTATACATTATTTTCCAGGCCTCTGGAATTCATTTCACATCACAGGCATACTTCACAAGTCACGCAGGACTGTGAACGTACGGCTACTACCATACTATCCTTCCGCTCACAGCTCAGGCATCCGCATAGAACATCTCATAGAGATTACCTCCATGACCTGGAAGCTCAACCTGCAGATCAGGAAACACTCTAGCCTGAGATCCCTGGGATCCATAAGGACACATATGTGGCCTTGGTCCCCTGAGTGGTGGTAAGAGGGGTCCCCGAAGAGGGGTGACTCCTCCTATAGCTGGCCAGTCAACGTGGGCCGGAAGATGGGTCCTAACAGGGTTCCGCATCTCCATCTCTCCGTACCCTGTCTGGACTACCGGTGCTAGCTGCGTCAAAGCCGTCCACAGACGAGCACAGGTACCATAAAGCTCCATGCGAAGAGCACGAGCATCCCTGTCTCTGTTCTCTAGCATCTCAACAGTGGACTGCAGTAGTGGATCCTCCATAGAAGAATCAAAATAGACTCCACTGAGGTATCCCTCTTCACTAGGCTGAGAGGCCGGAACATAGCAGAACTCTGAATTCTGCAGCAGTGCATGTCTTGCCTCATAATGGTCAGCATTGAATAGGCAGCATCTTGTACTGCCATGTCAACAGTGACTCCCAACCCATAGGACCAATGGATTGGCTCCTCAGCTCCAGGGTAGTCTGGAAATACCCTAACAGTGCAGATATACTGGCATTGGTTGAAGTCTCTGTACTGTTCCTCCACTGTGTACTCAGGGTACTAGCGGTAACCGCACACCGACATCACCCTGACCAGCATGGTCGTTTGACCCGGTACATCAATGCACCTGGTCAGACGTACCACCTGACGTGAAGGACGACCAGGCATCTGTAAATAGAGAGTAATGCAAAAGCATTAGAGCTCCGAATGCAAAATTGGGCAGCATAACGGCTGTAAATGCTCAAAAACAAATTTTGAGACAACCCAAAATGGAATGGCGTAACCACTCAACTATCAAGTTCAACTCTCTGATCATCAAACTTACTTCCATTTTCCTAGGAATGAAAGAAACCCAAATATCTCTTGACCCGTAGTCCTATAATCTACCGATCAGAAAGACGAGCCTAGAAGAAGATGAGTAACCTAGTCCTTAATTCCCGCAGAAAAGACGAGGATGATCAGAATAGAGTAACTTGAGAAGAGAACAAGAGTATTACGTTCCCTTCCACAAACAATTCGCTTATATATAACTAAAGCAATTCTAGACTCAACTTCGACCAGTTTGGCTTAGTAATCCTACAGTCAGTCAGGCTCTGATACCAAAGCTTTCGGGACCCCGATCCTAAGTCATAGGAATCCAGCCTGTAAAACATCACATCTCTTTGTGGTCTCACACACGGTTAACTCCACGGCTGCAGTCTTACCTTAGCCGGGACCGTTTGCGTCTTTTGACTCACGTATGCAATAGTGTCGCTAGCATTCCAATGTCAAAGAACCCGGATTGACAAGTCTAGTCACAAACCAAAGTGGCAGTACCGCACAAGGACAGGCATACATGACCCAACAAAGGAGGTGTCGGACACCAGCGAGTGTAGACGAGTCGTAGCAAGCTACAAGGACTCCATTACATCGCGTGACATTTCCCCAAAGGGGACAGACACAGCAGCTAAGAAGGACACATGCCGGTCAACCAATGTGTCCGGAGCAGTAGCGTACCAGGGCTCGTTGGATCACAAAGGGGCATTTCCTTGTAAGGAGTGCTACTAAAGTTCACGACTAGGTAATCGAACCCCATACATATCAAGTACGACACACGTACGCATGGCATATCGATATGTATAGATACATCGATGGCATCACATCATAACCATAAACATACAAGCTTTATTTAAGAGGCTCGGAAGAGCCACACACATAATATTACACATTAAGGGTCTCACGACCCATAATAGAAGTCATTCAGTTACAAGCCAGCGGAAGAGTTTAAAACTGTCTGAGTACAGACAGGTGCAACTAGAAGGCACATGGCCTGACTATACTACAGACCCAAGCTAGGATCAGATCGTAGCTGGGACACCATCTACTCGTCGTCGTCGATGTCTATGAAGAACCCTCCATTAGGGTCATTAGCAACCTCTGCAACATTTATAAAGAAAACATGAGTACGAAGGTACTCAGCAAGACTTTAGGATAACTAACTACTCATGCAATGTATCAACAAGGTATTGTGGGGTTTCATGCGGAAAGCCAGCATTTAACTCGTGGCTAGACAACTTGTTTTTTTAAATAATTTTGACAGCTTGATTTCTCGCACGAGTCCACTAACACCACAAGAATACACCATCGTGGAATCATTCCTTCTCCATACGGAAATGCCGTCCACGACACTCACGCTTATCTTGACAATTTTATGAGTAACCATTGAAGTTATCTATGAACAACATATGTCTCCAAGTAGTCCATATCCGCGGACGCGGCTATTCGAATAGATCATAACCCTGCAGGGCTGTACTTCGTCACACACGCTCTCGCCACTTATCGCCATGTGCACGTCACGCACCTCGGCAACCTTCAAGCGGAAGCCTAGCGAGGGAGTCGGCCACGACCGTTAACCACACTAGTACCTAGTCCAGGTTTATCGCCTATATGAGGGTAACCCGCACGGATGTCCGGCCGAGGTTTCCGCCATGGCCCCAAACGATGTGCGCAGGGTTCCCAAGCCCACCATCCGGGTGCCACTTGGTACACCGTGCCACTGCCTACCGCATCACAGCCCACCTCTCAGGTCAGCACCATGCACGGCCTCCAGCATGACTATAAACACCAGAAACTACTTGCAACTCCTGGACCGAGTACTAAGCGATTAATAGGCCGAGCGGGGTCATATTTCAGGGCCCAGCATGTGGTAGTATCTAGTCTTGGATTACATACACGGAACTCAGTTCCTAAGGACGGTTCCAATGAAACAACCTGCCATGTACTCCTAAACAGCCTTTCACCGGTACCTTTACCAAATCAGGTTCAACACACAACCGTTGCTTACCGAACACATTCTCACAATTCTGTTCATCTCCCAGATGACAGACCATACACAATTCTAAGCATAGCATGCATAGCAGGATAGGGCACATCATGGCTCAAGCAACTACCAGGTATGCTAGGTTGCAAGGTTCGGCTATACAGTGACAAGGATAGGTCATGCAGAGGAAGTGGGTTCAACTAACGTGGCAAAAGCAGTTGAAGCATTTGATCCTAATGCAATAAGTAAGTGCAGGAGCAAGAACATGGGATTTATCGGGATGATCAAAATGGTTGCTTGCCTTGTTGCTCAGAGGAGTGATAATATCCGTCAGACGGATGTTCGGTGGAATCCGGGGGAGCGGAGCCTACCGGAAGGAATGACAACAATCAATAACAAACATACGCAATCAAGATGATGCATGAGCATGGCATGAGAATGCAAGGTGATATACTATTATAACCAACATGTATTAGGTTTGAAGTTGATTTGAATCACATTCAAATAACACTTCAAACGAGGTATTCTCGGATACCGTTTTAATTGATTCGACCTGATGCTCAGATCAACTTGATGTTAACATGCATGGGATGACATGTTAAGTTGCTGGTTTGTAATTAGAACAGTGTGTGATCATGTCATTCTTAAAGAAATTTAAATATTTTCCATATTGCATTTATAAAGTATTTATAAGAATTGACATATTCATTAATCTACATGTTTGGATTCTGTAACTTTTTCAAACATGATTGAAAATAGCATATCCATATTCCTTGAATTTTTCTGATACTTTTTCATATATAAATTATTTTCATTGGAGTTACAGATTAATTTCTATGAATTTTTGAAGTTTTAAACATTTCTCGAATTATTCTTATACTGAAAAATCTCTTTATTGCGTCAGCTTGACATCAGCAGGTCAGCCGACCTGTTCAGGTCAAACCTGACAGGGGGGGCCCACTGGTCAGCCTCTCTGGGGTTAATCCCGCGCAGACCAGCCCCTTAACTGAGTTGACTTGGCCTTGGGCCCACTATCAGCGAGAGTTTAAGCGTTTAAACTACTGGATTAGCTTGGCCACGTCGGCCCTCGCCGGAGCCTGGCCGGCGGCGACCAAATCCGTGGCAGAACCTCGCCGGAGACATATTGGAACGTGCTATGGTGCTCGGAACAAGATGCTGAGAGCACCGGAGTGATCTCCAGGCTCGACCACATCCACTGCTGGCCTCAGGGAGGGCTATAGGTGGCCGGAGTAAGCCGGCGACGAGCTGGGGCGGCGGCCGGAGTACGGGTTCGATGGTCCAGTGGCTAGGGGGCTCGGATCCGAGGGGGAAGAGAGGGGAAATGACCGCATGCTCACGGGGAATGCAGAGCAGGGCTTAGACCGGTCGGGGAGGGGCTGTTGCCGGCGTTCCACCGTCGATTTGCCGGCGGCCGAGGGTTGAAGACGATGGTGTTGAGGGCGTTGCAGAGCTCTGGGAGACTTCGTCCGTTGCAGAGAGAACCAGCTCGACGAGGCGAAGCTTCTGGACTACTCGAAGGGAGGTTCCTATGGCTAGAGGCGCGGCGGCTCGAGCTCGAGCTCGTGGCAATGGCGGCAGAAGGAGGGAGGAGATCCGAGAGGAGGGGAGAACTGGCGCTGGGGAATGGATAGGGACGGCCTCGGGGAGGATATCCCCGTTGTCGCGCTGTCCTGGGGGGGCTCTGGAGCTCGCCATGGCGAAGGAGGAGGTGGAGGGGGCCGCCGTGGTCGATCTCCCCTCTGCCAGAAGGCAGAGGAAGAAGACGACCCTGCCCCTGGTGGGCTGGGCCTCCTCAGGCGACGGGTAAGGGTTTTCTCATTCTTTCTCTTTTGTTTTTTTTTTGATTTGTCTCTGTTTTGCAATTTCATTAACTTGCTATTTATTTCAGCTCACAAATAGTTTGTAAAAACTATTTCAAACACACCAGAATATTTGTTGAAATATTTCCAACCATTCCCAAAGTTTTCAATATTTTTTGAAAGTTTAAAGTTTCTGATTTCAAATTTAAAACTTGAAACGAGTAGCTCATTTATTTAAAATGCTTAAGGTGTCAAGAAAATGGTTTTCTTCATTGCTCATTTACTTTCATGATTTATCAGAAAGATTGAACTTTTCTTGAGGCCATTTTGGGTTCATTGGTTTTTAACTAGTTTGAATTTTTCCTCATTTTAAGAAGTGGCTAGGGTTTTAGGATTTTCCTTCACCACTTACTTTGTTCTTGTTGATAGTTTCCTAGATGCAATGCAAGGAAAACATGAGCACAAGCTAACTTGCTTAAGGGGTCAGGGATGTGACACCAAGTACTAGTACTTAACCCATACTAGCAATGTTTAGAGCAAATTATAATCTGTGAATTTAAGTACGTTTATCGAGTGTACAATTTTTCTTCTCTCGCACATAGATATTTGATGCGCTTCGTCTATGTTGCGTGTTTCCCCCATGTAAGGTTTGTGTTTTGCAGCCAAATTTTCAGTAAGCGAGCGATTTTAGAAGTTATTCCTCCCACCCCATACCCACCCATCACATTTCTCCCTATCCCCCACCCCCTCTCCCTGCTGCCCAAACCACCGCCGCCGCAACGAAATAAACGTTCTGCCCCAGCCTCGCTCGTGGATCTAGTGATGTATCCACTGATTTCCATCACCACCTGGCCCAATTGCTCAGATGGAGCCTGGGGAATACCCTCATGCCTCCACACCCCACCCCCACTACTAGGAAAGGGCTTATAGGTGGCCTAAAATCAATGGTGGGTGTTGTCTAACACCTGCCATTGCTATTAGCAGTAGCGGGATCTAAAATCCACCTACCACTACTATGCGCTTACAAGTGTTGGCGTCAGTTTGCACCCGTCACTCGTAAAGATGTCCAGATTGGCCATAGGACATATCTTACCTTTGGCGGGCACAAAATATCGCATGCCATGGCTAATTGAGTTACCAGTGGCGGGCAGCAATTCGTGCACGTTGCTATATATTTTAGCCCCGCGGAAAAATTAATCAACAAATAATAGTGGTGGGAGGCAATATGTACTCGCCACTAGTTACTCAACTAGCACTGGCGGGCATTAGGAATCACCCGCCACATACAATTGTGACATGGATCAAACCCATTTATCCATAAAAAGAAAATAAAATAGGAATTAAAAATGAGATAGAGCTCCCACCCAAACCTCTCATCACCTCATTTCCCACTCTCTCTCTCTCCCGTGACTCTCCTCCCCGCCTCCACCACCCACCACTCACGTCGTCCGGTTCCGGCGAGACTGAGCTTACCACAGTCCGCTCTTCCTTCCCCTCCTGCTAGTTCCACATCTCTCTTGTAGTGTGCACCCTGCCCTATGGCTAGGGTTTCGCATCCCCATCTTCTTCGCCGGAATCTACCGCAACCGGTGATGGCCATGTTACATTTTGTCGGTCCTCCACCGACATGACACTAGTAGGTCCTTCCCCTCCTTTCTCGCTGGGATCCAGCTTCCGCACCACACCTCACCTTCTCCTCCTTTCCATCCCTTTGTTGCAGGTCGCAATGGTGTGTTGATGGTGACGATGGCAGGAGGGCGCACCTTCCTCTTCTTCCAAGGCGACCAAGGGTCTCCCCATCTCTGCCTATTCTCTTGGTTCCACTACAATCTTACCATGGATGGATGTTTTGATAATGTTTGCCAAGGATGAGTGTATACATACATGTGCCGTACAGTTTGAGGTCTTCCTCTTGTGTTGCTGCACTATAGTCTTTAGATACAACGACATTAGGTTCATGGATGGATGAATGGACGAGCACATACAACTGGTAGCCTAGCAATGTTACCAATAACAACAAAACCTTGTGATTGTTTCTGTTTAGGTAAGCACTAGTCATCAACCCCGTAGTATTGCACGGACTAGCTATTTTCTAAAGTTCATAAGATAAATGTCGGAAGCCGTAATTTGAATGATAGTAGTTTGATCAGACCATGAGTGCCAACTAAACAACTGTATGCTTCTTCAGATTTCTCTCTACCAGAATTGGATGTTGTATGCACCTTCATCTTATAGTCCAGTTACTTAGATTATTTGAGATAAGCTCGTGTGTTTTTAACTGTACTAAATGCTTGTACTGCCTCTTGTCACAAATTACACATGAGTTGATTACAAGTTCAGACAATAATGTCACATCCCAAGTTTACCTTGCTTGTCACTGCATATTCATGCATTTTTTGGAACGGAATCAAGGATCTAGTAAGAGTCAAAAAGCATTCTTCACAAAAATAGAACAAGATAACATTGCCTCAAACAACTCCAAGAAAATAATCATGTTGTTCTGTGAAAATATTGGCAATTGGAAAAAATTAAACCAATATTTTTGGAATCACAAAAATATATTTTTCTGGAATATGAGTTAATCCAATAAGTTTTTGCATTTGATCTATAAGTACTACAAATAGTTTTATAGATCCTAAAATTCTGATAGGTTGCAAGTGGCTCTGAATATATTCCAATAAGCCACATAAATATTTTGAGAAGGTTTTCAAATGAATTTTTTTTGAATCAAATCAAAACAGAATAAGAGAAATAAAAAATATAAAAGAAACAAAGAAAACCTACCTAACTTACCTATAGCCGGCCCAAGTGGACAGCCCAGCCCACGAGGCCCATGTCGCCTTGTTTAACCTCGTGCCAGTAGGCACGAGGGCGTGGCACACGCACAGGAGGCGCGCCAACCTCCTACTTGACACCTCCCGGCCTTCCCAGAGCCTATCTCCTTGCCTGGAGATGCCCCAGAGTCCTCTCTCCCTCATACACCCATCTCTATTCCTTCCTTTCCTCTTCATCGCTCAATCTCGAGCTTGCCCGAGAACCCAGCTCGCCGCTATTCGTCGCACACGTAGCCACCAATGCTTAGCTGACCCGCCGTCATGTCCAGAATGTCCGTTGAGCTCCGTTTCATCTCCAAGATGACAGACATGTCTAAAAGAACCCTGAGTCAACGGGATCGATTCCATCTTCACCATTTGTGCCCGACACTCGCTGCCGACTATTTGCTAGCTCCGATGCATCCCCGTCCTTGTCACCGACTCCTTTCGACCCCCTGTGAGCCCCTGATCTATTTCCCCCTGTCTAGTCATTGATTTTTCTTTGTAGCACCATTGCCTCCATCACCGGGAGCTTCTGCCAGCGTGCCTCATTAGCGCGTGCCCTGAGCTCGAACCACTCGTGCCCAGGCATCAAAAGGCTCTCGTGGTGACCCCAGGAGGCCCACATAGCCGCTAGATGGCTACCTTGAGCATCGGATCCCCGCGTCTGCATACTCCCGAGCGCCGCTGCCGCTAGAGCTCGCCATCGGCATAGCTAGCAACCCATGTGGCAGCCCAGCTACCACCATCCGAAGCATGAGAGCTCAGGCTCTCCGACGCAATTGTCCGCGCTACCAACCGACGCTAGAGTTGGCAGGACGAGCAACTCCTATGTGCTCTTCTTAGGCCGACGATTAGCCACCTGTTAACCCTGTCCTTAGAGCTCGATTTCCCTGCTAACTAACCACCCAGTCACTGACAGTGAGCCCCTCTCTGTTAGTAACTTCAGTTACCTTTTAATTAAACCCAATTAGACGGAGAGTCACTCACATGTGGGCCCCATAGGTCAGCTTTGACCTGGCCACGTAGGGTTCTCCTGGCCCCACATGTCAACCTCTGCAGCTTACCGTGAGCCACTGACCAGTGGGCTCCACTGCTCAGGTTTGACCCTGGCCAGCTCTGTTCACCTGCTGACATCACAGTGTCCTGCTGCCGAGGCAATAACTAATTTATGAATTTTAGAAAATGCTTAAAACTTCTAAAAATCATAGAAAATAATCTATAACTCTAATGAAAATAAATTATATATGAAAAATGCAAGGAATATGTTTATGGCATTTTCATGCATGTTAGAACAACATATGTCCACTGTTTTGGACAAATCAAATAAATGTCATTTAAATAACCACATATGAAGTTTGATTTTGAAACTTGGTTCAAACCAACTTCATTTAATCTTGTTGCTAGATGCATTAGCTCAACCAACAACATATTGCCATGTCATGATCATGCATCATAATGTTTTATTTCTGTGAAGTAAATGCTATTCTTTTGTGTTTGCTGGTGTTGTTCCCCCTCGGTAGACGATGGTTCCAATGTTGTGATCGTTGGCACTAATAAAGACCATGGTTATCTTCAGAACCGTTAGGCAAGCAACCTCCTTTCGAGCATACTGATATTAACCCACTCTCTCGCTCCTGCTCTCTTTTACTTCATTAGGACAACAACAATTCAATTGCTACATGTGTCGGTAGTTGAACCCATTCCTCTGCATGACCTGTTTTTGCCACAGTGAATAGTTGAAACCACTTAGCATTAGTAGAAACTGCTTGAGCCTTGTTGTGCTTACTCATCCATGCTTGCTTACTATGCCTGCTATGCTTAGAGTCGTGTCGGGTCTGATCCATCTGGATGATTAATCAGAATGGTTGTGTTCATGTCCTACTATGTGAGAGTAAAGTGTGTGAATCCGATTTGGTAAAGGTACCAATGAGAGGCCATGTAGGAGTACATGGCGGGTTGTATCATTGGGACCGTCCTTAAGAATTGAGTTTTGTGTATGTTATCCAAGACAAGATACTACCACTCATTGAGCTCCGGTAACTCGACCCCTCTCGGTTTATTAATCGCTTAGGTATCTGTCCAGGAGTTGCAACTAGTTTCTGGTGTTTGTAGGAAAAGCGTTGGCGGCCGTGTTTAGCTCTACCCGACGGGGTAGGCTTGAGTGCGGTAGATACATAGTAGAACGGTGTACCAAGTGGCACCTGGATGGTGGGCTTGTGAAACCCTGCGCACATCGTTTGAGTCTATTAAGGAAACTTTGGTCGGACTTCCTTGCGGGTTCAGTCTCAAATAGGTGATAAACCTGGATATGGCCGTGGTTAATTGTCATGACCGACACCCATGCAGTGCTTCCACTTGAAGGTTGCCGAGATGCATGACGTGCATATGGTGATAATTTGTGTGAGCTTGTGTGAAGAAGTATACCCCGGCAGGGTGAACTAAATCTGTTCAAATAACCGCGTCCTTGGATATGGACAACTTGGAAATATTATGTGGCACATAGACAACTTGAAATGGATATTCTAAAACATGCACGATAAGTGTGAGTGCTATGGATGGCCTTCTCGTAGGAGGCGAGTGTGGACCCATAGTGGTGTGTTGATTTGGTGAATATATGGACTCGTGTGCGCTACCCCACCTCTCAAAGAAAGTGTTCTTGGTTGTAGTATAGGTTAGCCAAGAGTCAAAGCTGGCTTGCTGCAACTAAACTCCACAACCCCCTTTGTTGACAATGATGCATAACTAGATAGTTCTGATGAAAGGCTTGCTGAGTACCTTTGTACTCACGATTGCTTAATTTTGTTTTGTAGAGGAGACCTTAGTATCATTAAAGGTTTCTACGCGATGAGTTTTACTTTGACCGGAATAGATTGGGAATCCCAGACAGAGTTCTGGCTCCTTTGGTAGGGTCGCGCAAATTTTCAGGCTCCTTCAGCCACTTTTAGTAGATGTTTGTACTCACACATGTTGTGCTTCCGCTTGTTGCTTGTATGACTTGAGTGTTGGATCATGCGACCAATGTTTTTAATATCACTCTATGTTGAATCTTATGAGTCTTCAATAAATGTTGAGTCGTAGAGTTGTGTTGTGATGCCATGTTTTGAAATGCATTCCGCATGTGGGATTGGACACCTAGTTGTGTGCCTCTAGTAGTAATCTTTATAGAGAAATGCCCCTTTGTGCTTCCACTGAGCCTTGGTAGCTTGCTACTTCTCCGGACACCTTGGTTGACCAGCATGTATCTTCTTTGTTGTTGTGTTTGTCCCTTCAAGGAAATGTCACGCGGTGTAATGGAGTCCATGTAGCTTGCTACGTCACGTCTACACTCGTTGTTGACCGACACTTGTTTGCTGGATTATGTATGCATGTCCCTCTATGGATGTGCCACTTCCGTTTATAACTAGTCATGTCGACCTAGGTTCCCTGTCAATTGAATGATGTCGACATATACACATATGTGAGCCAAAAGCCGCAAACGGACCTGGCCCAGGTAAGGTGGTAGCCGTGGGGTTAACCGTGCGTGAGGCCGCAAAGGGATGTGTTGTGTTACAGGCTGGGTTCTTATGACTTAGGATCAGGTTCCCGATAGATGACTAGCAATCATTCACTATGAAGGTGTTGCACTTTTATTTTATTTCTGATCATGAGGAAAGGGGTTCAGATATGGAATACTCTATGTTGTCCAGACTATTTTTCTCTATGCTGCACTAACCAACCTTAAAATTATAGTATATATGTTAATTATTAGATCACTTCTAGATCAAATATACACACTGCTATACAGACTCATTTGTTGCTTGTTTGTTTGTTTTCTACAACAAACGCAATGACGACTGACATCGTATCAGCAGAGTTACAAGGACTACAAGGATATTGATTTGTTGATGAGGGCTAGGGACAATTTATATCTAATGCATTCGTGTCATGAGTTGATGGATTGGCTCGAGTCCTTCTTTCTCACGAATACCCTCACATAAAGTAATTTCCACCTTCTTTGTGTGTAAATATGTCATGTTCAGTAGCTTTGTTCATGTTATTTCTTGATGACGGAATTTGATGTCATGCCCTTTAAGTTTTGATTTCAACCCATGGTCTTCATATTGTACCAAACTTAAGACCTGGGTGGCTACTGCATATTCTGATGTTTCATAGTTATGGATTACACTATCTTATTGTAGCACCCTATCACTACAGGAATCACCTTCTTTGCCGTCTGCCATCACAGACGGCAAAGACAATATCCCGGACGTCAAAGACAATACCACAGATGGCAAAGATTGTCACAGCCGGCAAAATTTCCGCGTCAGCCTACGACGGCATAGGACCTTCTTTGCCGTCTGCCCCCCCCCCCCCAAAGCGGATAGCAAAGCTCTTTGCCGTCAGCTTTCCTTAGGAGCAGTCAGCAAAGCGCTTGAGATGGCAGCCGATAGGCGTTGCCTCCGTTAGGGGTTAACGGAGCCTTTAACATCTGCCTCCCCGTCAATCTTTGCCGTTTGCCTCCCCGTCAATCTTTGCCGTATGCCTTCTCCTCCCCTCCCCTCCCCTCCATCTTTGTCGTCTGCCTCCACGACCATCTTTGCCGTCTGCCGGGTCCTCCCCTCCCCCCTCTCTCCACTCTTTGCCATCTGCCTCCTCCTCCCCCTCTCCTCTGTGCCCTCTTCTTTGCCATCTGCCCCCGAGGAAGCAGACGACAAAGAGACTATATGGCCAGCTGCTACTGCCCAGGTTGCACAGCTGGGCGCCACGTGGCACCTTTGCCGTCGGCTGGCTGACGGCAAAGGCCTTTGCCATCAGCTGGCAGACGGCAAAGAGCCTATATTGTCACATATTTATTTATTTTTTCTATTTCACAGCACATATACATATAATTCATAGCACATATATCATAAATAGATCACAACACATATATGATATACATATAAAGCTCATCAATGCCATTTGTTCATCAACGTACATCCCATATATCAAAAGAACCAACACATACAAAGTTTCATCCATATATACATACATATAGTTGCACATATATTGTTCATCAACACATTGTTCATCAACACATACAAAGAACCAACACATTGTTCATCAACTCAAATAAAAACGGAAACTAAAGCACTCCAACGCCAGCTTCCATGCATGTAGTTCATCCAATCTGCAAAATGGGAATAAGAAAGTCAGAAGAAGAACAACAACAACATATATATGACAAATAAGCTAAATTTAAGAAGAAAGAGAAGAAGCAAGAAGAGAACAAGGAGAAGAAAAACAAGAAGGAGGAGGAGGAGGAGGGGAAGGGGAAGGAGAAGGAGAAGGAGGAGGAGAAGAAGAAAAAAGAAGAGAAGAAGAAGGAGAAGAAGGAGGAGAAGAAGGAGAGAAGAAGAAGGAGAAGAAGGAGGGCTCCTTCTCCTTCTTCTTCTCCTCCTTCTCCTTCTTCTTCTCTTCTTCTCCTCCTCGTTCTTCTTCTTCTCCTTCTCCTTCTATTCTTCTTCTCTTCTTCTTCTTTTTCTTCCTTCTCCTTCTTTTTGAGCTAAATATTCCAATTATGTCATTTTAGAGGAAAACAAGCTAAGTATATAATATTCATGAGCTAACCAAGGTTCTTATGCCATTTTGAGCTTATTATGGTATTTTTGAGCTAAATGGGATAATTATGTCATTGTTGGGTTAATTAAAGCAAGGATAATATGAAAGAGGAGAAGAAAGAGGAGGAGGAGGAGAAGAAGAAGAAATCAAGAAGAAGGAGGAGGAGGAGAAGGACTAGAAGGTCCTTGGCCTTCTCCTCCTCCTCCTCCTCCTCCTCCTTCTCCTTCTTCTCTTCTTCTTCATCTCTTCATCTTCTTCTATCTTTTCATTTTGCCTATTTATTCTCCTCTTCTCCACTTGTTGGAGCTAAATTACCTAATTATGTCTTTTTTGAGCTAAATATTCCAATTATGTCATTTTAGAGGAAAACAAGCTAAGTATATAATATTCATGAGCTAACCAAGGTTCTTGGGCCATTTTGAGCTTATTACGGTATTTTGGAGCTAAGTGGGCTAATTATGTAATTGTTGGGTTAATTAAAGCAAGGATAATATGAAAGAGGAGAAGAAAGAGGACGAGGAGGAGAAGAAGAAGAAATCAAGAAGAAGGAGGAGGAGGAGAAGGAGGAGGAGGAGAAGGATAGAAGGTCCTTGGCCTTCTCCTCCTCCTCCTCCTCCTCCTCCTCCTCCTTCTCCTTCTTCTCTTCTTCTTCTTCTTCTTCTTCTTCTTTCTTTTCATTTTGCCTATTTCTTCTCCTCTTCTCCTCTTGTTGGAGCTAAATTACCTAATTATGTCTTTTTTGAGCTAAATGGGCTAATTATCCCATTTTAGAGGAAAACAAGCTAAGTCTATAATATTAATGAGCTAACCAAGGTTCTTATGCCATTTTGAGCTTATTATGTTATTTTGGAGCTAAATGGACTAATTAATTCATTGTTGGCGAAATTAAAGCAATTACAAGGATAATATGAAAGAGGAGAAGAAAGAGGAGGAGGAGGAGAAGAAGAAGAAATCAAGGAGGAGGAGTGGGAGAAGGAGGAGGAGGAGATGGACTAGAAGGTCCTTGGCCTTCTCCTCCTCCTCCTCCTCCTCCTCCTCCTCCTTCTTCTCTTCTTCTTCTTCTCTTCTTCTTCTTATTCTATCTTTTCATTTTGCCTATTTCTTCTCCTCTTCTCCTCTTGTTGGAGCTAAATTACCTAATTATGTCTTTTTTGAGATAAATGTTCCAATTATGTCATTTTAGAAGAAAACAAGCTAAGTATATAATATTCATGAGCTAACCAAGATTCTTGTGCCATTTTGAGCTTATTATGGTATTTTGGAGCTAAATGGGCTAATTATGTCATTTTTGGGTTAATTAAAGCAAGGATAATATGAAAGAGGAGAAGAAGGAGGAGGAGGAGAAGAAGAAGAAGAAATCAAGAAGAAGGAGGAAGAGGAGGAGAAGGAGGAGGAGGAGAAGGATAGAAGGCCCTTGGCCTTCTCCTCCTCCTCCTCCTCCTTCTTCTTCTTCTCTTCTTCTTCTTCTTCTTCTTCTTTCTTTTCATTTTGCCTATTTCTTCTCCACTTCTCCTCTTCTTGGAGCTAAATTACCTAATTATGTCTTTTTTGAGCCAAATGTTCCAATTATGTCATTTTAGTTGAAAACAAGCTAAGTATATAATATTCATGAGCAAACCAAGGTTCTTGTGCCATTTTGAGCTTATTATGCTATTTTGGAGCTAAATGGGCTAATTATGTCATTGTTGGGTTAATTAAAACAAGGATAATATGAAAGAGGAGAAGAACGAGGAGGAGGAGCAGAAGAAGAAGAAATCAAGAAGAAGGAGGAGGAGGAGGAGGAGAAGGATAGAAGGTCCTTGGCCTTCTCCTCCTCCTCCTCCTCCTCCTCCTCCTCCTTCTTCTCGTCTTCTTCTTCTTCTTTCTTTTCATTTTTCCTATTTCTTCTCCTCTTCTCCTCTTCTTGGAGCTAATTATGTCTTTTTTGAGCTAAATGTTCCAATTATGTCATTTTAGAGGAAAACAAGCTAAGTATATAATATTCATGAGCTAACCAAGGTTCTTGTGCCATTTTGAGCTTAGTATGGTATTTTGGAGCTAAATGGGCTAATTATGTCATTGTTGGGCTAATAAAAGCAAGGATAATATGAAAGAGGAGAAGAACGAGGAGGAGGAGGAGAAGAAGAAGAAATCAAGAAGAAGGAGGAGGAGGAGAAGGATAGAAGTTCTTTGGCCTTCTCCTCCTCCTTCTCCTTCTTCTCTTCTTCTTCTTCTTCTTCTTTTTCTTCTTCTTTCTTTTCATTTTTCCTATTTCTTCTCCTCTTCTCCTCTTGTTGGAGCTAAATTACCTAATTATGTCTTCTTGGAGCTAAATGGGCTAACTATCTCATTTTAGAGGAAAACAAGCTAAGTATATAATATTAATGAGCTAACCAAGGTTCTTATGCCATTTTGAGCTTAATATGGTATTTTGGAGCTAAATGGACTAATTATGTCATTGTTGGGGAAATTAAAGCAATTGCAAGTATAATATGAAAGAGGATAAGAAAGAGGAGGAGGTGGAGAAGAAGAAGAAATCAAGGAGGAGGAGGAGGAGAAGGACTAGAAGGTCCTTGGCCTTCTCCTCCTCCTCCTCCTCCTCCTCCTCCTCCTCCTTCTCCTTCTCCTCTTCTTCTTCTTCTCTTCTTCTTCTTGTTCTATCTTTTCATTTTGCCTATTTCTTCTCCTCTTCTCCTCTTGTTGGAGCTAAATTACCTAATTATGTCTTTTTGAGCTAAATGTTCCAATTATGTCATTTTAGAGGAAAACAAGCTAAGTATATAATATTCATGAGCTAACCAAGGTTCTGGTGCCATTTTGAGCTTATTATGGTATTTTTGAGCTAAATGGGCTAATTATGTCATTGTTGGGTTAATTAAAGCAAGGATAATATGAAAGAGGAGAAGAACGACGAGGAGGAGGAGAAGAAGAAGAAATCAAGAAGAAGGAGGAGGAGGAGGAGAAGGATAGAAGGTCCTTGGACTTCTCCTCCTCCTCCTCCTTCTCCTTCTTCTCTTCTTCTTCTTCTTCTTCTTCTTCCTTCTTTTCATTTTTCCTATTTCATCTCCTCTTCTCCTCTTGTTGGAGCTAAATTACCTAATTATGTCTTTTTTGAGCTAAATGGGCTAATTATCCCATTTTAGAGGAAAACAAGCTAAGTATATAATATTAATGAGCTAACCAAGGTTCTTATGCTATTTTGAGCTTATTATGGTATTTTGGAGCTAAATGGACTAATTATGTCATTGTTGGGGAAATAAAAGCAATTGCAAGGATAATATGAAAGAGGAGAAGAAAGAGGAGGAAGAGGAGGAGAAGAAGAAATCAAGGAGGAGGAGGAGGAGAAGGAGGAGGAGGAGAAGGACTAGAAGGTCCTTGGCCTTCTCCTCCTCCTCCTCCTCCTCCTCCTCCTCCTCCTTCTCCTTCTTCTCCTCTTCTTCTCTTCTTCTTCTTCTTCTATCTTTTCATTTTGCCTATTTCTTCTCCTCTTCTCCTCTTGTTGGAGCTAAATTACCTAATTATGTCTTTTTTGAGCTAAATGTTCCAATTATGTCATTTTAGAGGAAAACAAGCTAAGTGTATAATATTCATGAGCTAACCATGGTTCTTGTGCCATTTTGAGCTTAGTATGGTATTTTGGAGCTAAATGGGCTAATTATGTCATTGTTGGGTTAATTAAAGCAAGGATAATATGAAAGAGGAGAAGAACGAGGAGGAGGAGGATAAGAAGAAGAAATCAAGAAGAAGGGGGAGGAGGAGAACGAGGAGGAGTAGAAGGATAGAAGGTCTTTGGCCTTCTCCTCCTCCTCCTCCTCCTCCTTCTCCTTCTTCTCTTCTTCTTCTTCTTATTATTCTTTCTTTTCATTTTGCCTATTTGTTCTCCTCTTCTCTTCTTGTTGGAGCTAAATTACCTAATTATGTCTTCTTGGAGCTAAATGGGCTAATTATCCCATTTTAGAGGAAAACAAGCTAAGTATATAATATTAATGAGCTAACCAAGGTTCTTATGCCATTTTGAGCTTAATATGGTATTTTGGAGCTAAATGGACTAATTATGTCATTGTTGGGGAAATTAAAGCAATTGCAAGTATAATATGAAAGAGGAGAAGAAAGAGGAGGAGGAGGAGAAGAAGAAGAAATCAAGGAGGAGGAGGAGGAGAAGGAGGAGGAGGAGAAGGACTAGAAGGTCCTTGGCCTTCTCCTCCTCCTCCTCCTCCTCCTCCTCCTCCTCCTTCTCCTTCTTCTCTTCTTCTTCTTCTCTTCTTCTTCTTCTTCTATCTTTTCATTTTGCCTATTTCTTCTCCTCTTCTCCTCTTGTTGGAGCTAAATTACCTAATTATGTCTTTTTTGAGCTAAATGTTCCAATTATGTCATTTTAGAGGAAAACAAGGTAAGTATATAATATTCATGAGCTAACCAAGGTTCTTGTGCCATTTTGAGCTTATTATGGTATTTTGGAGCTAAATGGGCTAATTATGTCATTGTTCGGTTAATTAAAGCAAGGATAATATGAAATAGGAGAAGATAGAGGAGGAGGAGGAGAAGAATAAGAAATCAAGAAGAAGGAGGAGGAGGAGGAGAAGGATAGAAGGTCCTTGGCCTTCTCCTGCTCCTCCTCCTCCTCCTTCTCCTTCTTCTCGTCTTCTTCTTCTTCTTCTTCTTTCTTTTCATTTTTCCTATTTCTTCTCCTCTTCTCCTCTTCTTGGAGCTAATTATGTCTTTTTTGAGCTAAATGTTCCAATTATGTCATTTTAGAGGAAAACAAGCTAAGTATATAATATTCATGAGCTAACCAAGGTTCTTGTGCCATTTTGAGCTTAGTATGGTATTTTGGAGCTAAATGGGCTAATTATGTCATTGTTGGGTTAATTAAATCAAGGATAATATGAAAGAGGAGAAGAACGAGGAGGAGGAGGAGAAGAAGAAGAAATCAAGAAGGAGGAGGAGGAGGAGAAGGATAGAAGGTCTTTGGCCTTCTCCTCCTCCTCCTCCTCCTCCTCCTCCTTCTCCTTCTTCTCTTCTTCTTCTTCTTCTTCTTCTTCTTCTTCTTCTTTGTTTTCATTTTTCCTATTTCTTCTCCTCTTCTCCTCTTGTTGGAGCTAAATTACCTAATTATGTCTTCTTGGAGCTAAATGGGCTAATTATCTCATTTTAGAGGAAAACAAGCTAAGTATATAATATTAATGAGCTAACCAAGGTTCTTATGCCATTTTGAGCTTAATATGGTATTTTGGAGCTAAATGGACTAATTATGTCATTGTTGGGGAAATTAAAGCAATTGCAAGTATAATATGAAAGAGGATAAGAAAGAGGAGGAGGTGGAGAAGAAGAAGAAATCAAGGAGGAGGAGGAGGAGAAGGAGGAGGAGGAGAAGGACTAGAAGGTCCTTGGCCTTCTCCTCCTCCTCCTCCTCCTCCTTCTCCTTCTTCTCTTCTTCTTCTTCTCTTCTTCTTCTTGTTCTATCTTTTCATTTTGCCTATTTCTTCTCCTCTTCTCCTCTTGTTGGAGCTAAATTACCTAATTATGTCTTTTTGAGCTAAATGTTCCAATTATGTCATTTTAGAGGAAAACAAGCTAAGTATATAATATTCATGAGCTAACCAAGGTTCTTGTGCCATCTTAAGCTTATTATGGTATTTTGGAGTTAAATGGGCTAATTATGTCATTGTTGGGTTAATTAAAGCAAGGATAATATGAAAGAGGAGAAGAACGAGGAGGAGGAGGAGAAGAAGAAGAAATCAAGAAGAAGGAGGAGGAGGAGGAGAAGGATAGAAGGTCCTTGGCCTTCTCCTCCTCCTCCTCCTCCTCCTCCTTCTCCTTCTTCTCTTCTTCTTCTTCTTCTTCTTCCTTCTTTTCATTTTTCCTATTTCTTCTCCTCTTCTCCTCTTGTTGGAGCTAAATTACCTAATTATGTCTTTTTTGAGCTAAATGGGCTAATTATCCCATTTTAGAGGAAAACAAGCTAATTATATAATATTAATGAGCTAACCAAGGTTCTTATGCCATTTTGAGCTTATTATGGTATTTTGGAGCTAAATGGACTAATTAATTCCAAAAAATTAAATACCAAACATGTGATCTTCTTTTTGTCTTCTCCTCCTCCTATTCTTCTTCTTCTTCTCCTCCTCCTCCTCCTCCTCCTCTTCTCCTCTTCTCCTCCTCCTCCTCTTCTTCTTCTTCCTATTCTTTCTAGTAACCTAACTAACTAACTAACCTAACTAACCAAGCTAACTAAACCTATCGCTAAACCTAGATAGCACTAAACAGCAAAAAAATAACAAAAACAGAATCTACCACTATAACAAAAACAGAATCTACAACTAAGTAACTAAAAAAGAATCTAGCTACCACTAAATACCAAACAATAAAAAATCAACTTCTTCTTCTTTTTTCTCTTCTTCTCCTACTTATTTTTTTCTTGTTCTCTTCTTCTTCTTCTTCTTTTTCTTCTTCTTTCTTCTCCTCCTCCTCCTCTTCCTCCTCTTCTTCTATTTCTTCTTTCTTTTCTCTTTCTCCTCCTCTCCTCTTTCTTCTTCTTCTTCTTCTTCTTTTTTCTTCTAAGTTTTTTATTTTCTATCTAATTTTTTTTTATTATTTCTTTTCTATCTACTTTATTCTACCAAATAAACTAACTATATAATTTAACAGAAAAAAGAAAAATCTAACTATCTAATTTAATAGGAAAAAAACTAACTTTCTTCTATTGTTTTGTTCTAGGTTTTTTTCTTTCCTATCTATTTTTTCTATCTACTTTATTCTACCTAATAAACTAACTACATAATTTAACAGAAAAAAAAGAAAAAAAAACGTACCGGCGGCGCAGGGAGGAGGGGCGGGCGGTGCAGGGTGGTCGCGGCGCAGGGAGGAGGGGCGGGCGGTGCAGGGTGGTGGCGGAGCAGGGAGGGGCGGCGCAGGGTGGTGGCGGCGCCGGGTGGGGGAGGCGTCGAGTGGTGGCAGCGCAGGGTGGTGGCGGCGCCGGGTGGGGGCGGCGCAGGGTGGTTGCGGAGCAGGGTGGTGGCGGCGGCGGGTAGGGGCGGCGCAGGTTGGCGGCGTTGTCGGGTGGGGGAGGGGCCGGCGTGCGGGAGAGGTCGTGCGGGAGCCGAGGGCGAAGCCGTGCGGGAGGTAGTGGGTGCCGGCAGCCGTTAGTGGGGTGGGGCCGCCGTCCCCTTTGCCGTCCGCCGTGCTCCCAGGCAGACGGCGAAGGAGTCCCAGGCAGACGGCAAAGGGGCGGGGTCGGTGGGGGTGCGTTTCGGCCGTTTGGGTGGGGGGCTTTGTCGTGTGCCAACCCTTTGCCGTCCGCATGTGGCTCCTTTGCCGTCCGCGAGCGGACGGCAAAGAGTTGGCCGACGGCAAATTAGAACTTTGCCATCAACCTCCTCTTTCCCGTCTGCCACGTGTAAGCTGACGGCAAAGAAGTTCTTTGCCGACCGCCAGCAGACGGCAAAGATTAGGCACATGGCAAATTATGTGTTTCAGTAGTGTATTTTGATTTAACATAGGATTACCTAACTGAAATATTGATCATGAAACTTGGCCTTTTTCTATAATCCCTAATAGACACGCATGTAGCTTGCTTTCCTTACTAATGCATTCGTATGCATATTGGACGCCCTATAGACTTTCTTTTGGTACTTACTGGAATTTTACTGCACAACATTTTGAGGGTCCTTCCTCCCCTTCTCTATTTCTTCTTTTTTTCATGTGCAATTACTCATCTTAAATTTTTGTTGCTTCCCCTCTGTCCATAAAAAGAAGGAGGCGAGGAAGGAGAAGGAGCAGAACAAGGACAAGGGACCTCATTGCCAAGGCCATAGAGAGATGAAACAAAAACCACCTCACCCAGGTCATGCTTCGACCGGCCTAAATAATTAACCATTTGCAAGCATCTTCTTGCAATACGCATATGTTGCTATTATTCTGGTATAGGAAAGTTTATAACTGAATGTTTATGTGTCAATGATCTGGGTAATTAATAGCTATATATAAATAGCATGTCCTTTTCTTGCCTTAAAATGATCCTAATTAGTTAGTGATCATTGTCTTTACTGGCTGCATGGCTTCTTTTCTTTTGCAGGTGAGTCCATGTAAATTTGTAAATAAATCATGATTTATGTAAATTTGTTCGTTGGATGGTAGCCTATATGATATCTTTATGTGATGTGAACAATATATATTACATGAACTATTCTGTGTGCATAAGAGTAGAGTACGTGCATTTTTTAATATGAAAATTGCTAGTAGTGGCGGTAGAGCACTATGCTCGCTAGTGGTGCATCTCCTATGGTGCATCCTTGCTATGGTGCACCCATTTAGTAGTGGTGGGTGCTACTTCATGCCAGCCACTGGTGGCCTTTTAGTAGTGGCGGGAGGTAGATGACGGGCTTGCCAGAGCCCCTATCCCGCCACTAATGCCCATTTTGCACCCGACACTACTAGGCATTCTTGCAGTAGTGCCCCTATTGTGGAGCATCCCCGCGTAAGGCCAACGACATATCACGCGGAGGTCGAGGAGCTCATGATGATCGATGGCGCGGTGGCCACTGTGTGTGTCGACCCGAAGGAACACCTTGCTGCCGACGCTGCCAACTTGGTGTGGATCTGGTTGAGATGAATTGCCCAAGCAACTACGCCTCGAGATTTACCAAGTATGAACTTTCCAGTTCAATTTTACCAATACAAGTTGAAATGTTTAACTTGGTCAATTTCAGTTTCACCAGTACAAGTTTTAATCGCCGTGTTAGGTTGTCTGTACTCTCTAGTCGAGTGTGTAGTTAACATGTCCGCAATTTATTTCAGTTATGTGCACTTTGTTGTTCAAGTATGAACTGTCCAGTTCACTTTCACCAGTACCAGCTACAAACTTACAACGCCTATGCTAGGTTGTTGTTAAGATTACTATAGTGAATAGTTATATCCATTTTTTACATTGTCCATTCGGTACCGTGATACTGTTTGCAATGAAGATATGAGTGGAGATGTTGTCCTTAAATTACCATTAGATATTTTTGGTGGATGTTAACCCTGTTGTAATTGACATGATTTTTTATGTACTTACGTAGTGTGCCAATGCACGATGATGTTGTTTACCATGGAGGTTAGTCACATCCCAGTATCTTATAGTATTTTACATCATTTTTGCAATTGCAGTTTAGCTTCTAGCATTTACTTGTTGATTGTACATACATATGTTAGTTGTACAGATCCACGTTTCGACCTGGAGAACACCTCGCCATCGACTTTGGGTGGCCTCTGGCCGAGATGAAGTGCCCCAGCAACTACCCCTTGGGATTTACCAAGTATTAACTGTCCAGTTCAATTTCATGAATACCTATCCCTTTGCTCCTATGCTACTCCTCGCAACAAAAATATCACCGGAGATACTATCATGTAATTCACATTTGCTATTTTTGGTGGATGTTAACCCTGTTGTATTTAACACGCCTTTCTATGTGCTTATGTAGGGCTATAATGTGTGATATTGTTGTTTACCATCGAGGTTAGTGACATCTCATTGTAGTATTTTACATCATTTGTGCAATTGCAACTTTGTTTCTAACAATTATTTGTTGCTTGTAGGTACATATGTAAGCGGCGTTGATCCATGCTTCGACCCTCTTTGCATATGGGGCAATGAGATAAACATGAACACACATCAAGTGAGGAAACTAAGAATAGTTGTTCGGCACAAGAGACATATGGTTGAAATTAAACTCTTTATTCACACTTTATCCAGGACTCCAGTGAACTTTAGGATGGTAAGCAATCTGCTGCCTTCTTTTCTTGCCGAGAACAAGTTCATCTATTAGACATGAATACCTCAAAGTTGTCTCTTTTCAGTGATTTCTGAAGGAATTTACTCAATATTACCTTGCAAACTACCTGACCGGAGTGGAGGAAACCAAGGTTATAGTATATAATACATGCTACCATGCTAATGGTCTAGAAGTCTTCCTGAAGACGGTGAAGGATGGACTGGCAATCATTACAAGGGGTTGGACAAAAGTTGTGCGCACTTTTGGCATGGAGGATTGCACACTATGGGTATTCCGCAACTATATATTGTGGTTCATCATATTTAATCTTTTGTCTAATTATATAACCATTGAACATGTACTGAGTTTTTGATTTATGCATTGTCTGTTGAACCACTTAATTAGGGTATTGTCGTGGTTTTGTCACGGCAGATGTCCTCGTGAAAGGACTTAAAGATGGAGCCATCGCACCTTGGTGGCGACTTGAAGGGGGTGAGCGAAAGCGAGACTCAGATTTACCCAGGTTCGACCCCTCGTGAGGAGGTAAAAGCCTACGTCCTACTTTGTCTGGATTAATGGTGGTTTTGATTACAAGGAGGGCGTAACTCACCTGACCTAGCTCTCGATTCTCTCTAACTCGCCTGACCTTTCCCCGGGACTCACCTTATATACAGGTCGAGGCCCTAGGGTTTACAAAGTACTTCCATGCTACTCCTCGTGGCTTTCCTTATCTCTAAGCCGTCGTCTCTCTCCACGATTGGGAACTCCCTTGGTAATCTTCAACCGTACGACCTCTTGAACCGCCATCCAGCCTTTGGGCCACGAGACACGCGTTGAATGGTAAGTCGCCCCTTCGATGACCCGGCCCACTAAGGGCGGGTTATCCGCGGGTAATATCCCCAACATTAGGCCCAGATTGTCTTGAATTCATTCATGTCAATAAACCTTCACCAATTTGGGCCGACTCTTACCATTTCTATCTTTCGACGAACGATAAGTCGCCACTCGTTGTAATCTTATCTGACCCGCCGTGTAATCTTCGATGACATCACCTCATCCCCTTAATTCTGGGTTTTTTAACACCGCAACCATCAACGGATCTTTTGCTCCATAATCACTTATCCCGAAAATCTAGGCACCATCATCAGAGTCTCTGACTTGTCGCCTCGATCTCCGCCTTGACATCCTCGATTCCCGTTCCTGCCCTTTAAATAACCATAGGAGAAATGGGGGGAAGCCCCATCACCTACCTCCATCTCTCCCTCATCTTCCTCGTGCTCTTTCTCTTCGAGCACGAGCACCCCGGCGCCGTCACCGGCTCCTGGAGCTCCTCCATCGACCGTGGTCTTCCGGGCGCCAAGAAGCACGAAGTTCTGCGCTTTCGTCCCCGGCACCGATCTCCTTTCCCCAGGTACACACATTCTCTTATTAGGGTTAAGCCGAGAACACCATGACCATTGTTCTTGCGAGCTAGCTCCATGACGCGACGAACGTTCTTTACCTGCCTTAGATCCACTTCATATCTTCGCAATAGACTTTAGGCAGTAGCAAACTATGGCCACTTTATCACGTCTTTTTGTTATCTTAAGCCTTCATTCGTAGATCCAATGTTGTCGTTGCCTTATGCTCATATCTTTCCACCATTATTTCGAGCAATATCCCTTTATTTTGTTCCACTCGTAGATCCATAGTTTACTACCTGTTTTTAGAAACATGTTTGTTCGTCTCCCGAGAATACCCCTAAGGAAAAAGGACCCTTGAGAGCCGCTGTTTAGCTCCAGCATCCATAGCGACTTAAATTTATCACCATAGCTATGCCCCCTTTCTTTCAAATTGAAGTGCGAGTTACAATACTTTAAAGATATTTCCATGAATCGCCCGAATAGCGGGTTATGATGTATGTCACCCATTTAGCGAGTCACCAAATCCTTTTTGAACATACTGTAGACCCATACTGGGGAATTAGAATACTTCATAGTTGTTACTGAGCCGCCTCATTCCCCTCTCTTTTGTAGTCATGGCCATTTCGAAGTGCAACTCGTTACCAACAAAAATCGATGATGCCACTCTCGAGAAGTTTGTTAAGGCGGGTCTTCTCGACAATAAGGAAACCATCTGTTGGAGAACTGCCCGGGGCGAGTTGACTCGCAATCCCGCTGCAGGAGAAGTAGTAATCTTTACCGATTACCTTGAACAAGGTTTTAAACCACTTGGGTCAAACTTTTTTCGAGACGTCCTGCATTTCCTTAACGTTCATCCTCAAGATCTGCGACCCAACTTGTCACACCCTGTTTTTGCTATCACATGTCTGTGTTGTAAAATTCTGAGCTTGTTAAAACTTCTGCAAAACTAATGTTGTGAGTGCCATGATTGACATTGAATGCTTGTATGCATGATCATGTGAGGTTTTAAAAACCCTAAACTCCTTTGGTATTAAGCTGATTTCCAAAAACCTTTGCGGACCAAAGTAAAACCACCTTGAGTTGCATTACATGTCCTTGAAAGCAAGCACTGCTTCTACTCATATTTGGTAATATGATTTTTACCTATCTTTATATTAAAAACCACAAAAATAATTATTGTTGTGATTATTTTTCTAATTAAACAACCTGTCCATTTCTGAGGCCAGAATTGGTATTCCAACATTTCAAAATACTTTTCTGCCTTGGAAAAACCTGATTAAATTTAGAGGTGATCACAAGGACATATATTTTCCATACATAGGATTTTAAACCCCATATTATATTATATTTATTGATTAAAACTATAAAAGCTATTTCTGTCTGTTTTGGCATTTTGAAATATTTCCAAAAGAAATATTCTCAATAAATTCTTAGAAAATTCCAGTGGTATCCCTAAGCCTTGATTAGTATCCACATAAAGTTTCACCTTGATCAAAGGTGGATAAGGACCCCAAATAACCCAAAAACCCTGTTTGTCCAGAATCAAGTTAGAGAAACTCTACATAGGAAAGTTTGCCCAATGAGGCTAAAACCTCACAGGAGTACCTAATACCTCAAATGAGGGTTCTACACCAAAAATGGGATTTGTGGGACTTAGTTTGCCCACACTCCCTTTGGAAGGAACATATCTGGTCATATTGGAGTGATTTCAAGTTTACAAAGCTAATATTATCCTTTGGAACTCAAATTTGGTGGGACTCCATGGTTTACCACCAAAACCAAACCTGTTAAGTCCCAGCACCAGTGGTGGGGTGCAACCCCCTAAGCCCACTGTCGAACACCTTCTGACAGATAGGAAAAAGCCACCTTAGCCACAGCTAAACCAAACTCCTTTGCTTCAAACTCTTACATTAAGTGGCCAGTACCTGTATCTAACCCCAGTCAACTGGCCCCTCACTGGTTCAAAGTGGAAAGGCCAAAACCCCAATTTAGACCTCAGTTCATGACTGACAGCACCAGTATTTCTTGCCTCCTTTGACCAGCCAAAGCTCCAACTAAAACCAAATGGCTAGCCACACCCCCAGCAAGTGCCAGGACATGCTAGACACGTCCAAAGTGCCTCAGAGCGCACCAGCATGCCATGGCATGCCAAAACTGCGCTCTGGGCGCGCTACAGGGAGTCACCGAGGTGGGGGCGACGTCCTCGGCCAATTCCAGCCTCCCCCGAGATGTCCAACCTCTTCCCCGACAACCCCTCCGCGTCGGGCAAGCCTCAGGGCCCCTCCACTCGCGCGCTAGAGCTGGCGCGACGCGTGCCCGCGCGCTCCGGAACCGGCCAAGGTTGCGCGGCCACGAAGGCGCGACTCTCCTCTCTCTCTCTCTCTACAGCAGATGGTTCGGGCGGTCCAATACCACGTCCTGAGACCGTGGTTTCAACCCTAACCTCTCTCTGCACCCCCATGCACGCCACGTTGAGTCACCGGCGCTCCCGAATCTGCTCACAGCCGCGGGCCTATAAATAGCCCTCCCCCTCGCTCCAGCACCCCTTAGATAGCTTCGCCACAATCACTAGTACCTCCCTAGCCACCCCAGCAAACCAGCAGAGCCCCGGTGCTCGAGATTGACTGAGGCCCCTCCGCCTCGGTGCTCCGATCGATCTCCGGCTACACGACGGCTCCTGCGCCCCTCGACCAACCAAACTTACCCCCTTGATCCTAGAAAGCTTTCCCCCAACTCGCCCGAGCTTTTCCGTGTCTCTAGCCACGCCCTTGACCACTTCCCGAAACCCCATCGCCACGGCCTCCTCATCGCCGGCGAACGCCTGCCCACCCGTCGTTGTTTCGACCACCAACAGGTTGGCGACGGTCAGGTAAACCCATTCCCGTGTTCATTGGGGCATGAGTGCATCGGCAACCTCGTCGGCGTCCTCCTCCTCCTCACTGGCCGGAGGTAGGAGACGACCCCGACAGGTGTGCCCCACCTGTCGGTGGCCCAGCCTCCTCCCCGCGCTGGCCTCGGTCACTGTCCGCAGAGCCCCGCGCGTCAAGTTCAAACCTGACGGCGCGCGCGCGTGGGCAGGCCGTCGGCCGGCCATGGGCCAACCCAGCTCTGGGCCTAGCCAGGCCAGAGCTAGCCTGTTTTTCTTTTTATTTTTAAACCTGGATTTCTAAGATTTTTATAAAAACACTTAGCCAGTGTAAAAATATAATTCTTCCACTGTTATTCTTCTAAAAATGAGTAGTATTTAATGATATGCTTAGATGAATTTTTCCAGCAACTATTCTATTTTATAATAATAAAAAGGGCTAAAATGAAATTGGTTTTCTTCTCCTTTGTTGTTTTCAAAAATATTCCTTCAAAGAAAACTAAGGCAAATATTTTCAAAATGGTATCTTAGATTTATCAGAGATTGGGGACATTTTTAAAATGACTTTGTGGACTATTTCTGTGTGAGCTATTTCTTATTTATTGTTTTATCGACGATAGAAAATCCGTGTGACGAGGGAATCAGAGCGGAAGACCTCGAAGACCTCGGATACTTAGCTGACCAAGGCAAGCAACCCTTTGACCATGACTAAGCATATGTTACTTTGCATGTTAAGATAGCAAGTTATTCCCGTTGCATATGATCATAAGTGCTGGTAATCATTTGATATGATTTTTAATGAAGGCTCCCCCGGAGCAGATGCATTGAGCTTGACCCTACCCCTTGATGGTCATGCTTATACCATGTTGACAAGTAAAGATAGAAGTAGTAACATCATGAGCATGTGGTTGTCACAAAGCAAGAGTTTATGAAAACCCCGTCGGGTGCCACTAATGCCCGAGGGTGGTGATGAGTTAGGTGGTCACTTTTCGTGAAGTGATGCACCCGGTATTTGTGTGAGTAAGGTTTCGGAAATGGGATTAGATTTATGATGTGTCGACCGTCCCAACCCTACCAGTACGACCATGTTACCCCTTATGGGACAGGGCTATGTTAATTACTCTGGTCGGTGCTAGCAAAGAGCCACATTACTAGTGGCGGGAATGATATGTGGTCACTCTCGTGATGGGGTCGTGCCAGGTAGGACGACTATGCCATTTTTATGAGTTCCAGTCACACCGTTGGTCCCCGCATGGTTGGTACTGTCCAGAGTTGGTGCTCGTAAGACATACAACATATGGGCTGGGTACCAATCGAGTGGATCTCTTTGTCTAGTATCGTCAGGGGAAAGGCATTGATCGGGTACTTACCTTGGGTATGTGATATACCGTGAGTCGTGGATGACACGGAAGTTTCCCGGATCTCGTGGGTCCAGCGTACTACCTCTGCAAAGTGTAAACTATTCGAATAGCCATGTCCACAGTCAAGGACAGTTGGGTAATCCTGCTTAAACTACGTCCTGATATTTCCGCATAAACCAAGATTGTGTGAGTGTGTGTGTGTGTGGTGATGAGAAAGGTGTTGCTATGATAGCAATGATACGACAATGTTCGGTGACTTGGCATGTAGGGTGAACCCGGATGGTTCAGCCCTCGACACATATACCGATATCCATCACCTGTTCTTCAAGAGTAATTCTTTAACTTGATGCATATTCATGATCATTCCACCCAGATGAGTTACACTAGAGATGCATGATATTGTTATCCTTCACTTTCGTTGATTATATCATGGGTTGTTTGCAAGTACATGCAAAGTACTCATTGGCTTGCCACTGGTTATTTCATTGACCAGACCTGGAAGGACCGGAGTTTGGAGATGAGTACGTCTTCGGAGACACCCTGCGAACTAGGACGCTTCCGAGTCAGAATGCATGTCGGTGTAGGCTTGATGGTATGGGCACCCGCTTAGCCCCTTGTTTTCCGCTATTAGTGTACTCGTGTGATTTGGCCTTAGGCCCTATCTTGTGAACTTGACCCTTCGGTCACGTGATGTAATAACCGGTACTTTGATGTAAGACTCTTAATTCAGTATCTGTGTTCGGTGAGCATTGATCTCTGGGATCACTGAGCACGGCGATTCTCGACTAGTAAGTCGGGGTCCCCACAGAGCTGGTATCAGAGCCATCCTCACTATAGGAAGCCTTAAGGAACATAGTATGACCCGAGAACCGCACCCACTATATATTTCTAACCCTCTCCTCTACACCTTGTAGATGGCTGCCGTACCCGAGACGCTTCTGGAAACAGGCTTTCCTCTGCTTTTGAGTGATAGCCTCGAGAAGTGTCAAGTGCGTCGATCGCCCGTCTTTCTCTACCACGAACACTGGGTCAATGCCAACACCAAGGAGTATCACGTGGACGTGATAGTGAAGGCTAATGACTCCCCAACTAGCTGGTTCTTTGAAGGGCCACAAATGGAGGATCTGATGTTGGCCGTGGAGACTGCAGCACGAGAGGCACTCGTGCGGCTCCGCAACATCCTTCCTGAGATGGCAGATGAGCCCGCTACTCGTCACCTACCTTTTGTTAAGGATAAGGTAGACGGGAGTTGGACACTCAACCCCTCATCCGAGGACGGGACGCCATTAAGGTTTCAGACCTACTTCAGCCTCTCCTCAGACACCTTCACGCATCTTTTGATCAAGGAGTCGACTAGGATCCACCAACAGCTGCACCAAGTCAAGGACCTACTTCGTATGGAGAAGATGAAGAACCGCAAGGTGAAGAAAGAAGGAGCACCCGTAATATCACTTGGCTTTGCTTTCCTAAGAGGAATACCCCCGCTTCAGGCTGTTCCTCTTCAGAGTCGTCGTTTAACCACAGTAGAGTACACCGAGCTCTTCGCCACCTCACCAACCAAGAGACATCGTGATGGTCTGCTTCCTTCCCCTACTCCCTCGAGGAAGGGGAGCAGTAATGAAGATGAAGACACAGATGAAGATGAAGAAGAAGATCCCATAGAACCAACTTATGAGACCGTGCAGTCGGTCGTTTAGCAGCGTAGGATGTACCGAATGTAGGATTTCTTGTATCCAAGATTTTATGACCTGGATGTTGTGTGAACCTATTTGATGCAAGTCGCATTCTGCCTTAAGCAGCTTGTGAGCGACTACATCACTTGTTTTAAATTAATGCAGTAGTTCTTCTTAAAGCCTTTGTCATGAAAACCTTGCACACTAGCACAACACCAGACCCCCTCTTTACTAGAACATCATCCCTATCAAATGCAAGAAGTGGCAAAAATTGACCTGTCTACTCCCCTGACAGGATGGTGAATGCAACTCGCAACAGCACCTTCGGCAACCCCGGCTCTGCCTCTTTAGGACAGCAGCAGGGAACCGGAGGGGAAGCTCAAGCTGGAGATAACCATGTGCATCAAGAAAATGTTCCACCGCCACCGCCTCCCCCTGAAAGCTTGACCATGGCTCAGTTCCTTCAAGCTCTTCAGGAGGAGCATTAAGCCAACAATGCCGCTATCCAGCAGTTGGCTCAAACCTTGGTAAATCACCCTTCGCAGAACGGGAATGGAAACGGTCGCTCAACTCTCTCTGAGTTTATGCGGACCACGCCGCCCATATTCACGGAGACGACTGAGCCCTTGGATGCCGATGACTGGATCCACACTATTGAAGACCTTCTCGCACTGGTCAAGTGCACTGACGACAACGAGAAAGTCCTTTATGCAACCCACTGTCTCGGAGGCACAACCAAAGCCTGGTGGGATGGATATCAGACCATGCGAGCCGGGCAAGTCATCACTTGAGCCATGTTCAAGGATGGATTCCGCGCCGCTCACATTCCTTCGGGAATGATGACCATTAAGAAGCGGGAATTCCGAGCCTTAAGGCAAGGCAGTGGATCAGTTAAGGAGTATTTGCAGAAGTTCAACCTCCTATCAAGATATGCACGTGAAGACGTCAGCACTGAGGCTGCCAAAGTGGAGCGCTTTATGGAAGGACTGCAGCAGTCACTCCAATATCAGTTGATTGTCTGTGAATGTCGAACCTTCAGTGACCTGGTTAAAAAGGCTCTTATGTTGGAAGACAAGCGTCATGCAATGGATGACACCCGTAAGCGCAAGCTAATGGGTAGTGCAGGACCGATTAGCTTGAAACCACGACCGTGGCAGTCAGCCCCAGCAAGACCCAACTATCAGCAGCAGCAGCACAAGCATCCAACGTTTCCCCAGAATTTCAAAACTCAACAAGTCAGCGTCAAGCCAGCAAGCACTCCGCCAAACAATGGTGGGGGCAAGACCAACCTTCCAGCGCAAGTTACTTGTTTCGGGTGTGGACATCCAGGGCACTATTCCAGGCAGTGCCCTAATAAGAAACTCAATGCTCCGTGCCCCAATGCCCAAATCCAGGCCAAGGAGCACCAGACAGGAACCAGGCTCCCCGCAATCAGCAGTATCACAGCAAGGGGTGGATTAATCATATTTGCGCAGAAGACGCATAGGAAGACCCGGACTGCATTTTGGGTACGTTCCTCGTCAACTCTACCCCAGCAACAGTATTGTTTGATTGTGGTGCTTCGCCTTCTTTTGTTACTCAAAAGTTTGTGGAAAAGTGTGGTCTAGAACCTACCTTGCTTCATGGGCATATGGCAATTCAAACCCCGAGAGCAGTTTTGAGGACCAACCTAGGGTGTGGGAAGGTCGGGATAGTTATCAATGGGACGAGCTTCTCAGGGATCTCATTGTGCTTAAGTCGCAAGGCTTAGAAGTAATTCTCGGTATTGACTGGTTGGCAAAGCATCAGAGTATCTTGAACTATGCTAACAGGGCCATTACCATGACAAGTGACCAAGGGGTCAAAGTCAAGTATGTTTCTGAGCCAGTACCCACTCGAATGCCACAAGTTAACAGGCTATCAAAGTAAGGAATTGACCGAGTGCCAATAGTCTGTGAATACACGGTCGTCTTTCCTGATGAGCTACCAGGGATGCCTCCTGACGGAGACATCGAGTTCATCATCGAACTCATGCCAGGATCAAGGCCTATCTATAAGAAGCCTTACAAGATGGGATCCGAAGAGCTAGCGGAGTTGAAGAAGCAACTGGATGAGCAACTCACGAAAGGGTTTATTCGTCCAAGTGCGTCACCTTGGGGATCACGTGTTCTCTTTGTGTCCAAGAAGGATGGGACAATCCGACTTTGTGTCGATTACTGTTCTCTCAATGAGGTCATGATCAAGAACAAGTATCCACTCCCCAAGATTAAAGACTTGTTCGACCAGCTGAATGGAGGAAAGGTATTCATGAAGAACGACCTCCGATCTGGATATTACCAACTAAAGATTCGACCCGAAGACATTCCGAAGATGGCATTTGTGACCAGGTACAGTCTGTACGAATGCACTGTCATGTCCTTTGGATTGACAAATGCCCCAGCTTACTTCATGTACCTCATGAATAAGGTCTTCATGGAATACCTGGACAAGTTTGTCGTCGTATTCATTGATGACATATTAATCTTTTCCATGTCTGAAGAAGAGCATGAGAAACACTTGAGGTTAGTATTAGAGAAGCTTCGAGAGCACCAACTGTATGTTAAGTTCAGCAAGTGCCAGTTTTGGCTGAATGAAGCTGGATTTCTGGGTCATACCGTGACAACAAGTGGATTGGCAGTTGATCCCTCTAAGATTACCACCGTAACCAACTAGGAATCGCTAATCGACGTGAAGGAAGTCAGGAGTTTCCTCGGACTGGCGGGATATTACCGCTAGTTCGTAGAAGGATTCTCCTGCATTGCGCGACCTATGACTCAGCTTCTGAAGAAAGGCAAGAAGTTCGATTGGACGCCGGAGTGTGAGGCAAGCTTTCAAGAGTTGAAGAAGAGGTTAACCACCACCCCGGTATTGGCCACTCCAGATATCAGCAAGGAGTTCGTGATATATTGCGATGCCTCAAGAACCAGGCTAGGTGGGGTTCTAATGCAGGATGGTAGGGTCGTGGCATACTTGTCACGGCAACTGCGCCCGCATGAGGAAAATTATGCCACCCATGATCTTGAGTTGGCAGCAGTAGTACATGCCCTGAAGACATGGCGACATTACCTTCTAGGGAAGTGCTACTGCAACAAAAGACCTCAAAACGGCGCCAGAAATACGTGCTGATGGGAGACTATTCTTGTCTTGATACTCCTCAGCAACGGCACCAGGAATCTTTCTGCTGCGGCTACGCCTTAAGGGACTTCCTAGGCAAATATGCAAAGGATTCCCCCGTGGCCTTGGAGCCTTGCGTTGGTGTTCCCTCGAAGTGGAAAGGGTGATGTAGCACAGTGGTGGTAAGTATTTCCCTCGATTTTGAGAACCAAGGTATCGATCCATTGAAAGAGTATCACAAGTACCTGCACAAA
This sequence comes from Hordeum vulgare subsp. vulgare, assembly GCF_904849725.1. NCBI lineage: Eukaryota > Viridiplantae > Streptophyta > Magnoliopsida > Poales > Poaceae > Hordeum > Hordeum vulgare. Next base: position 183,857,571 of record NC_058519.1, on the reverse strand, counting down.
CAGAAAAAGCTTGCTCCCAACGCTATAAAGGGGTTGTCAATCCCCTATAGATTGTTTGCCAAGTGAGAACTGAAAGCAACAAAGTAACAAAGCAAAGTAAAAGCAAAAGTGGAAACGATAGGTGTGAATAGACCCGGGGTCCGTAGTGTTCACTAGTGGCTTCTCTCATGAAAGCAAGTAGACGGTGGGTGAACAAATTACTGTCGAGCAATTGATAGAACCGCGCAAAGTCGTGATGTCATCTACTACTATTACTCCACACGTCGATCGCTATCCAGCATGCATCTAGTGTATTAAGTCCAAAAGAATAGAGTAACGCCTTAAGCAAGATGACATGATGTAGATGGTCAATCTCATATCTACGACAAAGCCAATCTTGTTACCCTTGATGGCAACTACACGATGTGTGCCTTGCTGCCCTTTCTGTCACTGGGAAAGGTCACCACACGGTATGAACCCAAAACCAAGCACTTCTCCCATTGCAAGAATCATAGATCTAGTTGGCCAAACAAAACCCAAGACTCGGAGAGACTTACAACGATATCAAATCATGCATATAAGAAATCGGCAAAGACTCAAATATATATCATAGATAATTTGATCACAAATCCAAAATTCATCAGATCTCGACAAACACACCGCCAAAGAGGATTACATCAGATAGATCTCCATGAAGATCATGGAGAACTTTGTATTGAAGACCCAAGAGAGAGAAGAAGCCATCTAGCTACTAACTACGGATCCGTAGGTCTGAAGTGAACTACTCACGAGTCATTGGAGGGGCGATGATGTTGATGCAGAAGCCCTCCAACTCCAAAGTCCCCTCCGACAGGGCACCGGGAAGGGTCTCCAGATGAGGTCACAAGCCTGCTAGCCGCCGCCCCCTGGTGGTGGCTACCGGGCCTGTGGGCCCCCTGTAGCTCTCCTGGCTTGGCCCTCAAGCCCCCTGATCTTCTTCCGTTTAGGAAAAATTTATTTCGGGGATTTTGTTCCGTTTGGACTCCATTCCAAAATCAGATCTGAAAAGAGCCAAAAACACAGAAAAACAGGAACTGGCTCTTGGCACTGAATTAATAAGTTAGTCCCAAATAAGATATAAAAGACACATAAAACATCCAAAGATGACAAGATTACAACACGAAACCAACAAAAAATATAGATACGTTTGAGACGTATCAAGCATCCCCAAGCATAACTCCTGCTCGTCGTCGAGTAGGAAAGTGATAAAGAATGAATTTTTGATGCTTTCATGCTACCTAGCATAGATGTCCTTTGTAACTCCTCTTATGTGACATGAATGTTCAGATCCATTAGATTCGACACAATAGTTTTCTATTGACGTGGAAACAATAATACTTCAAGCAAACTAGCAAGGTAATCATGAACTTCCAAAATAACAAGTCCAAAAGAAAGTTATCCCTACAAAAGCATATAGTATGGAGATGCTCTATCATCATTGCACAACGAATTTAAATCATACACAAACCCAGTATTGGCCAAGTAATTGTTTTCACACCTTTACTTTCTCAAACCTTTTCAACTCTCACGCAATACATGAGCGTGAGCCATGGTTTTAGCACTTTAAGTGGTGTGGAGTGTGGTGGAGGTTGTAGGACAAAAAACGAGAAGATGATCACACTAACTAGGCATATCAATGAGGTCTGGAGATGCTCATCAATAGATATCAATGTGAATGAGTAGGGATTGCCATAAAAATGATGTACTAGAGCTAAGAGTATGTGAAAGCTCTTAAAGAAAACTAGTGGGTGTGCATCCAACTTGCTTGCTCACGAAGACCTAAGGCAAATTTGAGGAAGCCTATCATTGGAATATACAAGGCAAGTTATATAAGGAAAATTTCCCACTAGCTATATGGTGGTGAAAAAACGAGAGACTCTCAATCATGAAGATCATGGTGCTTAATAAGCACAAGTGTGGAAGGATAGTAGCATTGTCCCTTCTCTCTTTTTCTCTCATCATCTTTTTGGTGGGCTCTTTGGCCTCTTTTTTGTGGTGGGCATCTTTGGCCTCTTTTATTTCCTCACATGGGACAATGCTCCATCAATGATGATCATCACACTTACAACTCAAAACTTAGAGCAATGATTACTCTATATGGAATGCCTTCGGTAGTGTACCGTGAGAATGATCTAGCATGGCATAGACATTAATGGAAACATCATGCTAGCTATCTCGATCATGCAATGGCAATGTAGAAGTGGTGGAACATGTCATGGTGGTAGTTGCATGGCAATATATCTCGGAATGACTTTGAAAAAGCAATAGTAGGTAGGTATGGTGGCTGTTTTGAGGGAGGCTAATGGTGGGTTTGGTGCACCGACGAAAGTTGCACGACACTAAGAAGATAGTGATGGTGGAAGGTGAAAGTGCATCTAAACCATGCACTCAACATTAGTCATGAGGAACTCATATACTTGTTGCAAAAGTTTTATTAGTAATCGAAACAAAGCATTCAACGCATACTCCTAGGGGAAGGGTTGGTAGGTATAAACCATCGTGCGATCCCGACCGCCACGCAAAGGATGACAATCAATAGACTAATCATGCTCAGATTTCATCACATAGTGATTCACCATACGTGCATGCCGTGGGAATCACTAACTTCAACACATGTATTTCTATATCCACAACACCTTACCAGCATAACTTCAATATTACCACAACCACAACTCAAAACTAATTGAGACGAATCAAACTTCTCTAACTATTCAATGCACATGAAGGTGGAAGTTTTCATATCCCTTTGTATAACTACCCCTTTTGAGACTACTTTCATAGCATAGATCAACTACCAAGCCACGCACCGCCGTGCTCTAAAAGATATAAGTGAAGCACATAGAGCAAAATCAACTAGCTCAAAAGATATAAGTGAAGCACATGTGAGCTGAATTGTCTACCAAAGGATATAAGTGAAGCTCGACAAAATCACGGTGAGTGCATGTATCTCTCTCTCTCTCTAGGTGTGCAGCAAGGATTATTGTGACACAACAAAAATAAAAGACTCCTACGATACAAGACGCTCCAAGCAAAAACACATAACATGTGGTGAATAAAAATATAGCCCCAAGTAATGTTACCGATGGATTGAAGACGAAAGAGGGGATGCCTTCCCGGGCCATCCCCAAGGTTAGGCTTTTACGGCATCCTTGAATCTCTTCGGGTGCCTTGGGCATCCCCAACCTTGAGCTCTTGCCACTCTTTATCTCTTTGTCCATAAGAACTTCACCCAAAACTTGAGAACTTCACAACACTAATCTTAAACAGAAACTCGTGATAACATTAGTATAAGAAAGCAAACCACCACTTCCTTAGGTACTGTAGCAAACTTAAATTCTACTTATGTTGATGTTGGGTTACTGTATTTTCAATCTTCCATGGCTAATACCCAAAGATACTATCCATAGTTTCATCAAAATAAGCAACCAACTCAACAAAAATAGAATCTGTTAACAGCAGACCAGTCTGTATCAATCTTATACATCGTATACTTCTGGTACTTCAAAAATTCTGAAAAAATACGATAGTCTGAAGAATTTGCGTAGCAATCAGCAGCAAAAAGAATCAACTCAAAAGCTCTTACATAAAAAAATGAAATTTCTTTTCGTGAGCAGAAAGTTTCTATCTTTTCGAGCATGACCAAACGGTCATCCCCAAGACTAATCATAACGGTTTTGCTTGGCACAAACGCAAAAATAAACACAAAAAACACAATCATAACAGAATTATGAAAGTATGGAAAACACAAAACAGAAAGAAAAAGGATAGATTCGTTGGGTTGCCTCCCAACAAGTGCTTTTGTTTAAAGCCCTTAGCTAGGCAAAAGGTGATGGAATCACATATAGTCATCTTTGGTGCTCAAACCATAAGTAGTGTGATCATTTATCATCTTCAGATCTTCACCTTTATTGGATGACTCACCACTAGCTTTAGGAACAAAAACAGACTTGACGGTCTTTTTGAGAGTGAGATTTGGAGTATTTTGGACAGCGGCAAAAGCGGAACCCAAGTTGGTTATGACATCTTCTAGTTTGCCAATTCTAGAAGAATCATTAACTATAAGTTCCTTATCCCTTAAATTTTTCAAAAAAATTCCCACTTTGGATCCATACAGAGTAATTTGATTGTGGATCTTTCTATCCAAACCCTCAATAAGTTCAACTGTGGCAATTTTTTTTTCAATAGCGTCAAGCCTTTGCATCACGTGTTCCAAGGTTAAGCTAGTTCCATTAACCATGAGAGGGGGTGAGTCTACCAAATTCATGATAGCTCCATAGGAGTCAACAGTATGGCTCCTCAAAAAATTCCCGCCTACAATGGTATAAAGGATATACCTATTCCAAGGAGAAATTCCAACATAGAAACTGCGAAGAAGAACGGTAGTGGATTGCTTACAAGTAGATCTACTTTGAGCATTGCAAATCCTGTACCAAGCGTCCTTTAAATTTTCTTCCTCATTCTGCCTAAAATTGAGAACTTCATTCTCAGGGGTATCATTTGGAGTGGTGGGTCTAGCCATTGATGGACTATCTCACACATAAACGAGCAGGAAGGGAGAGTGAAATAGGCAAAAGAAAACAACAAAGGAGAAAGGCAAATGAAAACGGCAAATGTGAAGTGGGGGAGAGGAAAACGAGAGGCAACTGGCAAAAAAGTAAATGCAAGAGATGAGTTTGTGAGACCTAATTGGATAGATCTCTCCTTCCCCGGCAACGGCGCCAGAAATACTTCTGCTACTGCAACAAAAGACCTTCCAATGGCACCAGAAATACGTGCTGACGGGAGACTATTCTTGTCTTGATACTCCTCAACAACGGCACCAGGAATCTTTCTACTACGGCTACGCCTTAAGGGACTTCCTAGGCAAATATGCCAAGGATTCCCCCGTGGCCTTGGAGCCTTGCGTTCGTGTTCCCTCGAAGTGGAAAGGGTGATGTAGCACAGCGGGGGTAAGTATTTCCCTCGGCTTTGAGAACCAAGGTATCGATCCAGTGAAGGAGTATCACAAGTACGTGCAAAAACACAAAAAGCTTGCTCCCAACGCTATGAAGGGGTTGTCAATCCCTTATAGATTGTTTGCCAAGTGAGAACTGAAAGCAACAAAGTAACAAAGCAAAGTAAAAGCGAAGTGGAAACGATAGGTGTGAATAGACCCGGGGGCCGTAGCGTTCACTAGGGCTTCTCTCATGAAAGCAAGTAGACGGTGGGTGAACAAATTACTGTCGAGCAATTGATAGAACCGCGCAAAGTCGTGACGTCATCTATGGCAATGATTATATCTATAGGCATCAGGTCCAAAACAAGTAGACCCGTACTTTCTGCATCTACTACTATTACTCCACACGTCGACCGCTATCCAGCATGCATCTAGTGTATTAAGTCCAAAAGAACAGAGTAACGCCTTAAGCAAGATGACATGATGTAGATGGACAATCTCATATCTACGACAAAGCCCATCTTGTTACCCTTGATGGAAACTACATGATGTGTGCCTTGCTGCCCTTTCTGTCACTAGGAAAGGTTACCACACGGTATGAACCCAAAACCAAGCACTTCTCCCATTGCAAGAATCATAAATCTAGTTAGCCAAACAAAACCCAAGACTCGGAGAGACTTACAAGGATATCAAATCATGCATATAAGAAATCAGCAAAGACTCAAATATATATCATAGATAATCTGATCACAAATCCACAATTCATCGGATCTCGAGAAACACACCGCCAAAGAGGATTATATCGGATAGATCTCCATGAAGATCATGGAGAACTTTGTATTGAAGATCCAAGAGAGAGAAGAAGCCATCTAACTACTAACTACGAACCCGTAGGTCTGAAGTGAACTACTCACTAGTCATTGGAGGGGAGATGATGGTGATGCAGAAGCCCTCCAACTCCAAAATCCCCTCCGGCAGGGCACCGGGAAGGGTCTCCAGATGAGATCTCGCGGAAACGGAACTTGCGGCGGCGGAAAAGTGTTTTCGTGGATTCCCAGATTGTTTTTTCTGTATTTTAGGGAATACATAGGCGAAGGATCTAGGTCAGGGGGCGCCAGGGAGGCCACAAGCCTGCTAGCCGCCGCCCCCAGGTGGCGGCTACAGGGCTTGTGGGCCCCCTGTAGCTCTCCTGGCTTGGCCATCAAGCCCCCTGATCTTCTTCCGTTCGTGAAAAATTTATTTCGGGGATTTTATTCCGTTTGGACTCCGTTCCAAAATCAGATCTGAAAAGAGCCAAAAACACAGAAAAAACAGGAACTGGCACTTGGCACTGATTTAATAAGTTAGTCCCAAATAAGATATAAAAGATACATAAAACATCCAAAGGTGACAAGATAACAACATGAAATCAACAAAAATTATAGATACGATTGTGACGTATCAGGAAGCGATGTGAAATATACACCGACCACAAGAGTCTGAAGTATATCTTCACCCAAAAGGAATTGAATATGAGGCAACAGAGATGGTTGGAGTTAATCAAAGACTACAACCTCAACATTCAATATCGCCCCGGTAAGGCAAATGTAGTGGCTGATGCCTTGAGTCGGAAGACCAGCACCTTAAACGTCATGCTTAAGGAAAGGCAGCCCGCCTTGTATGAAGAATTGGAGGACTTCGGATTGGAACTGGTGGAACCAGGATTTCTAGATATCCTCGAAGTCAAGCCAACGCTGGAAGACGACATCAAGGGAGCCCAGAAGGGTCACAAAAGCATCGAAGGTATCAAGAAGAAGATTCCAGAAGGCAAGGCCCCAGGATTCTTGGAGGATGATCAAGGAGTGGTGTGGTTTGGGAACGTTTATGCGTACCCAACAAGGCTGAACTCAAGGAACTCATCCTACGGGAAGCTCATGATACACCCTACTCCATTCACCCCGATGGTACCAAGATGTATCAAGATCTCCGAGAAAAGATTCTGGTGGCACGACATGAAGAGGGAAATCGCGTCGTATGTGGCCAAGTGCGTTGTGTGTCAGCAAGTTAAAGCTAAGCATCAGCGACCCGAAGGACTGCTACAACATCTCAAGGTGCCGGAATGGAAGTGGGACAAGGTAGGGATGGATTTCATTACCGGCCTACCATGGTCTAGCAAGGGCCATAACTCGATATGGGTTGTTGTCAACCATCTGACCAAAGTGGCCCATTTCATCCGTGTGAACACCACTTATGACGGGAACAAGTTGGCTAGTCTCTATATCGAGCGCATAGTAAGCCTTCATGGAGTTCCCAAGGAGATTGTATCTGACCGAGGCACGCAGTTCACCTCAAGGTTTTGGAGGAAACTTCAGGATGCCCTCGGTACCAAGCTCTCTTTCAGAACCGCCTTTCACCCACAGACGGGAGGACAGACGGAAAGGGTGAATAAGATACTCGAAGATATGCTCCGCACATGCGCCCTAGCGCACGGAGCAAAATGGGAAGACTGTCTGCCGTTCGCTGAGTTTTCATACAACAACAACTACTAGTACAGTCTCCAAATGGCCCCGTTCGAAGTGCTGTACGAACGGAAATGCCGCACCCCGCTCAACTGGTCAGAAACCGGAGACTGGCTGATTTTTGGACCAGAAGTTTTGCACCAGGCAGAAGAGAAGGTGCGACTAGTCCAAGAAAATCTGAAAGCAGCCAAGTCGCGACAAAAGAGTTATGTGGACTCTCGCTGCAGGAATGTGGATTTCATTCCCGAAGATCTGATGTACCTCCATGTCACACCTCTCAAGGCAACCAAGCGTTTCCACGTTAAGGGGAAACTCGCTACAAGGTTCATTGGGCCATTTAAGATCACAACAAGGCGTGGAGAGGTCGCTTATCAGTTGGAGTTCCCTCCGGAACTTTCAGGAGTGCACAACATTTTCCACGTGTCACAACTTCGGAAGTGTCTCAAAACGCCAAGTTATTCTGATCCTTACAAGGACATTGATCACCGGGCCATTGACCTTCGGTTTGATCTCACCTACCGCGGGAGGCCAATTCACATTTTGATGAAGCAGAGCGTTGCACCCGAAGCCGAACCATCAAGTACTTCAAGGTTCAATGGAGCAACCACACCGAAGCCGAAGCTACCTGGGAGCGTGAAGACTATCTCCTATCTGAGATTCCAGACCTTTTTAGCACCTAGCTTAGGAATCTCGGGGACGAGATTCTTGTAAGGGGGATAGGTCTGAGCTTGTTAATTTTTTTTCAAAACTAATGTTGTGAGTGCTATGATTGACATTGAATGCTTGTATGCATGATGATGTGAGGTTTTCAAAACCCTAAACTCCTTTGGTATTAAACGGATTTCCAAAAACCTTTGCTAACCAAAGTAAAACCACCTTGAGTTGCACTACATGTCCTTGATAGCAAGCAGTGCTTCTACTCATATTTGGTAATCTGATTTTTACCAATCTTTATATTTCAAAACCACAAAAAATAATTATTTTTGTGATTATTTTTCTAATTAAATAACCTATCCATTTCTAAGGCCAGAATTGGTATTCCAACATGGGAAAATACTTTTCTGCCTTGGAAAAACCTGATTAAATTTAGAGGTGATCAAAAGGACATATATTTTCCATACATAGGATTTTAAACCCCATATTATATTATATTTATTGATTAAAACTGTAAAAGCTATTTCTGTCTGTTTTGGCATTTTGAAATATTTCCAAAGGAAATATTCTCAATAAATTCCTAGAAAATTCCAGTGGTATCCCTAAGCCTTCATTGGTGTCCACATAAAGTTTCACCTTGATCAAAGGTCGATAAGGACCCCAAATAACCCAAAAACCCTGTGTGTCCAGAATCAAGTTAGAGCAACTCTACATAGCAAAGTTTGTCCAATGAGGCTAAAACCTTGCGGGAGTGCCTAATACCTCAAATGAGGGTTCTACAACAAAAACGGGATTTGTGGGACTTAGTTTGCCCACACTCCCTTTGGAAGGAACAGATCTGGTCATATTGGAGTGATTTCAAGTTTACAAAGCTAAACTTATCCGTTGGAGCTCAAATTTGGTGGGGCTCTATGGTTTACCACCAAAACCAAACCTGTTAAGTCCCAGCACCTGTGGTGGGGTGCAATCCCCTAAGCCCACTATCGAACACCTTCTCACAGATAGGAAAAAGCCACCTTAGACACAGCTAAACCAAATTCCTTTGCTTCAAACTCTTAGATTAAGTGGCTAGTACCTGTATCTAACCCCACTCAACTGGCCCCTCACTGGTTCAAAGTGGGAAGGCCAAAACCCCAATTTAGACCTCAGTTCATGACTGACAACACCAGTATTTCTTGCCTCCTTTGACCAGCCGAAGCTCCCACTAAAACCAAACGACTAGCCACATGCCCAGCAAGTGCCAGGACATGCTAGACACGTCCAAAGTGCCTCAAAGCGCACCAACATGTCGTGGCATGCCAAAACTGCGCTCTGGGCGCGCTACAGGGAGTCACCGAGGTGGGGGCAACGCCCTCGGCTAGTTCCAGCCTCCCCCGAGATGTCCAACCTCTTCCCTGACAACCCCTCTGCGTCGGGCAAGCCTCAGGGCCCCCCTCTCTCGCGCTAGAGCTCACGCGACGCGTGCCAGCACACTCCAGAACCGGCCAAGGTTGCGCAGGAACGAAGGCGCGACTCTCCTCTCTCTCTCTCTCTGCAGCAGATGGTTCGGGCGGTCCAATACCACGTCCTGAGACCGTGGTTTCAACCCAACCTCTCTCTACACCCCCATGCGCTCCCAAATCTTCTCACCGTCGCGGGCCTATAAATAGCCCTCCCCCTCGCTCCATCACCCCTCAGATAGTTGCGCCACTATCACTAGTACCTCCCTATCCACCCCACCAAACCAGCAGAGCCCCAGTGCTCGAGATCGACCAAGGCCCCTCCGCCTCGGAGCTTCGGTCGATCTCCGGCTACACGACGGCTCCTGCGCCCCTCGACCCACCAAATTGACCCCCTTGATCCCAAAAAGCTTTCCCACTCCTCGTCGCTGGCGAACCCCTGCCTCCCCGTCATTGTTTCGACCACCAGCAGGTAGGCGATGGTCCGGCAAACCCATTCCTGTGTTCATTGGGGCATGAGCGTGTCAGCAACCTCGTCGGCGTCATCCTCCTCCTCTTTGGCCGGAGGTAGGAGAAGACCCCGACAGGTGCGCCCCAGCTGTCGGTGGCCCAGCCTCCTCCCCCGCGCTAGTCTCGGTCACTGATCGCAGGGCCCCACGCATCAGGTTCAAACCTGACGGCACACGCGCACGGGCACGCCGTCGGCCGGCCATGGGCCATCCCAGCTCTGGGCCGAGCCAGGCCAGAGCTAGCCTGTTTTACTTTTTATTTTTAAACCTGGATTTCTTAGATTTTTATAAAAACATTTAACCAGTGTAAAAATATAATTCTTCCACTGCTATTCTTCTAAAAATGAGTAGTATTCAATGATATGCTTAGATGAATTTTTCCAGCAACTATTCTATTTTATAATAATAAAAAGGGCTAAAATGAAATAGTTTTGCTTCTGCTTGGTTGTTTTCAAAAATATTCCTTCAAACAAAACTAAGTCAAATATTTTTTAAATGATATCTTGGATTTATCAGAGATAGGGAACATTTTTAAAATGACTTTGTGCATTGTTTCTGTCTGAGCTATTTCTTATTTATTGTTTTATTGACGATAGAAAATCCGTGTGACGAGGGAATAGGAGCGAAAGACCTCGAAGACCCCAGATACTTAGCTGACCAAGGCAAGCAACCCTTTGACCATGACTGAGCATATGTTACTTTGCATGTTAAGATAACAAGTTATTCCCGTTGCATATGATCATAAGTGGCGGTAATCATTTGATATGATTTTACCGAAGGCTCCCCTGGAGCACATGGATTGAGCTTGACCCTCCCCCTTGAGGGTCATGCTAATACCATGTTGACAAGTAAAGATAGAAGTGGTAACATCATGAGCATGTGGTTATCACAAAGCAAGAGTTTATGAAAACCCCGTCGGGTGCCACTAATGCCCGAGGGTGATGATGAGTTAGGTGGTCACTTTTGGTGAAGTGATGCCCCCGGTATTTGTGTGAGTCAGGTTTCGGAAATGGGATTAGATTTATGATGTGTCGACCATCCCAATCCTACCAGTACGACCATGTTACCCCTTATGGGACGGGGCTATGTTAATTACTCTAGTCGGTGCTAGCAAAGAGCCACATTACTAGTTGTGGGAGTGATATGTGGTCACTCTCATGATGGGGTCGTGCCGGGTAGGACGACTATGCCATTTTTATGAGTTCCAGTCACACCGTTGGTCCCCGCATGGTTGGTACTGTACAGAGTTGGTGCTCGTAAGACGTACAACACGTGGGCTGGGTACCAACCGAGTGGATCTCTTTGTCTAGTATCGTCAGGGGAAAGGCATAGATCGGGTAGTTACCTCGGGTATATGATATACCGCGAGTTGTGGATGACACGGAAGTTTCCCGTATCTCGTGGGTCCAGCGTACTACCTGTGCAGAGTGTAAACTATTCGAATAGCCGTGTCCACGGTCAAGGACAGTTGGGTAATCCTGCTTAAACTATGTCCTGATATTTCCGCATAAACCAAGTGTGTGTGAGTGTGTGTGTGTGTGTGGTGATGTGAAAGGTGTTGCTATGATAGCAATGATATGACCAAGTTCGGTGACTTCGCATGTAGGGTGAACCCAATGGTTCAACCCTCGACAGATATATCGATATCTGTCACCTGTTCTTCAAGAGTAATTCTTTAACTTCATGCATATTCATGATCATTTTACCCAGATGAGTTACACTAGAGATGCATGATATTGTTATCCTTCACTTTCGTTCATTATATCATGGGCTGTTTGTGAGTACATTAGAAGTACTCATTGACTTGCCACTGGTTATTTCATTGACCAGACCGGGAAGAACCGGAGTTTGGAGATGAGTACGTATTCGGAGACACCCCTGCGAACTAGGACGCTTCCGAGTCAGAATGCCTGTCGGTGTAGGCTTGATGGCATGGGCACCCGCTTAGCCCCTTGTTTTCCGCTATTAGTGTACTCGCGTGATTTGGCCTTAGGACCTGTCTTGTGAACTTGACCCTTCGGTCATGTGATGTAATAATCGGTACTTGCATGTGAGACTCTTTATTCAGTATATGTGTTCGGCGAGCATTGATCTCTCGGATCACTGAGCAAGGCGATTCTCGACTAGTAAGTCGGGGTCCCCACACAACTCCATCAGCAACATGTGCCAGTTCCAGGTCTTTTGTGAGGTATACTTGCAGAGAGAGCCCATAGTTCCTTTATTTTGGAACTTCTTCCATTTCAATCGCGAGACCGAGTTTCCCAATGGTCCCAACCATGAGCTCGGAGGAGTCAACATTCAGAGACGCTGTGAGCGTGGATTCCCATCAGTCCTTCTGCCTAGCCATCCCAAGGGCTGGGCCGAGTCATGGTTTTATTGCCAGGACACCTCTCCACCCGGCGAAAGCCCACTCCCGGGTTTCAGACCACATCGCCTACCTATGGACTTCAAACTGCCCGAGAAGCTTACAGAAGAAGAAGAGTCGGAGTTTATTCCCATTTTCTGTGAGTTAAAGTCTCTGACCAACAACGGGATCATTAGGATTGATCTATTCCGCTGCTGGGTGGAGTGGAATATTCTTCCCCTGAGTCGCCGAGATGGGCGGATGTACGAATATGATGGTACGGTCAATCATCCGTAGTGCTTCCACCACAAAAGACTCTCAGAGAGTGAAATTGTTGGAATCATCAAGAAGCTAACCGGTGAGCCTTTGGAAGAATGTGCCAAGATTGGGCTCAAGGCCTTCTGCCGCTCCAACCCGGTGCCGCCAGTAAGAATCCAAGCCGCCTTTCGTTTCTTTATAGTTACCAATGCTCTTGGTTTGAAATTCACTTCTATTTATCAGAAAAGTGACCCATTTTGTCGAAGGGGCCCCAAAGTGATCGCCCAAAAATACCACCAAGCCTCCACCAAAGAAGAGGAGGAAAACAAACAAAGCTAAAGCCGCCGCCAAAGATTCATCTGTTGTCAGCGAGTCATGAGCTGATGATGAACGCTCAGAGGTAAGACTTCCCCCACACTCATTACCCATGAATTCCGACTTATGCTTATACCATGCGTCTTTATGTGTAGGCCGAGGACAATGTGAGCCAAGATGATGCGGTCGAGGTAATTTCTATTTCTTCCGACTCACCTTCTCCTTCTCCTAGACCAGCCAGACGGATCTGTGGAAAAGTGCCCATGTCTCACCCATATGCTTATATTGACCCTGATTTCCTTTTGAAGAAAGCAAGATATACCCCCAAGCGCAAGACTCGTAGTCACTCTGGAGACTTAATCTTCGGACTGCCTGAGAAGACAACCGGTCGGAAACGCACCAGCGAGGTACACTTTTGTTTTATCATACCCTTCCTAGTGTAAAATATGACTCACCACTTCTTTAACTTTAAGCCTTTGTTCTACCAGACTTCTCCCCCTACATTTCGCGACTCGGCAATATCAGCTCTCCCGTCGATGATTCGTGTACAAGGGTGAGTCCCTTTGTTAATCCCAATTTTCTTCTAAACAATGATATGTGCTTTTAATCTTGGCGCCTTTGTCTCAGAGCACAAGCGAAGAGAAGGAAAACTGGTGACATATCTCCTGCTCCTAAAACAACTGACGCCTTAGGCACGAGCACCTCTGTCCTAGAGATTGATGAAGAGCAAGTGACAGCTCATGATATTCATGTGGACGATATTCCCGATGTCCGGGATGACTCTCCCGTAATTTTGAAGGAAACTACTGACAAAGTTAACCCGCCAATCCCTCTCAAGGCGACTGAAGATCCAGATGATGTCATAGTCACTGGTACTGGCTACTCCACTCCTCTAGTTGCGGTACTGTCCAAGCATACCTCCAAGGAATCTCGTCCTTCCCCTGATCAAGACACAAGTAAATTCAAGCTCCCCCAGTTTGAGAAGCTGGAATTTCACCAACTTTGTTCTGGCTTCGCAAGTCATCTGGAGAGGGATTATGAGATGAACAAGAGCTTGATTCATCTTACGAGGGTTAGGCATGAGGTAGCCTACTTATGTATTTTCGTCCAACCATTAGCGTTCCAAGGGCCGGCTCATCTTTTGAAAGATGAGTCGGGTCTTGAGTATTGTTAAAATCTTCAACCTATAGCCCCCAAGGGCCGGGTCATCTTTTTTGAAAGATGAACCAGGTCTTGAATATAGTTAAAATCTCCAACCTGTAGCCCCCAAGGGTCGGGTCATCTTTTGAAAGATTAGCCGGGTCTTGAATATAATTAAAATCTCCAACCAGTAGCCAACAAGGGTCGGGTCATCTTTTGAAAGATGAGTCGGGTCTTGAATAAAATTAGTATCTCTAACATGTAGCCCCCAAGGGCCGGGTCATCTTTTGAAAGATGAGACGGGTCTTGAATATAATTAAAATCTCCAACCTGTAGCCCCCAAGGCCGAGTCATCTTTTGAAAGATGAGCCGGGTCTTGAATATGGTATGACTTTTGAAAGAAATCACACATTAGCCCCCAAGTATCAGGAGTATTGCTTGCAATAATGTTGAAACTTGTCTCCCCAAATTTTACGTGCAGGAGTCTATGACCCAGACTGAGTCGGCTTTAGCCGACTTAAGGAAGAATCTGGCGGAACAACAAGATGCACAATCTGGGTCGGAGAGAAAATACCGCTTGGTTCTGGCTGAGCTGGAGAGGATGAAGGCTGACCACCAAAAGCTGGAGAAGAAAGCCAAAGTTGACCAAGCCGCCCTCTTCAAGCGTGCTGAGCAAGCTGAGGAAAAATTGGAAGCCGCCCAGCAACAGCTTTCCGGCTTAAAAAAACACATTTCCAACATGACTATTGCTATGTTTGGTAAACATTAACCCTTTCCTTGTTAAAGAAATAATCTGGTCTCCCAAAAAAATATCACATACTGATGTGTCCTTTGTAGGTTCACGAGCCACCAATCTTCCAGACGAATGCATGGTGAAGCTGAAGGCTATATATACTTTCGCCGAGCAGCTATATACCGGGGGCATGCTGACGATTAAGGCGGTGATGGGCAGCAAGGAGCCAGTTAGAACCATCAAGCACATGCTCGGCTATCTGTCCACATTGCCCCCTCAAATAGAGGAACTAAAAAGATCAGCCGCCCAGAAGGGAATCCTGAAGACCCTAAGTCGGTGTTTAGCCTATGCCCCGTAGGTCAAACCAGAAGAAATAGCCGTCGGCTACCCTGAGCTGAAGGATGACGGGTCAGAGTTCAACGAGGTGGACTACCACCAAGTTATCATAGAATCTCGCTTTCCGGCGACTCAACTGGCAGCCATCTTGGATCTGAGCAAATACCAAGCCGCCTATGATGACAAGAAAAAGAAGGTGACGCCTCCCTCGTATGAAACTGCTAGCTTGGTTCCTCGTCGACCCTAGAATCCCTTTGATCTTGATATGGACTTATCCCTTCCTTGATGATGAAGATGAGTTCATTGCCCTGTCCAAATGTAATTGGAAACTGGGTGACTTACGGATCGAAGGCGGAGAGAGCTCAAGGCAAGGTGACTCGGAGGCGGCTTGACCCATCCATTGATCATTTCTTCACTAGGGGATACAACCTGCTTTGGCCATGTGAGCCATGTAATAGTTTGTTAGATTTTGTGGAACAACAGTCAGTCAGTAGTACCTGTTGATGGAACCTTTCATGAACCACTTTTAATCCTTGACTCTATGCGTGAATCGCCTTATGGGTCAAGAAAAAGATGAGCCGACTCAGTGGGTGCATGGCAAAGAATATACCAACCCCGTGGATTATGGCAAAAAATAGATCAGCCCACCCCGGGTTATGGCAAAGAATAGATCAGCCCCCCGGGTTATGGCAAATAGTGGTTAAAAAATGAGTCGGGGCGAGTTATGACCAAAGCCGACTCAAAGATATTTAGGAAACCTTGTGGTCTTGCCATCAAGAAATTAAATTTTATCGAATCAGTGAGTTACGATAGGATAAGACGAGTTTGCAAAACTCTAGTGTTACCCTTAGAAAGCTTTTGCAAAAAGCCTTGTTGTTTCAGACCGGATGATCAGGCGCGAGTGAAGCTTCCGTGAAGCAGGTTCAATGAACCAATGGTTTCTCTATTTCCCATGTGTTACTCTGGCCGGTACCTTTTATGTTTTAACCAAGGCGTGTTCTGGGTCCATATAACGGATTGACTTGCCCTCAGTACATAGGTCCATGTGGCGACTTGTTCAACACATAGTCTAGTATAACCATTTGTAATGCGGTACTTTTTCGCTAGTCAAGAGGGTATTCAGGCTGAACTCAATGAGTGGAAGCCCCCAAGTGACCTATGATTCATGAAAAAGCCGGGCATAGGATCACAGAAGCGTATATGCTCTTACAGCGAAACGACTTAGGGACTAGTAGCCCCCAAGTAAGCCGACTTAATTCTCAAAACCACATAAGGCGCCTATGTTTGAACCGTGCGACATGGCAACGTTGGTCCTCTTTGGCTTTATGAAAGCCTAGTTTTGAAGTAAGTGCAGCATGGCGACTTACGCTATTTGACTTTGATAGCGTCCATGTTTGGATGACTTATAGATCAATAAAGACTCATGCTTTCAAAAGCTGAAACGGCAAAGGACCCTGAAATTCGTGGGTGCCGGCTTTATTGCTTTCATAATTTATGGATTACAATTTTCTGAAAACTGGTAAAGAAAAGGGGAGCTCATGGCTCTAAGTGTAGTAAGGCCACAGATGGGCTATGTTCCAGGGGCGAGTTTCTCAACCTCTGTGGTTGGCCGATCTGGGCGAAGATCCACCAAGTAATATGAGCCGTTCCGAAGAGCCTTAATGATGACAAACGGTCCTTCCCACGGAGGTGATAGCTTGTGCGTACCAGTATGATCTTGAATCAAATGGAGCACCAAGTCGCCTTCTTGGAAAGTTAGGCTCTTGACCCGGCGACTGTGGTAACGTCGCAAGTCTTGTTGGTAAATCGCCGATCGTGATGCGGCCAAGTCATGTTCCTCCTCCAAAGCGCCTCGCGAGTCTTGTCGCGCCAGCTCGTTGTCCTGTTCCACGTAGGCGGCGACTCGTGGGGAATCGTGGTTGATGTCACTTGGTAACACCACTTCTGCTCCGTAGACCAGAAAGAAAGGAGTAAAACCCGTGGAGCGATTTGGAGTTGTCCTGATACTCCATAGTACTGACGGCAGCTCCTCCACCCAACATCTTGGAGTACGTTCCAAAGGTACCATGAGCCGAGGCTTAATCCCCCGCAATATTTCCTGATTCGCCCTCTCCGCCTGCCCATTAGACTCGGGATGTGCAACCGCGGAAACATCAAGCTGGATCTGCTCTCGAGAACAAAACTCTTGCATTGCACCTTTGGATAGATTAGTACCATTGTCAGTAATGATACTATGGGGATATCCGAATCTGAAAATTAGTTTCTTCAAGAATTTGACGGCCATATCTGCATCACAGTTGCTAACAGGTTCCGCCTCCACCCACTTGCTAAATTTGTCAACCGCCACCAATAGGTGAGACTTTTTAGTGGAAAAAATCTTGAAAGCACCAACCATATCAAGCCCCCAAACTTCAAACGGCCAAGTGATTGGTATCATCCACAATTCCTGAGCCGGCACATGCATCTGGCGTCCAAATTTTTGGCAGCCATCACATCGGCGAACGATCTCCTCTGCATCTGCGTGAGCCGTCAACCAATAGAACCCATGTCTGAAGGCCTTAGAAACCAAGGATCGGGGACCCAGCATGATGACCACAGTCGCCCGCGTGAATCTCATTGAGGATCATACATCAGGAGAGACACATCTTTGAAATACCCCCGAGGTGCTTCACTTATGTAACTCGCCATTGTGTATGACTATGGATTTACACCGACGGACGATTTGGTGAGCTAACAACTCGCCTCTGGTGAGATATGCCATGTAAGGAGTCGCCCAGAATGGAGTAGCATGAAGAGCCGCCACGAGTTGAGACTCGGGGTCCGGTACCGCTAAATCTTCCTCTGAAGGCAGTTTTACCGAGGGGTTATGCAATACATCCAAAAAGACATTGGGAGGAACTGGCTTACGTTGTGAACCGTGTCGGGAAAGGGCATCCGCTGCTTTGTTAAGTCGCCGATCGATGTGATCCACTTAATAACAATTAAAGTGACCCGCTACATCTGACACAGCTCGTCTGTAAGCCGCCATCAAAGGGACTCGTGAATCCCAGGTGCCAGAAACCTGCTGTGCCACCAGATCTGAATCACCTAGACACCTGACTCGCGTGAGGTTCATCTCTTTGGCGAGTCGCAAAGCATGGAGCAAAGCTTCATACTCCGCTTCATTATTGGTGCATGGAAACATGAGCCGAAGGACATAGCAAAACTTATCACCTTGAGGTGAAGTTATCACCACGCCAGCCCCTGATCCTTCCAATTGCCTGGACCCGTCGAAATGGATGGTCCAGTAAGTATGATCAGGCCTCTCCTCCGGTATTTTTAACTCGGTCTAGTCATTGATGAAATCCACGAGTGCTTTAGATTTGATGGCCGTCCGAGGCATATACCGCACATGATTAGATCCAAGCTGGATGGCCCACTTGGCAATCCGTTCGGTGGCCTCTCGATTCTGTATGATGTCGCCGAGGGGGCGGAACTGCCGACCGTGATCGGGTGTTCCTGGAAGTAGTGCTTCAGCTTCCGACTCGCCATAAACACCCCAAAAACAAGCTTCTACCAATATGGGTAACGCTTCTTGGAGAGGGTGAGGAACTTGCTGATGAAATACACCGGTCGCTGGACCGGATACTCCTTCCCTTCTTCCTTCCACTCGAGAACTACTGCCATGCTGACTGCCTTGGAATTGGCTGCAATGTACAGGACCATAGGTTCCTTATCCGCCGGAGCCACCAACACTGGCGGGTTAACTAAATGCTGCTTCAAGGCTTCAAAAGCTTCGTCGGCTTCGTCTGTCCACACAAAACGATCACTTTTCTTGAGCAACTAACAGAGAGGGATGGCCTTCTCCCCGAGGCGACTAATAAAGCGGCTCAGAGATGCGATTTGATCTTGTCTCGATCTTGTGGTTAATGTTGGCCTGCTTCCCCAATGAGGTAATTGCCTCGATCTTGTCCGGGTTGGCTTCAATGCCACGCTCTAATACCAAGAAACCCAATAACTTCCCCGCAGGGACACCAAAAACGCACTTGGTGGGGTTAAGCCTCATCTGGTAAACACGCTGGTTGTCAAAGGTTTCCTTGAGATCCTCCAGGAACGATTCTTTTTGGCGGGACCTGACCACTATGTCATCCACATAAGCGTGGACATTACGACCTATCTAGTTGTGCAAGCAGTTTTGGATGAAACGCTGATAAGTTGCCCCCGCACTCTTGAGCCGAAATGGCATAGACACATAACAGAAGGCCCCGAATGGGGTTATGAAGGATGTTTTCTCCTGATCCTCCACCGCCATCTTGATCTGATGGTATCCCGAATAACCGTCCAAGAAACACAAACGTTCGCAACCCGCCGTCGAATCAATAATTTGATCAATGCGGGGGAGGGCAAAGGGATATCTCGGACAGGCTGTGTTGAGGTCAGCATAGTCGATGCACATGCGGAAAGTGTCGTTCTTTTTTAGCAGCAGGACCGGGTTATCCAGCCATTCAGAATGGAAAACCTCAATGATAAACCCGGTGGCCAGGAGCCGGGCTACTTCCTCTCCAATCGCCTTACGACGCTCTTCATTAAACCTACGATGGTACTGTCGAACTAGATTAACTTTAGGGTGAGTATTAAGATGGTGCTCTGCCAATTCTCACGGTACACCTGGCATGTTAGAAGGTTTCCATGCAAAGATGTCCCGATTCTCATGGATGATTTCGATGAGCGCGCTTTCCTAATTGGGGTCGAGACCCGCCCCAATAGTGAACTGCTTGGTGGAGCCGCCAGGTGTGAAGTCTATAACCTTAGTGTCGTCCGTTGGTTTAAACTTGAGGCGCGGCTCAGAATCGATGGTCGGTCTCTTGAGCGGCGTCATGTATGCCGGGTCAACTTTACCTTGGTGAAACTTGAGCTCCTCAGCCGCGCAAGCCGACTCGGCATAAGCCGTGTCTCCTTCTTCACATTCTTGAGCTATCTTCCTATCTCTGCTGATGGTAATAGGAGCCTTAGGGCCGGGCATCTTGAGTTTGAGATAGACATAGCATGGCTGGGCCATGAATCTGGCGTACGTTGGCCGTCAAAACAATGCATGATAGGGGCTCTTGATTTTGACCACTTCGAACAAGAGAGACTCGCTCCTGTAATTCGACTCCGTGCCAAAGGCTACGTTAAGTTTAATCCGCCCAATTGTATACCGACTTACCGGGGACGATGCCGTGGAAAACCGTGGATGATGGCATCAGGTCTTTTTCCAAGAGTTTATCCGTCAGAAAGTGTCGAAATATAAGATGTTGATGCTGCTGCCTCCGTCCACAACAAAAGCCAAGTCGCCAGGGTTGTCTACTCGGGGGGGGGGGGGGGTGCGGATGTCTTCCCTGCTCCAGGTTATGGGTTGTTCAGACCAGTGAAGGTACCAGGGGAGCACCGGCTCAGCTATGCTGAAGGTTCTATGCTTCACCTCATGATCGCGCTTACAGGTGCTGGTGGTGAACACGTGATACTACCCGCTCTTCAATTGTTTGGGGTTATTCTAGAACCCGCCACGATCTTCCTGTCGCTGGGTATTCCCTTGCGGGGGGGGGGGGGGTTTGCTGGAATACTCCCGACGGGTGGTACTGCTGATTGTGAACTTGGTACTGCCCAGCATTGGGCTGTGACCCGCCCTGCGGTCCTAGGTTAGGAAAACCATCGAACGGGACCTGGCGGGACCCGGATGCACCGGGTTGTTCCTGTCGCTGGCCGTGTTCACCACCTTGGCCTCTCCTAAGCGCCTCGGCCGAGAATTCCTGCATCGTGTAGCAGTCCTCCCAAGAGTGAGTCGCCGGTCCTTCCGTCGTGGCGTCCTGCGGCCAAGGGCCTTTGAGCATCTCGTGATAACTGCGCGGTTTTTTCCCACTAAAGCCCCGCTTTTCCTGGCGCGGATTTCTGTTGCCGGTATTAGTATTAGCGACAAATTCTGTAGGACCCTCCTGTTGTATCTTTTTGCCGTGCCCGCCATGGTGGTGATTGCCCGAGGCCCTGAAACTGAGAATGGCCCTTGTGTAACTCGCCCTTCCTGGAGGTACTAACTTTGCCGTCGTCCTCCCCGGGATCCTTGGTGTCGTCCGACTCAGCATACCTAGTAAGGGTTTCCATTAATTCGTCCATGTACAGTACTTTCCGCTTAAGCCGCCCTAGCTTTAGTACCAGAGGCTCGTAAGGACATTTCTTCTCCAGGATCAACACCGCCTGAGCCGCCGAGATGCATTCTGATGAATGAATAACTTCCGCGGCCTGCCGGGTCGAATGATGGGCCGACTCATTCGGCCGCTGAACACAGTGCTGTAGGTCGATGATGGTCATCGGGCGTTTGCAAGTCCCTCTGAAATTCCTGATAAAGCGCTCCTTTAGCTCCGCCCAAGTGCTAATGGAGTTGGGCGGCAAGTTTTTCAACCACGCACGTGCCGTCCCTTCGAGCATCATAGTGAAGTACTTAGGGCAAACCGCCTCGTTTACGTCGAGCATGTCCATCGCGAGTTCGTAGCTCTCGATCCATGACCCTGGTTTGAGATCCGGCAATTAATTGGGGACCTTCCGAGGCCCTTTGAAGTCCTTCGGCATTCGTTCGTTGCGTAGAACTGGTGCAAGACACGACACACCAATGTGCTTGCCTCCGACATCCGGGGGCGTGGGAGGTGACGACGTGTAAGCCGGGTAGACCTGACCCGCCGCGGTTGCTGTCTCTATTTGACGCGCAGCTCGTGCCGCGTCCACGATATCTTTAGCTCGCGTGTCGGGCATCCCGAGCGGGTTACGTCGTGGGAGTCGCCACGGCCCGCTGGTTACCGCGGGTAAGTCCTCATGGCGAGTGCCGGTGTGGCTCGCCTGAGGCATGCAGTGCAGTCGATCGAGGCTATGACAGTACTGCACGTGCTGGACCATGGCCGTTTTTAGCATCTCGATGGCGTTTTTGGCCTCTATCTCAGCCAGACAGTTTTCGTTAATCGGCAGGGACTCCAAGTGGCGGGTTGCCACCAGCAGATTGTCCACGGGATTCGAGAAGTGACCCCGTGGCGTATGAAAGCGTGTCGCATGGGCATCCATTGGTTGAGGCGGCGGTGGACTGAGCGGTGGAACCGGACCTCCCCTTGGAACAGTTTGTAAAGGCCGACCAGGACCCGCCCCGGTGGTGCGGGGGTGTCGAAAAGGCGAGTTGGATGTAAGTCGGCCAGGATTCGCCCGTGGTGCCTTCTTTGGCGAACGGCGTCGGACACGTGATGCTGTCTCTCGAGCCGCCAGCCTTCGGTGTTCAACCGCTCCGCCTCAGCTGCGATCGCGGCTTGCTGCATCTCCACCCTCGCGGCTTCTGCTTCCATGTCCTGCTGCGCCTTGGCCATTGCCTCCTGCAACTTGGCTAACTCGGCGTTGACAGACTCATGATTCTCGGACGCGACGGTGGTTGCCATTAGGCTGGCGACCTCCGCCGCTAATTCCGTCCTGGTCTGCGTTGGAGGTTTGGACATCCCACCGGTCTCGTTGTTGCCGGTTGGATTTTGCTGAGGCTGCGCTGACCCCGCAATGTAGATGGTGATTTGTCGACGGGACCTCTCGAAGACCTCGGGCTCCATTTCCAACGACATCCCTCCGAGTTGACCCTCCTGGAGAGGGTGGATTGAATCTGTCTCACGCATGGATGACTCACCGTCGAAATTGACCGAAGTGATCTCCTGGACCGCCACTTCGTCTTGTACCTCGTTTCCTTGCATAAAACCGACGAAGGCGTGGCGACTCCTGTCCTGCCGTGTGATGGGGAGTACGTACCTAGCCGGCTCGACGATGTGGGTGGAGGTGTCTGGCTCGGGCACGGGCGTCCCAATCATGCCGATGAAGATGTTAATTTTGCCGAAGGGGACTCGGTTGCCAGATTTGACTGAATCGGCTTCCGGCTCCCACAGCGAGTTGTCGATGTAGTACCTCCCGCGGCGGCTCTTCGTCATGATGCCAACCGCATAGCTTTCTAACCCCGGTAGGGCTCCCTTCGAGAACTCAACTCCACCGTACGCTAGCCCCATGGTGGGCGCCAACTGTCGTGGTTTTGTCACAGCAGATGTCCTCGTGAAAGGACTTAAAGATGGAGCCATCGCACCTTGGTGGCGACTCGAAGGGGGTGAGCAAAAGCGAGACTCGGATTTACCCAGGTTCGGCCCCTCGTGAGGAGGTAAAAGCCTACGTCCTGCTTTGTGTGGATTAATGGTGGTTTCAATTACAAGGAGGGCGTAACTCGCCTGACCTAGCTCTTGATTCTCTCTAACTCGCCTGACCTTTCCCCGGGACTCGCCTTTATATACAGGTCGAGGCCCTAAGGTTTACAAAGTCCTGCCATGCTACTCCTCATGGCTTTCCTTATCTCTAAGTCGTCGTGCTCTCCACGGTTGGGAACTCCCTTGGTAATCCTCAACCGTACGACCTCTTGAACCGCCATCTAGCCTTTGGGCCACGAGACACGCTGTAATGCCCCAAGTGTGTAACCTTTCCTTTCTGGAACCTTCTTCATGTGGGTCAAACTTGTCATTGGCATGAGGATATGCAATGTGATATTTCATGTGAAGCTCCCCTTGTTTATTTCTCTTTTGCATGCATGCATTCCATATCATTACATGGTGTTATTTGCTTGGTGATCTTTGTGGTGTTTGTGTTTGTGTGATGTTGGATGTGTGGATGAGGTGGATGTAGATGGTAGTAGGTAGTACTCGTGGTTTGCATAAGATTTCAAAACTTCTCCCTCTTTATTCTCTCAAGCTCATTTTCCAGTTGTTCCTTTCCTGATTTAAAAAATGCCCATGTTTTTGCATGTTTTGTGATGGATGTGGAGAGGTGGTATTGCTGTTTTGAATGTGTGTTTAAAAGGTGCAATTAACTACAAAACAGATCAAACAATTGCTGTTTTGTAAACATTTATTTGCCCCAAGTATTTCTTTTCCATTTTATTCAAATAGGCCATGATTTATCATGATCAGGGGTGTGCTAGTTTTATTTTTATCAGTTATAGATTTGTCTGTACATTCTTCTCTTCTCTAGTCTTTTTCTGTAATTAGAAAGGGCCAGGGAATTATTTCCATCTATTCTGCGCCACCTTGTGGGCTTCCTCCCACAAGCCGGCCCAACTCCCTGCTCTCTCCCGCAAAGCAGCCCAGGGCGCGTCCCTCTTCGTGCTCTTTCCAGCACGGCACCTCGCACCCACTCTCACCGTCCCATTCCTCTTCCCCTCTCGCTTTCCACCAGAGCTCCCTCGTGCATAGGGCCGCGGCGCGTCCCTCTCCTCCTCCTTCCCGTATTTAATCCCCCTTGGCGTCCGTGCCGAACCTAGGGTTCCTCCTCCTCCGCCACCACTTCTTCCCCATCTCCCTCTCTCTTTGTCTACGACCTCAGGTAAGAGGATCGGCGCTTCCGCCATGGCCGGTCTGTGAAGAAGCTTGTCGCCGTTGTAGCTGTGCCTCTGCTTCCTCTCAAAGGCTTCGTCGAGCTCGCAGGATCTCCATGGAGTCCATTCCCGCAGCTAGGACGACTGCATCGCCTCTTCTTCCCCTGCTTCGACGATGGCCCCTCTGCTTCGACGATGTTCCTCGACACGGCTTCCTCCTCTTCTTCCCCTGCTCCCTCTCCGACCAGGATCGGCTTCTTCGTTCGTTGGGTGAGCAGAGCCTTCCTTCCCCCTTCCCTGTCATCGATCGAGCGTAGGATCCGTGGTTTGGTCGCCGTGTTGTTCCCTGTCGGCGGAGCCGCCGTGCAGCGTGCTCCCGTAGCTGTAGGCCTTCCCAAGGCACGATAGGTGTAGAAATGGAACCGTGGGTGCCAGGGCATCCTGCCATCGATGAGCCGTTGGCTGATTTAGCTTGTGTCGCCGGCGATGTGGCTCCCCTGTTTCGGCCACTTTGGGTCAGAAGTGGATCCCGAAGGGGTTGCTAAAATGAGCAGAGCCCCCTTCTCTGTCAAGAGTCAATGGGTAGCCTAGTGGTAGTGCGTTGTTGTTGTCCGTTGCACGTCGTGGTTTCGACTCCCTCGGCGCCCCTTTTGTTTTTGTGGGTATTTAGCACAGTAGCTGCAGAGTGAACCTTACCATGTTTGCACCCTCTCTCCTGTCAAGCCAGTGGCATGTAGCAGAGTGGTGTGGCTATGTGGTGCGTGTGTGGTTGGATCCAGTAGGTCTGGGGTTCGATCCCAGAACCTCCCTTTTTTGTTTTCTTTTATTTTCCTTTGCTGATTTGATATCTAAGTTGCCCCATATTATTTGTAGCATAGTAGTTGTTCTTCCTTTGTTATTTTTGCCTTCCTGCCTAGATTAGTTGTGTGTGCATGTTTTAGGTATAATGTTGATGTGTGTGTGTGTGTGATGGCACACATAAAAGTGGGGCATTGTGGTGCATGTGTGTGTATGCATCTCACAAACATGAACAAGAATTCATGTTGCACTTGGTGATGTGGGTGTGTATGTGTGTGTGAGTAGACTCACTTACATGTGTTTGTGTGAGTAAGTGCTATATAGTTGTGAGTGCCTAATTGTGTGTCTTTGTGTGTGTAGGTGCTTTGGAGTTAGATACGTGAGTTTGTAGTTGTGTGGGTGTGTGTGTGTTCACCCCCACCTACTAAGGCAAGTGTGCACCATCACATGTCCATATGTGAGTGTGTGCATACTCTCTTGGATGGTGTGGGTGTATTTCCCATGAGCATGTTAGATGTGTTGCATGTGAGATTGTGGTGGTGTGCCAACTCACATGGGCATGAGGTCTACCCCCTCATGTGCCACATTGATGTTGTGGTTTTAGTGAATAGCACATGCGATGCTGCACTATTCACTATATGTGATTCTATGTAGTTTTTCTTCTCTAGTTTGTGCCCATTTGTTCTATACAAGTGCATAGTTATTTTATAAGTTTTTGGGGTAGAATCATCCCAGGAATCCATTGGTGAAGTAAGTTTTTCCATTGGAACCCTTTTTGGAAATGGCATATTTCAGATTTGTTCTATGTTTGGAGCTTGGCTCCATGACATGTGGTGAGCCCAAGAGTTTGATTCTTGGTTGTGGTAGTCAAGGGTGACCCCTCTACCCCATGTTGGTTTTGCTTCATGCTTAGGAATTCATATGTGCAAGCTGTGCCCATTCAAAGTAGGCATGTGGCTGAAATTCCAGATCAGTGAAAAGTCTGAGAATATGTTTATATTTTCTTCTCCTGTTGATGAACTTGTGCAGGTCAACGTGTTGTGATTCAGCCTTATCTTTCAACTAGGAAGTTGTAGCTTTTATGTTTGTCTAGAACCCTGTAAATTTTCATTCCATTTGGAGTCCTGTAGATAATGTTTTGTGTGCTGTCAAAATGCTTCAGAGCATAAACAAATAGTGAGAATCTGGAATTTTCACGAAGTCCCTGAAATCTGATATTTTTGGCCAAGTTACCAGCTGTGTAACTTTCTGTGTGAAACTCCTTTGCATTATCTTTTTCCTTGCGCTTGTAGTACTCTTGGATAGCTAATGCCACATATCTTATTTGGCATGTTTGGGTGGCTGTAGGTGCTTTGGATGTAGCCCACGAAGTGTTATGATGTTGTTTATGGCAGATTGTGTAGTTTTGGTATTTTGATGTTTGTGGGTGCATAGTTGATGGTGTGGTGATATTCTTTGCACCACCCCATCCATGTTGATTTGTTTTATTTCTTGGCAACCTGGAAATGCCAGAGTTATGCCATTGGGGTGTGTTGTGATGAATTTGACACGTAGCACTTCATATCTTATTTCATTGTTTCCCGTTGATCCGTAGCTCCGTTTGTCATGTTCTTTATATGGTTTTGCATCGTTTTCTCGTGACGCATATGATCATGTCATTCTCATGCATGTCAAGATAGCTTAGAGTGCATTTCTATCCAGGAACATGTATTTACTTCTCATGTTTGTGCTAGTGAATAGAATGGAGATGCATGCTCATATTCATCTCATGCATCATGTGCTTGTTGCATCTTGAGGTGCTTTTGTTCATTGGATGGTATTTTGATATTGGGTAGCACCGGGATCACAGAACGAGTACGTGGATTCGGGAGAGTACGTGCAGGACGATAAGAGCAGTTCCAAGCCGAGGATATCACAGGCAAGATCATATGACCTTGATCCCATCTCTAGACTTGTTATGCTAGATTACGTTTCTTCCAAAAAATGCTCGCTGCCTACCACTAAAATAATTGCCTCCTGAATTGCCATGAAACCAAACACTTATCCCTTCCTAGCAAATCTTGAATGGCTAAGTAGGCTTGCTCAGCTATTAACGTTAGCGTTGCTAGTTGCAGGTGCTTTGTCTCATGTGATAACATGAGTTGATATCGTTATGTTAAATGTGTTATTTAATTAACGCACCTATATAATTGGTAAATAACGGAAGGCCTAGCCTTTTGCCGGGTGCTTTGTTCCGTTATTGCCGCCATAGTTACCGGCTACCGGTGTTTGATTCCATAATGATCGCTCCTAACACGTTCGGGGTTGTTATGGGGACCCCCTCGATAAATCGCGTAGTGTTAAGACTTGTCCGACAGGACCCAACATTGGTGTTAATTTGCTAATCACTTAATAATAATCTGCATAGGTAATAGCTACCCCGAGGAATTTAATCGACAACCCGGACCAGTGCTCCTCATGAGTGTTGGTCCAACCCAGAGCAGCTTATTACGCTCCCCGGGGCAACTCGGTGTTTTGGCGTGGTAACCATCACTCATCCGACCTGTCCTGAGACTGAGATACGCGGCTCTAATCAGGGTCATCGACACGTCGGGAGGTCCTTCTAGTCTTGTCTTACCTTACCGATATATCTTCCGTATAGGAATCCCGGTGGAGCTTTGGTTCTCCTAGAGTTGAGGCTTTCCTCTAAGGAATCTGACGAGATCACGAGATTCGTGATAGAGGATTACTTTGCGGCCCGTGTACGTTTGTGAAGGACTAATTGGAGCACCCCTCCAGGGTTTAATCTTTCGGAAAGCCGTGCCCGCGGTTATGTGGAAACTTGGAATATTTGTTAACATCCGGTAATAGATAACTTAAACATAAGCTAATAAAATTGCCAACTATGTGCGTAACCATGACTGTCCCCTTCGAAGATCTCTCTTCGATCAGGAACACGGTGGGGTTATGATTGACGTAGGGAGGTGTTCAGGATCACTTAGTGATCATCTATCATCGACCGCTAGAATATACCACCTTCAATTCAAGTTCTGCGTAAGTTAGCCACCATATAAAGCTTAGGATGTTGCAACTTTAAATACTCCACCTTTCAACCCAATAACTTGACTAGTTCTGGCACCGAGGTCATAAATTGTTGAGTCCCCGTGGCTCACAGATTCCTTCTCAACACCAACAGGTTCATGTACCCCCGAGACAGGTGATCCCGACGGCACGCATCTGGCGTGGTAGTACGATGAGGAGATCGACCGCCTGTACGTGAACTATCCAGAAGACTGAGGCATGGTCGTGATCGTGGGCAAGCATGCAGGGTAGCATAGTCATTTCTCATGTTTTGTAGTCCGTAGCGGAACTACCTTGTTTGGATGCGTGATGTAACTCTGTTATACTTATGAGATGACAGATGAACCCCTTATTGTCATTCCTCTATTATTATGAATGTGCTATGTTACCATGTTTGCGGAACACTTAGATGCGCTTCTTTCCAATTCGGGGCCTCATTCCCAAATCGGAATGGACCGCATCTTAGTCGTTACACACGCGTTGAATGGTAAGTCGCCCCTTCGATGACCCGGCCCACTAAGGGCGGGTTATAAGCAGGTAATATCCCCAACAGGTATGTATTGATGAATGTGAATTCCACATTTCATAATTAAAATTTTGAAATTTCCAATTCTAATAATAAATTGAAGAAAATAAGCTATTAGGTAATAAATTCAGTGCAAATGGTTACGGTGAATAAAACGTGTGTGATGTTGTCATACATTACACACGATTGTTGAAGAATAGCGTGTGTCAGTAGCTGCTTTACCACACATGGTTACATATTTTGTGTGTGTGCAACGTGCGCAATATCACACATGCATTTGCCAGCCGTAACCGTGTGCGATTGGTGTCAATAGCACAATTGTTTCCAGTCCTGAGTGCGTGTGTAATGTCAGACGATAACAAGACGGTTAACATACAAAGCGCATGTGCGATCACAATAATTATCGCACACGATTATTAAATATGCATGTTTGCGATAGTAGAGCCACCGCACATAGTTAAAATTATTTGAGTGTGTGTCATAATGTATCTATTGCCAACAGATCATGGAATTAAATGTTTGTGATATCCATATTTCATACACAAATATATCTGCACCATCATCTTGGATGTGTGGTTGATCACAAACGTAATGTCAAAGGGTGGCATCTTCGATAGGCTACGACTTTGTATACACATACGTTAGGCGAATCGTCAGCAGGCGCTCACCCCATCGCAGATGATGTTTGTATGCCATGTGGGATGCCCCCTGTCGTGGGTATAAGTCTGACAGTAGATGTGTAGGGTACGAAAGGATGGGCAGAGCCTTAGCTATGTCGAGGTTGTATGAGTTCAGGCCCCTCTACGGTGGAGGTAAAAGCCCTACGTCTCAGTGCTCTTGGGAGCTTACTGTCGAGTGGAATATAGGATTACAGTAAATGCCAACCCCTGCACCAGTGGGGAAGGGCGGCTTATATAGAGTGCGCTGCCCTTCATAATAGCCTGGTGGACAGGGGTGGAATAGTGGCGAATAAATGCCTATGTTACAGGTAACGTACGCCTTAAATGTTAATAATGGTGTACGAAAACGTATGACCGTTGCCCTCCTGGGAGGTTACGATGTACAGAGTGGAATCCAGTCGGTACGTCAAATACGCTCCGAATGCTCGTCACCGACTGGATGATGGGGGAGTCCTTAGTTCAGTCAGAACTGTCTAAGGGCCTTGTCCTCTATGAAGGGTAGCCTTTGGGTAGGACCTATAGGGCAGGCCTATGACCCTACCCTGGGACTATAACCCCATCATTAGTCCCCAAATGGATCGGGGTTGGAACGACGAAGTGATGTCTGGAGTATGGATCCGACTGGTATGGATGTGACTTCGGCGTTGTTTGCCTCAATCCATTTTATCCTTTCGACCGGTGATCCGAGTGAATATACTAGTGAAATGAACAGTCAGGGCCCGAGTGCTTCCGCGGAATCTTTCGATGTGACTGGTCAAACTGATAGCGGCGGATTTTCCGGGATCCTCAAATTTCGGTTGCCGCGAATCAGCGGGGATGACGACATCGCCATCGAGTAGGTTTTGCCGCCTCGATTATCGCACCTTTATCTCCTCCACTAACATTGCAGCGGCCGATCGGGGAGATAAGATTTCGGATCCACCTGTTAGTGACTCAGTCGGAAGCTTATTTAAGCCTCTCTAGCGGGATCTCTTGTTGCGCTGCTCATCTTCCTCGCATTAACCCCGCTCCTCCCGCAGCTCTCTGCACGCCCCAAGTCTCCTCCTTCCTCTCCTCCTCTGCGGACCTGATGCCTTTGCCATGACGAAGGGGCAGACCAGCAAACTCGAGTCGCGGAAGAAGAAGAAGAAGGGGGCGGCCCCTGCTCAGCGGCGACAGCGGGCACTGCCGGCGGGTTGGATCCAGGGGGATTTCCTCCCCTCCACGGTGACGACGGACGACTTGCTGGAGCTGGTGGAGCATGGCATGATCATCAACAAGTCGTGGAGGCTGCCGGAGGGCGAGACGGAGCCGGCGCCGAAGGAGGAGGAGCGCGTTCTGCTGCTCAGCCATGTGTTCAGGGGCTTCTCCTTGCCTCCCCACCCCTTCTTCCGAGGTATTATGAATTACTTCGGGGCGCAGCTCCATCATTTTCCTGCGAACGCGATAGCCCACCTTGCCGCATTCGTCACCCTTTGCGAGTGCTTTATTGGATGTCCCTCCCACCGGGGGCTCTTTAACTACGTCTTCTCCCCTAGGTCCCAAACCGTCAAAAAGCTTAGTCAGTCGGATGATAAGACCCATATCCTCCAGCTCTGCGAGGGCTTAGGCTTCCAGAAGAAAACAAAGAGTAGCTACCCCCCTCTCCAGTTGTCCGAGTTAGTTAGGAACTCGCAATCGACCTGGTTCTATTGCCAGGACATCGCTTGTCCGAATGTTGCGACTAGGTTGCCACCTTTTAGCCATGACCGTACGGCCCCTTCCAGGAAGCTTGCGCTCTCAAAGGGGGAAAAGATCCAGATCCAGCCTCTGGTCGACGCGCTGATAGCCATCGTCCGCAAGGGAGTCACCAACATGGATTTGCTGGAGACTTTTCTGGGTCGGCGCATCCAGCAGCTGCAAGCCCGACACTACGCGGGGCCTTCGGATTCCAGTCGGACTCATCCTGAGTGCGTGACCGGGGAGATTGTGATAGCGTGGGTCCGCGGCATCACAGGCGCATGCGACAACCCCAAAGGAGCCCGGCGGGTGAAGCCCTTCCGCGCTGATAATCCTCCTCCGAATGTGGTGGGTACATCTTGTCGAGTGCTTTCAATCTTCTTAGATTTATCGCTTTTCTTGTCTGGCCGCCTGACGTTGCCGACTGTGTTTTGTGCAGGAGTGGACCAACTGGTATTCTGCCGTCTCGAATGGGAATCCAGCCGAGGAAGAGGAGGGCAGCCAGGAGGGCAGCATGGATAGTGCTGAGTACGTCTCCGACAGTGGGGAGACGGAGGAGGAGACGGAAGACGAGGAGGAGGAGGTTGGGGAGCAGAGCTCGCCACCTCCACCATCAGAGATCGAACTAAGCGCCGTCACGATCCCACGGCTCCGCCGGCTCCTCCAGCGGCCCCGAGTGCTCCGCCAGCCACTCCCGTGGCTCCGAGTGCTCGGAGTGTGAAGAGGACCAGGGATGCTGCTGCCGAGCCCACAGACCAGCCGTCAGGGGTGGCCTAACCTTGTGGGCCCAACCCTCGGAAAGCTTTGCCTCGGATGAGGATCACTGTTCAAGTCGCCTCAGCGTAAGTGACTTGTTCTCCCATCTTCCTTTAGTGTCTGATTAAACCCATGCTTATCCGTCGAGTGGATTTCACCCAACAGGAATGCTACTTCGGCCACCTCTCTGCCGCGCCAGGACGATGATCCTATGGACACGGATAAGGCCGCCACGTCCCAGCAAGGTA
This sequence comes from Hordeum vulgare subsp. vulgare, assembly GCF_904849725.1. Classification (NCBI taxonomy): domain Eukaryota; kingdom Viridiplantae; phylum Streptophyta; class Magnoliopsida; order Poales; family Poaceae; genus Hordeum; species Hordeum vulgare. The sequence goes on along the minus strand of NC_058519.1, from coordinate 183,825,243 downwards.
CGTTTCCATGACTCTGAGAGTTTGCATTATTGTTTTGCGAGTGCTGTCTTTAATCTTGTCATTTTTCTGTAATTTCATGTTGTTCAGTCGGGCTTCCTTCGGAGGTGATTCATCTGGAGGAGGACGACCAAAGGGGGTCAGGGCCAACTTTGGCGCCTGTCCTTGAGATTGTCCCACCTACTGCTGCTCCCACCATGAACGTGCCGCCGACCGGGACGATGCCGCCGACTGAGACGGTGCCCCCCGCGGCGGAACCGACTGGAGCAGAGCTTGGGATGCCCAAGGAGTCTTCTGTCGTGTCAGGTCCGTCAACAATTCAATATGATGCCCGACAACTCCCGGAAGACCAGGTGGGGGCCACCAAGGACACCATGGTGCAGGTGGAGCTGATGGTGGGTAACGCCAAGGGAGCGTATGACTCCATCTCGTCTTTGTACAAGAAAAGCGTGGAACTCTGGGACGATCTCCGAGTAAGTGCGCTAATAAGTGTTTACTTTCCTCTTGTTACCCACTGGGGGTTTAAGTGATATACTCGGATACAGTAGGATTATTTTCCAGTGGGTTCACTCCGAGTGAACCCAGTGGGTGTAGTCCCCGAGACTTCTGTCGAGTGCTTGCACCGGCAGTTGTCTTTATATGTATTTCCCGTGATCTGGGCAGATCAGAGCTGATATGCCCGAATATTATCAGTGGGGGCACTCGTAGTGCACCCACTGGATGTAGTTCCCGAGAGTAGTGTTACTCAGGTCGGGTAATAGAATTCCCGTAGATTTGTCTATTTGTCATGGAGCTCAATAGGGCCAACCTGTTCGAGCTTCATGCCAGTGGGGTCACTCTTAGTGAACCCACTCGGTGTAGTCCCCGAGACCGCTGTCGATTGCTTGCATCGGCAGGTGTCTGAAGAACTTTGATTGTTTTGTCGGATGTGTCGCTACTTTTTCCTTGTTGAATGTGTCTGATCTTCCCTTTGCTCTTATTTGGCATAAGACTTGCGAAATGGGATCCGCGTACAATGCTCTGAAGGCTGAGAAGATTCAGCTTGCTGCGGACTTGGAGGCGGCTGCGAATGACCTGGCTGGTGCGAAGGGGGCTCTTGCTGACCGAGAGAAGTCTTTGGAGGAGTCCCGGGAGACCAACAAGGCATTGCTAGCCGAAATCGAAAAATTGAAGATTCAAAGAACCGAACGGATGGGCCAGCTGAAGTTGATGAACACTCGGTGCATGGCGCAGGAGAAGTACGTCAGCGATTGGTCAAGGAAGATGGTTGCACTGCTTGGTGGTAAGTTTTTGCTAAGTGCTTCTTGACTTTAGAGTTCATTCCGCGCTTACTTTCTGCTTGTCTTTTCTTTGCAGACTTCTATCGGGACGCTGACGCTGAAGCAGCCGACATTGAATGGTCGGTTGTTCCGAACGTTCCACTCGGCGACGAAGCCAACCGGGACTTTCTCCGAGTGCATATTCTCCTTAGCAGAGTGGGACCTTTCGTTGGCCGCATGAGAGAAGTCATCGGCCGGATCGACAAGGATCTATGGCCTGAAGACGATTCCCGGTAGGAAATAGATGGGTTGATGACTCGGCTGGAGGACGTCCCGAGCAGAGTGCAGGCATGGAAGAAGTGTGCCGCTCGTTGTGGTGCGGACGTGGCGCTATCTCTGGTCTGAGTGCACTGCAAGGAAGCTCGCGAAGAAAAGCTAAAGACGTTGCAGGTCACCAACACCAAGAAGGTTCTATTCGAAGATTTCATGGAGACCTTCCTCGACACAGCCACTCGCATCGCAGACGGGTTCGACCTTGACACCTTTGTGGAGCCTGCCAGTCCTGGTGACGCTTGAAAAACTTTATGGTGAACGCACATTTACCTCAGTATGCCGAGTGGTATCAGTATCAAACTTGGGCCACTGTTGTTGGCCGTCACATTCGTGGTTCCAACTTTGAATTCGCATCGAATATTTCGCTCTTCTTTCGCTAAGTTTTTTTTGACATGATTTTGGCTCGTGGTTTTTGTTTGGCGTTTCTTGGTGAAGCTAATGGAAAATATGCGGAGCATGTAGTTGTCAGTTGTCTTCACATCCACATGAGCCTCAATGAGGGTCTGCCAAGTCTCCGAGTGCGCACTCAGAGCGAGCTTTTACTTAGGCGACTCTGGGTCGCGGCTAAGTCTCCGAGTGCGACTTTTAGTGCACACTCGGAATGAGTTGTTACCACTGTAGTTGTCAGTTGTCTTCACATCCACATGAGCCTCAATGAGGGTCTTCTAAGCCTCTGAGTGGATCTCGAGTATACACTCGGAGGAAGCTTTTTACTTAGGCGACTCTGAGTCGCAGCTAAGTCCCCGAGTGCGACTTTTCGCGCACACTCGGAATGAGTTGTTACTCATGTAGTTGTCAATTGTCTTCACATCCACATGAGACTCAATGAGGGTCTGCTAAGCCTCAGAGTGGATCTCGAGTATACACTCGGAGGAAGCTTTTTACTTAGGCGACTCTGAGTCGCAGCTAAGTCCTCGAGTGCGACTTTTCATGCACACTCGGAATGAGTTTGTACTTACGCGACTCTGGGACGCAGCTAAGTCCCCGAGTGGGACTTTTAGTGCACACTCGGAGAGAGTTTTTTACTTAGGCGACTCTGGGTCGCACCTAAGTCCCCGCGTGCGACTTTTAGTGCACACTCGGAGAGAGTTTTTTACTTAGGCGACTCTAGGTCGCAGCTAAGTCCCCGAGTGCGACTTTTAGTGCACACTCGGAGAGAGTTTTTTACTTAGGCGACTCTGGGTCGCAGCTAAGTCCCCGAGTGTGACTTTTAGTGCACACTCGGAGAGAGTTTGTACTTAGGCGCCTCCGGGTCGGAGCTAAGTCCCCGATGCGACTTTTAGTGCACAATCGGAGTTAGTTTTTGTCACACCCTGTTTTCCACCCCAAGTTTTCTGTATTGTAAAAATCATAGCTTGTTAAAACTTTTCCAAATAATGTTGTGAGTGCAATGTCAACCCTTGTCTGAGTGTATGCTTGCTTGTTTGATGACTCAACCCATGAAAAACTTAGTATTTTTCACTCATCCAAAACCCTTTTTCTTTTACATCAAGATCACCTTCATCATGTTGGGATACACTACTAGCTCATGAAGCCAAGTGGCACTTTCAACTAAAGTTGGTGATCTGATCCTAATATCATTTTCATTCATTAAAAACACTATTTAGTGATTTAAAATATTATTTTTCTATTTTATATCTATGTCTATTTCTAAGGCCAGTAATGATATTTCCACAAGGAAAATTACTTTCCTGCCTTAGGAAATTCTGAGTAAATTCATGGAAGCTCAGAAGGACATATATTCTCCATACATAAGATTTTTAACCCTATTTTATATTAATATTATTTGAGTAAAACCCTCAAAACCATTTCTGTTTGTTTTAGCTTTTTGAGATGTTTCCAAAGGAAAGTATCTCAGTAAATTCCCATAAAATTACAGGAGCCCTCCCAAACCATATTGGGTGCTCACCTAAAATATCACCTTGATCCAAGGTGGGTAAGTGCACTTAGAGAGCCCAGAACCCTCTCTGTCCAGAGTAGAGTTGGAACAACTCTACATTGCAAAGTTTCTCCAATAGAGCTGAAACTTTGCAGAGGTGTTTAACACCCCAAATGAGGACTACACACCAAAAATGGTATTGGTGAGACTCTGTTTGACCACACTTCCTTTGTAAGGGACAGTACTGGTCACTTTGAGACATTTTCAAGTTTGCAAAGCCAAACTTGTTCAATGGAGCTCATATTTGGTGGAACCCCATGTTTTTACCCCAAGACCAAACCTGTTAAGTTTCATTTACAGTGGTGTTGTGGAAGCACCCCAAGTCACTGTCGAACACCTACTGACAGGAAGGTAAAAACCTTCCTAGCCATTGTTTTACCCAATGTCAAGGCCCCAAACTTGGTGGGTTAGAGCACCAGAACACCCTGAGCACCCAGTCAACCAGCCCCTCCCCAATTCCAAGCACAAGTGACAAGAACTCCAATTTGAGTTGCAGGACAGTACTTGCAACACTAGTGTTCCTTGCTCCCTTGACCAGCTCGAGCTCCCACTAAACCACAACGGCTAGGCACACTCCCAGCAACACTCAGGACATGGAGGACACGTCCCAGGTGCCCCAGAGCGAGCTAGCATGCCGTGGCATGCCAAAACTGCGCTTTGGGCGCGCTGTAGAGAGCCACCCGTAAGGGGCTGACGCTCCGGCCGGACCCAGCGTCCCCAGTTGTGTCCAAGAACTCGCCCGACACCCCCTCAGTGCAAAGCTACCCCAGGGACCCTCTCCCCCTCGCGCAAGAGCTCAGGTGACGCGTGCCTGTGCGCGCCCGATGTGGTAGAGCATGCACGGTCACTGCAGCTCGTCCCCACTCACTTTCCCTCTGCGGCCGTTGCATCAGGAGGTCCTAAACTACGTTCCGAACCTATGGTTTCGCGGCCAGCGCCTCACTGTGCTTGCATGCGTGCCACGGTGAGTCACCGGCGTGCCCGATTCGGGTCACCATCGTTGGCCTATAAATAGACCCCCCCGGCACTCCAGCACCCTCCAAGCAGCTTCAGCACAACCAGTAGACACTCCCTAGCCGCCCAATCGAGCTCGCAGAGCCCCGGTGTTCGAGATCGATCGAGGCCCCTCCGCCTCGGAGCTTCGGTCGGTCTCCGGCTACACGTCGGCTCCTGCGCTGCCCGACCTCTCATTACACTCCCCTCGACACCAGGAACGTTTCCCCTAACTCTCCCGAGCAAATCCATACCTCTAGCCCCTAGTTCAACACGAACCCGAAACCCTTCCGCCACGAGCACCTCGTCGCCGGCGACCCAGACCACCTCCGGTGACGTCCCGACCACGAGCAGGTAGGCGGAGGCACGAGGAACCCGTTCCCGTTCCTATCTAGTCCTGAGGACAACGGTAGCCTTGCCGGCGTCCATCTCCACCTCCCTGGTCAGAGGTAGGAGAAGGACCCGACAGGTGGAGCCCAGCTGTCGGTGTCCTGGGGCAGCCAGCGCGCGCAGCCGCTGACGCTGACCCCAGGGGCCCGCAGGTCAGGTTTGAACCTGCCCGACGCGCGCCTGGTGGCCAGGCCTGCTGGCTGGGCCGGCTGGATCTGTTTCCCTGGCCTTTTTCTTTTGTTTTAATCTAGCAAACTAAATGATTTTTATAAAAAGATTTAGCCAGTAGAAAAATATAATTCTTCCACCAGTATTTTTCTAAAAATGAGTAGTATTTGATTCTGTAATAGTTGACATTTATCAATAACATAAACTATTTTGGTATAATAAAATGATATTAAAAAGCACTTGTTTGCTTCTGTTTGCTTTTAAATAAATATGCTTAGCTAATAAAACAGTAGGGAACATTTTTCAAAATAATAACCGGAATTTATTCAAGCCTTGCAACATTTTTAAAAGCACTTTGTGAACTGTTTTAGTAAAAGCTAGTATTTATTTATTCCTTTCTCGACGGTAGAGTTACCGAGTGACGGAGGATCCGGAGCGGAAGATCTCGAAGACCCCGGATACCTAGCTGACCAAGGCAAGCATGCCCTTTTGCCATGACTTAGGTAAATAAAATGATGCATGCTAGAATAGCAAGTATTTTCCGTTGCATGTAATCACAATGCCAGTTCATTGATGTGATGGTACCGAAGGCTTCTTCGAAGCCCTTGCATTATAGTAGTGATATTCACATAGCTCCTCGGAGCACAAATATGATGAGCTTGATCCTACCATCTACGAGGGTCATGCTACTATCATGTTGACTAGTAGAGTATAATCACTGCATTGAGCTTGACCCTACCCCGTGAGGGTCATGATATTTTAATGTTGACAAGTAATATTAAGGCATATCATCTCAAGCATAATGATGAGTTAAATAAAGAGTTTATGAAAACCCCGTCGGGTGCCACTAATGCCTGAGGGTGATGATGAGTTGGTGGTCACTTTTGGTGAAGTGATGCAGCGGTGATTTTGGTGTGAGTATGGTTTCGAAAATGGATTAGATTTATGACGTATCGACCGTCCCAACCTTACCCAGTACGACCACGATACCCCTTTATGGGACGGGGCTTTGTTGATTACTCTGGTCGGTGCTAGCAAAGAGCCACATTACTAGTCGCGGGAGTGATCGGTGTCACTCTCGTGATGGGGTCGTGCCAGGTAGGACGACTATGCCATTATTATGAGTTCCAGGCACACCGTTGGTCCCTGCATGGTTGATACAATCCAGAGTCGGTGCTCGTAAGACGTACAACATGTGGGCTAGGTACCAATCGAGTGGATCTCTTTGTCTAGTATCGTCAGGGGAAAGATAATGATCGGATACTTACCTCGGGTATATGTGATATACCGCGAGTCGTGGATGACACAGAAGTATTCCGTTTCTCGTGGGTCCAGCGTACTACCTCTGCAGAGTGTAAACTATTCGAATAGCCGTGTCCACGGTCAAGGATAGTTGGGTGGTGCTGCTTAAACTACGTCCTGAGTTTCCGCATAAACCAAGTGTGTGTGTGTGTGTGGTGTTAAAAAGGTGTCGTTATAATCATGATAATCACAATAATATGATCAAGTTCGGTGACTTGACATATAGGGTAAACCCGGATGGTTTAGCCCTCATTAATACCTTGAGATTATGAAAAGTCCGATGACTTGGCATTTAGGGTGAACCCGGTGTGTTCAACACTTTACGGATATGACAATATCTGTAACCTGATATTCACAAACAATTCTTTAACCTGATGCATATACATGATCATACCACCTCATCGCATTCCACTCAAGATAACTGTCACTGTTATTCATTACCATTTATGTGATGGGCTGTTTGCGAGTACATTCAAAGTACTCTTTGGCTTGCCACTGGTTATGTTATTGACCAGACATGGAAGGACCGGAGTTTGGCGATGAGTACGCCGTCGGAGATGGACCTGCGATCTAGGACGCTTCCGAGTCAGAATGCCTCTCGGTGTAGACTTGATGGCATGGGCACCGCTTAGCCCTTACGAGTTTCCGCTACTCGATGTATCCCTTTATTTGGCTTTAGGCCTTGCTCTTGAACCCGACCTTCTGGTCATTTGATGTAATAATTTGGTACTTGGATGTAAGACTCTATTATTCAGTATCTGTGTTCAGTGAACATTGATCCTTGGGGTCACTGGGCACGACGAACTCGACTTGCTAGTCGGGGTGCCCACAGAACTGTTATCAGAGCCATCCTGACTATAGGAAGCCTTAGATAGCATGGATGTTAACCATGAACGTTAGGACGCCAGCCTTGCACAAGACTCTTGCACATACAACCTCCTGACTTCTCTCCTATGCCTTGTAGATGGCTGCTGTACCTAAGACGCTTCTGGAGACCGGCTTTCCACTACTTCTGGTGGATTGTCTCGAGAAGTGCCACGTACGACGCACACCCATCTTCCTCTACCACGAGCATTGGGTCAACGCCGACACCAAGGAATATCACGTGGACGTGATAGTGAAGGCTAATGACTCCCCGTCTAGTTGGTTCTTTGAAGGACCACAGATGGGAGAGCTGATGTTGGCAGTGGAGACGGCTGCACGAGAGGCGCTCGTGCAACTCCGAAGCATCCTCCCAGAGATGGCTAATGAGCCTGTCACTCGTCATCTAGCTTTAATTAAGGAAGGAGTGGATGGGAGTTGGACACTCACCCCCGCCACGGAGGATGGGGTGCCACTGAGGTTTCAGACCTACTTCAGTCTCTCGTCAGACACCCTGACACACTTCCTGGTTAAGGAATCAGTCAAGCTTCGCCAAGAGCTGCACCTAGTCAAAGGCCTGCTCCACATTGAGAAGATGGAGAACCACAAAGTAAAGAAGGCAAGCGCACTTGAAGGGAGGGCAGCTGTTGCCACTAGGGGTGGTGTGTTACCCATCCAGGCAGTCCCTCTTCAGAGTCGTCGCCTGACAGCGGAAGAGTACACTGAGATCTTCGCCGCCTCGCCCAAGAAGCGCCGAGACGAGCGGATTCTTTCTTCCACTCCTATAAAGGAAGAGGATGTTGATGAAGATGAGGATCCTGTTGAGTCCGCCTTTGAGACCGAGCAGTCCGCCGCGTAGGTTTTAGCGTAGGCAATCGGAGTACCCGAGTATAGGGTATCCTTGTATCCGTTTTTAAATTGCGTATGTGTGCTTGATGTAAGTCACTTATTGCCTTGGGCAGTCTGTAAGTGACTACGTCACCTAGTTGTCATGAATGCAATTTCCAGTTTGTCAAAAACTTTGGTTTTAAAAATTTGGCACATGCACGTATTGGACCCCCTCTTACTAGGAGCAAATCCTTGTACTCCCGAGCAAGGTGGCATTTTGACCTGTCTGTTTCTATGATAGGATGGTGAACGCAACCCGCAACAGCACCTTCGGCAACCACGGCGCCGGCTCTTCAGGGACGCCGCAGGGAACCGAAGGAGAAGCTCACGCTGGAGGTCACCACGAGCAGCCTAGAGACCTTCCGCCACCACCTCCTCCTGAGAACATGACGATGGCTCAGTTCCTTCAAGCTCTTCGAGAGGAGCGTCAAGCCAGCAATGCTGCTATCCAGCAGCTGACCCAAGTCCTGGTGGACAACCCGCCGCGGAATGAGTATGGCGGTGGTCGCTCTACTCTTTCTGAGTTCATGCGGACTACGCCCCCCATATTCACGGAGTCGACTGAACCCCTGGACGCCGATGACTGGATTCGCACCATTGAAGACCTCCTTGCGTTGGTCAAGTGCACCGATGATCATGAGAAGGTCCTTTATGCTTCTCACTGTCTCGGAGGCACCGCCTGGGCATGGTGGGATGGATTCCAGATCATGCGGGCAGGGCAAGTCATCACGTGGGAGATGTTCAAGGAAGGATTTCGCGCAGCTCACATTCCGCCTGGACTGATGACCATTAAGAAGCGTGAATTCCGAGCCTTAAGGCAGGGCAGTGGAACTGTTAAGGATTACCTGCAGAAGTTTAATCTCTTGTCAAGGTACGCACCTGAAGATGTTAACACTGAAGCCGCTAAGGTGGAACGCTTCATGGAAGGGTTACAGCAGTCCCTGCAATACCAGCTGATGGTTTGCGACTGCCAGACTTTCAGCGAGTTGGTTAACAAAGCGCTTATGCTGGAAGACAAGCGTCGTGCATTGGACGACAGCCGCAAGCACAAGCTGATAGGCAGTGGGGGACCCGGTAATGCAAGACCAAGACCGTGGCAGTCAGCACCTGCAAGACCCAACTTTCAGCAGCAACAGTACAAGCACCCGGTGTTCCGCCAGAATTATTAGCCTCAGCAGCAAGTCAAGCCAGTAGTCAAACCGCCGAACAACGGTGGAGTCAAGAACAACCCTCCAGGGCAAGTAACCTGCTTTGGGTGTGGTCAGACTGGGCACTATTCTAGGGAGTGCCCCATCAAGAAGCCCGACGCACCGCGTCCCAATGCACCCAACCCCGGTCAAGGTGCACCAGGGAGGAACCAGCCCCCCCGCAACCAACAGTTCAATGGTAGGGGCCAGATCAATCACATCACTGCAGAAGAAGCACAGGAAGACCCGGACTGCATTATGGGTACGTTCCTCGTCAACTCAACTCCAGCAACAGTGTTGTTTGATTGTGGTGCTTCACATTCTTTTGTTACTCAAGGGTTTGCAGAGAAATGCGGTTTAAAACCCACTTTACTCCGCGGACAGATGGCAATTCAAAGCCCATGAGCAGTATTAAGAACCAACCTAGGGTGTAGAATGGTCAAGATAGTTATCAATGGGACGAGTTTCTTGGTAGATCTCATCGTGCTTAAATCACAAGCTGTGGAAGTAATCCTCGGTATGGATTGGTTGGCCAAGCACCAGAGTCTTTTGGACTGTGCCAACAGAGCCATCACCATGATAAGCAACCAAGGGGTCAAGGTCAAGTTCGTCCCCGAACCAGTATCGGCTCACGCACCTTGAGTCAACAGTCTCTCCGAGGTAGAGCTTGATCGAGTGCCTATAGTCTGTGAATACCCGGACGTCTTTCCTGACGAGCTACCCGGAATGCCTCCTGACCGAGACATTGAGTTCATCATTGAGCTTATGCCCTGATCGAGGCCTATTTATAAAAAACCTTACAGGATGGGTTCTGAGGAGTTGGCAGAGCTGAAGAAACAGCTGGATGAGCAACTTAGGAAAGGGTTCATTCGTCCGAGTGTGTCACCTTGGGGATCACCTGTTCTGTTGTTTCAAAGAAGGATGGTACCATTCGACTCCGCGTCGACTACCGTTCCCTTAATGAAGTAACAATTAAGAACAAGTACCCGCTTCCCAAGATCGAAGACCTGTTTGACCAGTTAAACGGGGCCAGGGTATTTTCCAAGATCGATCTCCGATCAGGATACTACCAGTTGAAGATCCGACCACAAGATATACCCAAGACTGCATTCTTGACCCGGTACGGTCTGTATGAATGCACGGTCATGCCCTTCGGTTTGACAAATGCCCCAGCCTACTTCATGTACCTCATGAACAAGGTCTTCATGGAATATTTGGACAAGTTTGTTGTCGTGTTCATCGATGACATACTAATCTTCTCCAAGTCTGAAGAAGAGCATGAGCAACACCTGAGGCTAGTTCTGGGCAAGCTTCGAGAGCACCAACTTTACGCCAAATTCAGCAAGTGTCAATTCTGGATGAATGAAGTTGGATTTCTGGGTCATACCCTGATGGCACGCGGTTTAGCCCTGGATCAGTCCAAGATTTCTACAGTGACCAACTAGGAATCACCCAAGGACGTGAAGGATGTCAGGAGTTTCCTCGGGCTCGCGGGATACTACCGCAAGTTTGTCGAGGGATTCTCCAGCATCGCTCGACCTATGACTCAGCTCTTGAAGAAAGGCCGGAAGTTCGAGTGGACACCGGCGTGTGAAGCAAGCTTCCAGGAGTTGAAGAAGAGGCTAACTACCGCTCCGGTATTGGCTATCCCAGACATCAACAAGGAATTCGTGATATATCGTGATGCCTCGAGAACCGGGCTCGGTGGAGTCCTGATGCAAGATGGTAGGGTCGTGGCGTACTTGTCATGGCAACTGCGACCGCATGAGGAGAACTACGCCACCCATGATCTCGAACTAGTAGCGGTAGTGCATGCTCTGAAGACATGGCGACATTACCTTCTGGGAAAGCGATGCGAGATATATACAGACCACAAAAGTCTGAAGTATATCTTCACCCAGAGAGAGCTGAACATGAGACAGCGGAGATGACTTGAGTTAATCAAGGATTACGACCTCAGCATTCAGTACCATCCTGGCAAGGCGAACGTGGTAGCCGATGCCCTGAGCAGGAAGGCAGGCTCCTTGAACGTCGCACTCAAGGAAAGTTTACCCGCCTTGTATGAAGAGATGGAGGGCTTAGGACTTGAGATAGTCAAACCGGGGTACCTGGCCAACCTCGAAGTCAAGCCTACTCTAGCAGACGACATCAAGGAAGCCCAGAAGGGGCACAAGAGTATCGAAGGCCTCAAGAGGAAGGTGCGAGAAGGCAAAGCCCCAGGATTCTCGATTGATGAGCAAGGAGTATTGTGGTACGGGAAGCGCTTATGCGTACCCAACAAGGCCGAACTTAAGGACTTGATCCTGCAAGAGGCACATGACACACCGTACTCTATCCATCCAGGTGGTACCAAGATGTACCAAGACATATGAGAAAGATTCTGGTGGCATGGCATGAAGAGGTAAAATTGTCTCCTATCTCGCTAAATGCGATGTATGTCAGCGAGTCAAGGCTGAACACCAACGACCCGCTGGATTGCTACAACCTCTTCAAGTGCCAGAATGGAAGTGGGATATAGTCGGCATGGACATCATCACCGGGTTGCCCCGGTCAAATAAGGGTCATAACTCCATTTGGGTCATAGTTGATCATTTGACCAAGGTGGCCCATTTCATCCCCGTTAACACCACTTACGATGGCACGCAGTTCACCTCAAGATTCTGGAAGAAGTTTCAAGAAGCTCTCGGAACCAAACTCTCCTTCAGTACGGCTTTCCACCCGCAGACGGGCGGACAGACCGAGAGGATAAATCAGATACTTGAGGACATGCTCCGCGCTTGTGTTTTGGCCCATGGTGCCAAGTGGGAAGATTGCCTACCATTTGCTGAGTTCTCTTACAACAACAGCTACCAGTCCAGTCTTCAAATGGCCCCATTCGAAGCATTATATGGGCGGAAATGCCGCACCCCGCTCAATTGGTCCGAAACCAGTGAAGGGCTAGTTTTCGGGCCAGAAGCACTGCAGGAAGCAGGGGACAAGGTTCAGCTTGTCCGAGAGAACTTGGAGGCAGCTAAGTCAAGGCAGAAGAGCTATGCGGACCCTCGCCGCAGAAATGTGGAGTTTGTTCCCGGAGACCAAGTGTACTTGCGAGTCACGCCTCTCAAGGGGACCAAGCGTTTCCATGTCAAGGGGAAGCTAGCTCCAAGGTTCATTGGACCCTTCAAGATCACGACAAGGCGTGGGGAAGTAGCTTATCAGTTGGAACTACCTCCTGAACTTTCGGGTGTGCACAACGTGCTTCACGTTTCACAGCTCAGGAAGTGTTTGCAAGTGCCGAACCGTCCGGATCTTTACAAGGACATTGATCATCAAGCTATTGACTTTCAACTAGATCTTACCTACCGCGAGAGAGCGATCCGCATTTTGGACGAAGCAGAGCGTTGCACCAGAAGCCGCACCATCAAGTTTTTCAAGGTTCAGTGGAGCAACCATACCGAAGCAGAAGCCACGTGGGAGCATGAAGACTATCTCCGATCGGAATTTCCCGAGCTGTTTAACGCTTAGCTTAGGAATTTCCCGAGCTGTTTAACGCTTAGCTTAGGTCTGTCACACCATGTTTTCCACCCCAAGTTTTCTGTATTGCAAAAATCAGAGCTTGTTAAAACTTTTCCAAATAATGTTGTGAGTGCAATGTCAACCCTTGTCTGAGTGTATGCTTGCTTGTTTGATGACTCAACCCATGAAAAACTTGTTATTTTGCTCTCTCAAAAACCCTTTTTCCTTTACATCAAGATCACCTTCATCATGTTGGGATACACTACTAGCTCATGAACCCAAGTGGCACTTTCAACTAAGGTTGGTGATCTCATCCTAATATCATTTTCATGAATTAAAAACACTATTTAGAGATTTGAAATATTATTTTTATATTTTATATCTATGTCTATTTCTAAGGCTAGTAATGATATTTCCACAAGGAAAATTACTTTCCTGCCTTAGGAAATTCTGAGTAAATTCATGGAAGCTCAGAAGGACATATATTTTCCAGACATAAGATTTCCAACCCTATTTTATATTAATATTATTTGAGTAAAACCCTGAAAACCATTTCTGTCTGTTTTAGCTTTTTGAGATGTTTCCAAAGGAAAGTATCTCAGTAAATTCCCATAAAATTACAGGAGCCCTCCCAAACCATATTAGGTGCTCACCTAAAATCTCACCTTGATCCAAGGTGGGTAAGTGCACTTAGAGAGCCCAAAACCCTCTCTGTCCAGAGTAGAGTTGGAACAACTCTACATTGCAAAGTTTCTCCAATAGAGCTGAAACTTTGCAGAGGTGTTTAACACCCCAAATGAGGACTACACACCAAAAATGGGATTTGTGAGACTCTGTTTGACCACACTTCCTTTGTAAGGGACAGTACTGGTCACTTCGAGACATTTTCAAGTTTGCAAAGCCAAACTTGTTCAATGGAGCTCATATTTGATGGAACCCCATGATTTTACCCCAAGACCAAACCTGTTAAGTTTCATTTATAGTGGTGGAGTGGAAGCACCCCAAGTCACTGTCGAACACCTACTGACAGGAAGGTAAAAACCTTCCTAGCCACTGTTTTACCCAATGTCAAGGCCCCAAACTTGGTGGGTTAGAGCACCAGAACACCCTGAGCACCCAGTCAACCAGCCCCTCCCCAATTCCAAGCACAAGTGACAAGAACTCCAATTTGAGCTGCAGGACAGTACTCGCAACACTAGTGTTCCTTGCTCCCTTGACCGGCTCGAGCTCCCACTAAACCACAACGGCTAGGCACACTCCCAGCAACACTCAGGACATGGAGGACACGTCCCAAGTGCCCCAGAGCGAGCCAGCATGCCGTGGCATGCCAAAACTGCGCTCTGGGCGCGCTGTAGAGAGCCACCCGCAAAGGGCCGACGCTCCGGCCGGTCCCAGCCTCCCCAGTTGTGTCCAAGCACTCCCCGACAGCCCCTCAGCGCAAAGCTACCCTAGGGACCCTCTCCCCCTCGCGCAAGAGCTCAGGCGACGCGTGCCCGTGCGCGCCCGACGTGGCCGAGTATGCACGGTCGCTGCAGCTCGTCCCACTCACTTTCCCTCTACGGCCGTTGCATCAGGAGGCCCTAAACCACGTCTCGAACCCGTGGTTTCGCGGCCGGCGCCTCACTGTGCTTGCACACGTGCCACGGTGAATCACCAGCGGGCCCGAGTCGGGTCACCGTCGTTGGCCTATAAATAGACCCCCCCCCCCCCCGCCACTCCAGCACCCTCCAAGCAGCTTCAGCACAACCAGTAGACACTAACTAGCCGCCCAATTGAGCTCGCAGAGCCCCGGTGCTCGAGATCGACCGAGGCCCCTCCGCCTCGGAGCTCCGGTCGATCTCCGGCTACACGTCGGATCCTACGCTGCCCGACCTCTGATTACACTCCCCTCGACACCAGGAACGTTTCCCCTAACTCTCCCGAGCAAATCCATAACTCTAGCCCCTAGTTCAACACGAACCCGAAACCCTTCCGCCACGAGCACCTCGTCGCCCGCGACCCAGACCACCTCTGGTGACGTCCCAACCACGAGCAGGTAGGCGGAGGCACGAGGAACCCGTTCCCGTTCCTAGCTAGGCCTGAGGACAATGGTAGCCTCGCCGGCGTCCATCTCCACCTCCCTGGCCAGAGGTAGGAGAAGGACCCGACTAGTGGAGTCCACCTGTCGGTGTCCTGGGGCAACCAGCGCGCGCAGCCGCTGACGCTGACCCCAGGGGCCCGCAGGTCAGGTTTGAACCTGGACCGCGCGCGCGTGGTGGCCCGGCTTGCTGGCTGGGCCGGCTGGATCTGTTTCCCCGGCCTTTTTCTTTTGTTTTAATCCAGCAAACTAAATGATTTTTATAAAAAGATTTAGCCAGTAGAAAAATATAATTCTTCCACCAGTATTTTTCTAAAAATGAGTAGTATTTGATTCTGTAATAGTTGACATTTATCAATAACAGAAACTATTTTGGTATAATAAAATGATATTAAAAAGCACTTTTTGGTATAATAACAGAAACTTTTGCGCATAAAAGTTGCTCCTGCATTCTTCAAACCGAGTGGCATGGTGATGTAGCAGAAACACCTGAATGGGGTGATGAAGGCTATTTTTAATTCATCCGGACCATACAGACGGATCTGATCATAGCCCGAATAGGCATCACGGAATGATAAACGCTTGCAACCCGCAGTCGAATCAACAATTTGATCAATGCGGGGGAGCGGGAAATGATCTTTCGGGCAAACCTTATTGAGATGCTTGAAATCGATGCACATACGGAGAGACTTGTCCTTCTTGGGCACCATGACAACATTGGCGAGCCACTCGGAGTGGTGTACCTCGCAAATGAAGTTGGCTGCCAAAAGTTTAGCCACCTCCTCTCCGATTGCCTTCGTTTTGTGGGCGGCGGACCGAAGCAGGCGTTCTCGGACGGGCCGAGCAGTAGGATCCATATGCAGTCGGTGCTCAGCCAACTCCCTGGGTACACCTGGCATGTCAGCGGGCTTCCATGCGAAAATGTCCTAGTTCTCACGGAGGAATTGGATGAGCTCGGCTTCCTATTTTGGATCAAGGGTGGTGGAGATGTTCATCGGGGCAGTGGCGTCGTCCGTCGGGTGGATGCTGACTTTCTTCGTGTCTCCCGCCGACTGGAATGCGGACTCCGAAGCTGGCTTCTTCGACCGCATCAAGTCAGCGGGGTCGGCGGTCTTCTTGTACTCATCCAGCTCGAGGATAGCCATCTTCTGATCAGCAATCCTCGACCCCTGCTGCAGACTCTCCTCGGCCCGCTGCCGATTGCCTGTGACCGTGATCACACCTTTGGGACCCGACATCTTCAGCTTCAAATACACGTAACATGGACGGGCAATGAAATGCGCATACGCCGGATGGCCCAGAATCGCATGGTATACACTCTGGAAGTCCACCACCTCGAATGTCAGTTTTTCATTCCGGAAGTTCTTGTCGGAGCCGAAAACGACGTCCAACGCGATTTGGCCGAGTGACTTGGCCTTTCGTCCTGGGACGACTCCGTGGAACTGCATGCTGCTCTCGCTAAGTTTGGACATCGGAACGCCCATCCCCTTGAGAGTGTCGGCGTACATGATGTTCAAGCCGCTGCCGCCGTCCATGAGGACTTTGTGCAGTTGGACTCCTTCCCCCACCGGGTCGACGACCAGAGCTTGCCTCCCTGGGGTGGGCACGTGTGCTGGATGGTCCGACTGATCAAAGGTGATCGCAGTCTGAGACCATTTGAGGAACGTGGGGTTGGTTGGGGTTGCCATGTTCACCTCCCTCTTCACCAGCTTTAGTCGACTCTTGCTTTCGACGACAGCAAAAATCATCAATGTTGCATGGACTTGGGGGAACGGATCCTCCTTGTCCTCATCATCCTGCTGTTGTCCTTTTCACTCGGCTGTCCTTCGCCGAACCCTTGGATCAGGAGGGGACATTGCCGGGTGGTGTCCTTCGGGAATATGGCGTTGCCTTCTTCGTCTATCTTCGTGTGCATTGGACATGGCTGATCTAGGATGGAATTCCCGAACTGTTTCTTCTTGGGGGTGTAATGAGCTTTCCCCTTGCCCTTGAACTTGGCATTGGTAACGGCTGTTGCCTCGGCCTGCGGAGTGGACGGAGCTTTCTACTTCTGCTTCAGATTGCTGTTCCCATCTCCATCGGCGATTGCCTTATGCTTGCCGCTACGTATGTGGTCCTCCTCCTCGCCATTTGCATAGCATGCGGCTATGTCCATCATCTTGCTCATGGAAATGTCGCATGTCCGACCGAACTTCAGGTACAGATCTCTGTACCACACGCCTGCCTTGAAGGCGCAGACCACTTGGTGTTGTGTGACGTTCTCCACCGTGTGGTAGAGGGTCGTCCAGCGCTGGATGAAATCGCGCAGGGGCTCATTCGGCTTCTGGACACAGTGCTGGAGCTCCACGAGACCAGCAGGGCGTTTGCACGTGCCCTCGAAGGTCCTGATGAAGACTCGGGACAGATCTGCCCAGCTCTAGATGCTTGACGGAGCCAACTGGTTCAGCCACGCTCGTGCCGAGCCGTCGACCATCAGGGGGAGATGTTTCATGGCGACCTCGTCATCTCCGCCACCGATCTGGACCGCCACTCTGTAGTCGTCCAGCCACGTTTCTAGCTTGGACTCTCCTGTGAACTTGCTGATTCCCGTCGCCAATCGGAAGTTGGGAGGGATGTCAGTTGAACGGATGGCCCGACTGAAGCACTCGGGACCAGAGACGATGGTCTTGCTTCCACTCGGACGGTCTCTATCGTGACCATCACGGTGGGCTCGACTCCTGTTGACCTTCCTCTGGGCGATGTACCTTCTTGCATCGGGCCTTGGATCATACGCGACACCGACTGAACGCCGATCATCGTGATGCTGGGGCCCGTAAGGCCCACCCTGCAGAGGGGTGCGTGAACGGCGACGATCTTCGTGATTCCTGGAACGGCTGCCCCCTGTGCGTCGCTGATGAGAGTCGAGGCTGAATACCGATCGATGCATGTTCGCGTGAACAGAACTGTTGTGGATCTTGTAGTGCAACTGGGAGACCGCCGAATTCTGTTGTTGCGCCGTATGCAACAGGGCGCGGATCTGCTCGATCCCTCTACCAGCCTATGAATCAGTCGGTTGGAGGGAATCAGCTATCTTGGTAGCGGCAGCCAGGTTGAGGACGGGTGTGCGGAACACCTCGACGTTGCTCTGGCAAGTGCGTCGACTGGCAGAACGGTGGTTTTGACGACGAGCGCCGGATGATTCGCCGACCTCATGCTCGTTCCGACCAGTTCGGAGGGGACTTTCGTGGGAATCGGCCATGAGAACTTTGGTTGCGGGCCAGCGACCCAAGTACTCGAAGGGTAACTCAGTCAGAACTGAGTCTAAGCACTAGGACGGCGGCGCGACCACTACCGACTCGAGGACCGCCACTTGAGAGGACGCGTTCTGTCGCGCCTGGGCATGTCGTACCCAACGCTGGAGCCGCGGACGGCGGGACCGCTTGTTGCGGTGCGTGACGGGGGCGAGGATCGACACCGGGGCCGATTGCTGGAGAAGAAGGACGCCACGGGAACCGGCACGGAAGTGCGTAGCCCCGCGATTGGGGAGCGCCTCGACATCGAGAGGCGCATCCCGAAGCCATGCCGAATCATCGACAACGAAGGAGAGTGAGCTGAAGACGATCTCATGACCCATGCACAAATCTCCGCCGGATGACATGATGAAAAGATGAAGTAGCAAACTCGTCGGAAGTCGCTTAGACGCCTGCCCCAAGGTGGGCGCCAACTGTCGTGGGTATAAGTCTAACAGTAGATGTGTAGGGTACAAAAGTATGGGCAGAGACATAGCTACGGAGAGGTTGTATGAGTTCAGGCACCTCTACGATGGAGGTAAAAGCCCTACGTCTCAGTGCTCTTGGGAGCTTAGTGTCGAGTGGAATATAGGATTACAGTAAGGGCCAACCCCTGCACTAGTGGGGAAGGGCGGCTTATATAGAGTGCGCTGCCCTTCATAATGGCCCGGTGGACAGGGGTGGAATAGTGGCGAATAAATGCCTACGTTACAGGTAACGTACGCCTTAAATGTTAATAATGGTGTACGAAAACGTATGACCGTTGCCCTCCTGGGAGGTTACGATGTACAGAGTGGAATCCAGCCGGTACGTCAAATACGCTCCGAGTGGTCGTCACCGACTGGATGATGGGGGAGTCCTTAGTTCAGTCGGAGCTGTCTAAGGGCCTTGTCCTCTATGAAGGGTAGTATTTGGGTAGGACCTATAGGGCAGGCCTATGACCCTACCCTAGGACTATAACCCCATCACCCCCTATCACCCACGCATACAAGGCGGTTGTTTGGAACTACGTCGTGGAAAGGGGTTAAAAAACTTTTGTGTAGCACCTAACAATATGTCTGTGCAGATGTGTGCACTCGATCAGCTATGGGACCTTTGGCCCCTTTGTGGTTTGGCGTGGAGGTCGCGTGGCACAAAGATCAGAAAGTATGAGGTAGCATGATGATGAGACTCGGGGAGTTATACGCAGGTTTAGGCAGTTGTGAAGCATAAAACCTTACTGCTGCTTTGGTGTATTGATTGAAGAAGATGAATTTCGCATAGAGTTCTGCATGGTCCATCATGTGCTCATCTACCACTATTGCCTCGCCACTAAGCCTTGCTAGCATTTCGCCATGTTTGACAATAGCCCGACTACAGGTTCGCAACAGTGGACACCACCAATGATCTAAAGGTGCTCAAGACTTCGGGCTTGTCCTTCCAGAATATTGTCAACATCCAAGGTCAACACATGGTCTGGGCGACAAGAAGAAGAAACAGAAGGACTCCCTGATTGACCTTGCCATGGCCATCATTGACCCCTACTATAGAGACATGAAGGCTGAGTGCGATAAGGACAAGTTTATGTGGCATAAGGCCTGGGTGAACAAACTGCATGAAGAACACATCAAGTACACGGCCAAGGATGCATACACGAGCTATGAGATGTACAGGAGGATCATTGACATCAGGAAGTGCCTCCTTTCTACATATGCGAGGGACAAGCAGAGAAGTTGCGACAACCGTCGTGAGAAGAACAACATGATTTGGTGATCGTCTACTTCTTGTAAATTTATATTAAGGAATGTACATGTCTTGTGTAGTCACTTATGTAATTGGATGTTCAATTTGGTTATGCAACAATGTTGGTTTTCTATAGACACTACATAGGTGTTGTGCAAACATAGCACATCACATCACATACAATTGTTTCGCAGCAACCGTTTGCCCACAAGACACACAACTTGTCAGGATGTATCATTTGGGTTATTATTGGTCTTCCCACAATTATAATGAATGAACTGCTTGCTCGGTATCACACACACCTTCTTATGCCACTTGTCGAAAACAGGGCTACCGGCCAGCCCATTAGTCCCTGTTCTTCAAGAACCGGGACCAATGGGGGGTATTAGACCCGGTTCGTGAGCCTAGGGGGCCGGCCGGGGCCTCGCGGGCATTGGTCCCAGTTTGTGTGGAACCATTTGTCCCGGTTCGAGCCACGAACCGGGACCAATGGTCCTCGCTGCTGGCCCACAACCTTTAGTCCCGGTTCATGCCCCGAACCGGGACAAATAACTTGCCTACATATATACCCACCGTCGCGGTAGAGCACTCCACTGTCCTCTGTTTTTGTCGACCGGTGAGGGGAGCGCATTTGGGTGCTCTAGTTCACCTCCTATGCACATGAGGTGTTCGATGAGATGCCCGAGCCACACTAATTAAGCTTTCTCCTCTCGAAACTCGACCTCCGAGCTCCATTTTGAACGAGACTTGTCTAGATTTAGCGGTCCGTCACGCCCCGTCCCCGCCCCATCTTCACCGCCGTCGATCGCCCGCGCCGATCTCGTCTCTGGCACCACCTTGGTGAGCCTCTTGTTCTTATCTTCTTTCTGAAAGAAAAAAAAATCTGACTTCAGATAGATACTTGTCTAACTTTCTTACTTTTATTATTCCTTGTTATTATATAGTGCGATGGTTTTGGTATCCGCCCCCGTCGGCCCTCGTCCTGTCTATGATTCACATGTGGTATATATTATATTTTCATAACTATTTGGTTCATTTATTATTGATGACAATTATGATGACCAACGTGACATATATTTTTAATCTAGGAGGTATGTAAACCCGAAATTTCAACCCACCTAGAAATGCTTCTCGAGAAGTTAACTTTGGTTAAAAAAGAAAACAAATACTTGAAGGAAAAATTGAAAATAATTGAGGATAAGAATATGGAAATGGAGTTGCATGTTGCCGAGGTCATTGACGATCGCAAGATCAAGATCGATGGGATGCGGTTGAAGATGGATGCAATGCGCTTGAAGATGGATGAAATACGCTTGAAGATTAGGAATATTAGAAAATATGCCATTGATAAAGAGGCTTGGTATCGTTATGCTGTTGGGTCAATTGTTCCCTTACTTGCGATTTTGATCGCGTTTGTTGTTGCATTTAAATGTTTTACATAGTTGTATGTTGTGGGTGAAATGATGATACCATGCCAACTTGGAACCTTTTAAGAGTTCATTTCAAATTCTTTTCAATTTCATGGTCTTATAGCTCATAATAATCAGCAAATGCATGAAAAATAACAAATGAAGTCAAAAAGGGTTGTAAATTGATGATGTGGCTTTGAATGGTGCATTTTGAACACAGAAAAACTATGGAGTTCAAATAAGTTCAAAAAAATGAAATCCCTTTGTAAGAGATGAGTTTCCGTATGAAACCCTGATACTTCGAAAGAGATCGTCCGTTTTGTACACGAAGTGCATCCAGTTTTTGCCGTAACCCTCTCAACTCTCTCGCACATGCTATGTGGGTGAAATTATGATACCATGCCAACTTGGAACCTTTTCAGAGTTCATTTCAAATGCTTTTCAATGTCATGGTCTTATAGGTCATAATAATCAGTAAATACATGAAAAAGAACAAATGAAGTCAGAAAGGGTTGTAAATTGATGATGTGGCTTTGAATGGCGCATTTTGAACACAGAAAAACTATTGAGTTCAAATAAGTTCAAAAAAATGAAATCCGTTTGTAACAGACGAGTTTCCGTATGAAACCCTCATACTTCGAAAGACATTTTCCGTTTTGAACACGAAGAGCATCCAGTTTTTGCCGTAACCCTCTCAACTTTCTCGCACATGCTATGTGGGTGAAATGATGATACCATGCCACCTTGGAACCTTTTCAGAGTTCATTTCAAATGCTTTTCAATTTCATGGTCTTATAGCTCAAAATAATTAGTAAATGCATGTCAAATAATAAATGAAGTCAGAAAGGGTTGTAAATTGATGATGTGGCTTTGAATGGTGCATTTTGAACACAAAAAAACTATGGAGTTCAAATAAGTTCAAAAAAATGAAATCCCTTTGTAACAGACGAGTTTCCGTATGAAACCCTAATACATCGAAATAGATCGTCCGTTTTGTACACGAAGTGCATCCAGTTTTTGCCATAACCCTCTCAACATTCTCGCACATGCTATGTGGGTGAAATTATGATACCATGCCAACTTGGAACCTTTTCAGAGTTCATTTCAAATGCTTTTCAATTTCATGGTCTTATATTTCAAAATAATCATTAAATGCATGAAAATAACAAATGAAGTCAGCAAGGGTTGTAAATTGATGATGTGGCTTTGAGTGGTGCATTTTGAACACAGAAAAACTATGGAGTTCAAATAAGTTCAAAAAAATGAAATCCCTTTGTAACAGACGAGTTTCTGTATGAAACCTTGATACTTCGAAAGAGATTGTCCATTTTGTACACGAAGTGCATCTAGTTTTTGCCGTAACCCTCTGAACTTTCTCGCACATGCTATGTGGCTGAATTGATGATACCATGCCAACTTGTAACCTTTTCAGGATTCATTTGAAATGCTTTTCAATTTCATTGACTTATAGCTCAAAATAATCAGTAAATGCAAGGAAAATAACAAATGAAGTCAGAAAGCGTTGTAAATTGATGATGTGGCTTTGAATGGTGCTTTTTGAACACAAAAAAACTATGGACTTCAAGTAAGTTCAAAAAAATGAAATCCCTTTGTAACAGACGAGTTTCCGTATGAAACCGTGATACTTCGAAAGAGATTGTCCGTTTTGTACACGAAGTGCATCCAGTTTTTGCCATAACCCTCTCAACATTCTCGCACATGCTATGTGGGTGAAATTATGATACCATCCCAACTTGGAACCTTTTCAGAGTTCATTTCAAATGCTTTTCAATTTCATGGTCTTATAGTTCAAAATAATCATTAAATGCATGAAAAATAACAAATGAAGTCAGCAAGGGTTGTAAATTGATGATGTGGCTTTGAGTGGTGCATTTTGAACACAGAAAAACTATGGAGTTCAAATAAGTTCAAAAAAATGAAATCCCTTTGTAACAGACGAGTTTCTGTATGAAACCTTGATACTTCGAAAGAGATTGTCCATTTTGTACACGAAGTGCATCTAGTTTTTGCCGTAACCCTCTGAACTTTCTCGCACATGCTATGTGGCCGAATTGATGATACCATGCCAACTTGTAACCTTTTCAGGATTCATTTGAAATGCTTTTCAATTTCATTGACTTATAGCTCAAAATAATCAGTAAATGCATGAAAAATAACAAATGAAGTCAGAAAGCGTTGTAAATTGATGATGTGGCTTTGAATGGTGCTTTTTGAACACAAAAAAACTATGGACTTCAAGTAAGTTCAAAAAAATGAAATCCCTTTGTAACAGACGAGTTTCCGTATGAAACCGTGATACTTCGAAAGAGATTGTCCGTTTTGTACACGAAGTGCATCCAGTTTTTGCCATAACCCTCTTAACTTTCTCGCACATGCTATGTGGGTGAAATCATGATACCATGCCAATTTGGAACCTTTTCAGAGTTCATTTCAAATGATTTTCAATGTCATGGTCTTATAGCTCAAAATAATCATTAAATGCATGAAAACTAACAAATGAAGTCAGAAAGAGTTGTAAATTGATGATGTGGATTTGAATGGTGCATTTTGAACACAGAAAAACTATGGAGTTCAAATAAGTTCAAAAAAATGAAATCCCCTTGTAACAGACGAGTTTCCGTATGAAACCTTGATACTTCGAAAGAGATTGTCCGTTTTGTACACGAAGTGCATCCAGTTTTTGCCGTAACCCTCTCAACTTTCTCGCGCATGCTATGTGGGTGAAATGATGATACCATGCAACCTTGGAACCTTTTCAGAGTTCATTTGAAATGTTTTTCAATTTCATGGTCTTATAGCTCAAAATAATCATTAAATGCATGAAAAATAACAAATGAAGTCAGAAAGGGTTATAAATTGATGATGTGGCTTTGAATGGTGTATTTTGAACACAGAAAAATAATGGAGTTCAAATAAGTTCAAAAAAATGAAATCCCTTTGTAATAGACGAGTTTCCATATGAAACCTTGATACTTCGAAAGAGATTGTCCGTTTTGTACACGAAGTGCATCCAATTTTTGCCGTAACCCTCTCAACTTACTCGCACATGCTATGTGGGTGTAATGATGATACCATGCCAACTTGGAACCTTTTCAGAGTTCATTTCAAATGCTTTTCAATTTCATGGTCTTATAACTCAAAATAATCACTAAATGCATGAAAAATAACAAATGAAGTCAAAAAGGGTTGTAAATTGATGATGTGGCTTTGAATGGCGCATTTTGAACACAGAAAAACTATGGAGTTCAAATAAGTTCAAAAAATGAAATCCCTTTGTAAGAGACGAGTTTCCGTATGAAACCCTGATACTTCGAAAGAGACGTCCGTTTTGTACACGAAGTGCATCCAGTTTTTGCCGTAACCCTCTCAACTCTCTCGCACATGCTATGTGGGTGAAATGATGATACCATGCCAACTTGGAACCTTTTCAGAGGTCATTTCAAATGCTTTTCAATGTCATGGTCTTATAGGTCATAATAATCAGTAAATACATGAAAAATAACAAATGAAGTCAAAAAGGGTTGTAAATTCATGATGTGGCTTTGAATGCTGCATTTTGAACATAGAAAAACTATTGAGTTCAAATAAGTTCAAAAAACTGAAATCCGTTTGTAACAGACGAGTTTCCGTATGAAACCCTCATACTTCGAAAGAGATTTTCCGTTTTGAACACGAAGAGCATCCAGTTTTTGCCGTAACCCACTCAACTTTCTCGCACATGCTATGTGGGTGAAATGATGATACCATGCCACCTTGGAACCTTTTCAGAGTTCATTTCAAATGCTTTTCAATTTCATGGTCTTATAGCTCAAAATAATTAGTAAATGCATGTAAAATAATAAATGAAGTCAGAAAGGGTTGTAAATTGATGATGTGGCGTTGAATGGTGCATTTTGAACACAAAAAAACTATGGAGTTCAAATAAGTTCAAAAAAATGAAATCCCTTTGTAACAGACGAGTTTCCGTATGAAACCCTAATACATCGAAATAGATTGTCCGTTTTGTACACGAAGTGCATCCAGTTTTTGCCATAACCCTCTCAACATTCTCGCACATGCTATGTGGGTGAAATTTTGATACTATGCCAACTTGGAACCTTTTCAGAGTTCATTTCAAATGCTTTTCAATTTCATGGTCTTATAGTTCAAAATAATCATTAAATGCATGAAAATAACAAATGAAGTCAGCAAGGGTTGTAAATTGATGATGTGGCTTTGAATGGTGCATTTTGAACACAGAAAAACTATGGAGTTCAAATAAGTTCCAAAAAATGAAATCCCTTTGTAACAGACGAGTTTCTGTATGAAACCTTCATACTTCGAAAGAGATTGTCCATTTTGTACACGAAGTGCATCCAGTTTTTGCCGTAACCCTCTGAACTTTCTCGTACATGCTATGTGGCTAAATTGATGATACCATGCCAACTTGGAACCTTTTCAGGATTCATTTGAAATGCTTTTCAATTTCATTGACTTATAGCTCAAAATAATCAGTAAATGCATGAAAAATAACAAATGAAGTCAGAAAGCGTTGTAAATTGATGATGTGGCTTTGAATGGTGCTTTTTGAACACAAAAAAACTATGGACTTCAAGTAAGTTCAAAAAAATGAAATCCCTTTGTAACAGACGAGTTTCCGTATGAAACCGTGATACTTCGAAAGAGATTGTCCGTTTTGTACACGAAGTGCATCCAGTTTTTGCCATAACCCTCTTAACTTTCTCGCACATGCTATGTGGGTGAAATCATGATACCATGCCAATTTGGAACCTTTTGAGAGTTCATTTCAAATGATTTTCAATGTCATGGTCTTATAGCTCAAAATAATCATTAAATGCATGAAAAATAACAAATGAAGTCAGAAAGGGTTATAAATTGATGATGTGGATTTGAATGGTGCATTTTGAACACAGAAAAACTATGGAGTTCAAATAAGTTCAAAAAAATGAAATCCCCTTGTAACAGACGAGTTTCCTTATGAAACCTTGATACTTCGAAAGAGATTGTCCGTTTTCTACACGAAGTGCATCCAGTTTTTGTCGTAACCCACTCAACTTTCTCACACATGCTATGTGGGTGAAATGATGATACCATGCAACCTTGGAACCTTTTCAGAGTTCATTTGAAATGCTTTTCAATTTCATGGTCTTATAGCTCAAAATAATCATTAAATGCATGAAAAATAACAAATGAAGTCAGAAAGGGTTGTAAATTGATGATGTGGCTTTGAATTAATGGTGTATTTTGAACACAGAAAAACTATGGAGTTCAAATAAGTTCAAAAAAATGAAATCCCTTTGTAATAGACGAGTTTCCATATGAAACCTTGATACTTCGAAAGAGATTGTCCGTTTTGTACACGAACTGCATCCAATTTTTGCCGTAACCCTCTCAACTTACTCGCACATGCTATGTGGGTGAAATGATGATACCATGCCAACTTGGAACCTTTTCAGAGTTCATTTCAAATGCTTTTCAATTTCATGGTCATATAACTCAAAATAATCACTAAATGCATGAAAAATAACAAATGAAGTCAGAAAGGGTTGTAAATTGATGATGTGGCTTTGAATGGCGCATTTTGAACACAGAAAAACTATGGAGTTCAAATAAGTTCAAAAAATGAAATCCCTTTGTAAAAGACGAGTTTCCGTACGAAACCCTCATACGAATTGTCCTTTTTGTACAAGAAGTGCATCCAGTTTTTGCGGTAACACTCTCAACTTTCTCGGCATGCTATGTGGGTGAATTGATGATACCATGCCAACTTGGAACCTTTTCAGAGTTCATTTCAAATGCGTTTCAATTTCATGGTCTTATAACTCAAAATAATCATTAAATGCATGAAAAATAACAAATGAAGTCAGAAAGGGTTGTAAATTGATGATGTGGCTTTGAATGGTGCATTTTGAACACAAAAAAACTATGGAGTTCAAAAAAGTTCAAAAAAATGAAATCCCTTTGTAACAGACGAGTTTCGTATGAAACCGTGATACTTCGAAAGAGATTGTCCGTTTTGTACACGAAGTGCATCCAGTTTTTGGCGTAACCCTCTCAACTTTCTCGCACATGCTATGTGGGTGAAATCATGATACCATGCCAATTTGGAACCTTCTCAAACTTCATTTCAAATGCTTTTCAATGTCATGGTCTTATAGCTCAAAATAATCATTAAATGCATGAAAAATAACAAATAAAGTCAGAAAGGGTTGTAAATTGATGATGTGGCTTTGAATGGTGCATCTTGAACACAGAAAAACTATGGAGTTCAAATAAGTTCAAAAAAATGAAATCCCTTTGTAACAGACGAGTTTCCGTATGAAACCTTGATACTTCGAAAGAGATTGTCCGTTTTGTACACGAAGTGCATCCAGTTTTTGTCGTAACCCTCTCAACTTTCTCGCACATGCTATGTGGGTAAAATGATGATACCATGCCAATTTGGAACCTTTTCAGAGTTCATTTCAAATGATTTTCAATGTCATGGTCTTATAGCTCAAAATAATCATTAAATGCATGAAAAATAACAAATGAAGTCAGAAAGGGTTGTAAATTGATGATGTGGATTTGAATGGTGCATTTTGAACACAGAAAAACTATGGAGTTCAAATAAGTTCAAAAAAATGAAATCCCCTTGTAACAGACGAGTTTTCGTATGAAACCTTGATACTTCGAAAGAGATTGTCCGTTTTGTACACGAAGTGCATCCAGTTTTTGTCGTAACCCTCTCAACTTTCTCGCACATGCTATGTGGGTGAAATGATGATACCATGCAACCTTGGAACCATTTCAGAGTTCATTTGAAATGCTTTTCAATTTCATGGTCTTATAGCTCAAAATAATCATTAAATGCATGAAAAATAACAAATGAAGTCAGAAAGGGTTGTAAATTGATGATGTGGCTTTGAATGGTGTATTTTGAACACAGAAAAACTATGGAGTTCAAATTAGTTCGAAAAAATGAAATCCCTTTGTAATAGACGAGTTTCCATATGAAACCTTGATACTTCGAAAGAGATTGTCCGTTTTGTACACGAAGTGCATCCAATTTTTGCCGTAACCCTCTCAACTTACTCGCACATGCTATGTGGGTGAAATGATGATACCATGCCAACTTGGAACCTTTTCAGAGTTCATTTCAAATGCTTTTCAATTTCATGGTCTTATAACTCAAAATAATCACTAAATGCATGAAAAATAACAAATGAAGTCAGAAAGGGTTGTAAATTGATGATGTGGCTTTGAATGGCGCATTTTGAACACAGAAAAACTATGGAGTTCAAATAAGTTCAAAAAATGAAATCCCTTTGTAAAAGACGAGTTTCCGTACGAAACCCTCATACGAATTGTCCTTTTTGTACAAGAAGTGCATCCAGTTTTTGCGGTAACACTCTCAACTTTCTCGGCATGCTATGTGGGTGAATTGATGATACCATGCCAACTTGGAACCTTTTCAGAGTTCATTTCAAATGCGTTTCAATTTCATGGTCTTATAACTCAAAATAATCATTAAATGCATGAAAAATAACAAATGAAGTCAGAAAGGGTTGTAAATTGATGATGTGGCTTTGAATGGTGCATTTTGAACACAAAAAAACTATGGAGTTCAAAAAAGTTCAAAAAAATGAAATCCCTTTGTAACAGACGAGTTTCGTATGAAACCGTGATACTTCGAAAGAGATTGTCCGTTTTGTACACGAAGTGCATCCAGTTTTTGGCGTAACCCTCTCAACTTTCTCGCACATGCTATGTGGGTGAAATCATGATACCATGCCAATTTGGAACCTTCTCAAACTTCATTTCAAATGCTTTTCAATGTCATGGTCTTATAGCTCAAAATAATCATTAAATGCATGAAAAATAACAAATAAAGTCAGAAAGGGTTGTAAATTGATGATGTGGCTTTGAATGGTGCATCTTGAACACAGAAAAACTATGGAGTTCAAATAAGTTCAAAAAAATGAAATCCCTTTGTAACAGACGAGTTTCCGTATGAAACCTTGATACTTCGAAAGAGATTGTCCGTTTTGTACACGAAGTGCATCCAGTTTTTGTCGTAACCCTCTCAACTTTCTCGCACATGCTATGTGGGTAAAATGATGATACCATGCCAATTTGGAACCTTTTCAGAGTTCATTTCAAATGATTTTCAATGTCATGGTCTTATAGCTCAAAATAATCATTAAATGCATGAAAAATAACAAATGAAGTCAGAAAAGGTTGTAAATTGATGATGTGGATTAGAATGGTGCATTTTGAACACACAAAAACTATGGAGTTCAAATAAGTTCAAAAAAATGAAATCCCCTTGTAACAGACGAGTTTCCGTATGAAACCTTGATACTTCGAAAGAGATTGTCCGTTTTGTACACGAAGTGCATCCAGTTTTTGTCGTAACCCTCTCAACATTCTCGCACATGCTATGTGGGTGAAATGATGATACCATGCAACCTTGGAACCATTTCAGAGTTCATTTGAAATGCTTTTCAATTTCATGGTCTTATAGCTCAAAATAATCATTAAATGCATGAAAAATAACAAATGAAGTCAGAAAGGGTTGTAAATTGATGATGTGGCTTTGAATGGTGTATTTTGAACACAGAAAAACTATGGAGTTCAAATAAGTTCAAAAAAATGAAATCCCTTTGTAATAGACGAGTTTCCATATGAAACCTTGATACTTCGAAACAGATTGTCCGTTTTGTACACGAAGTGCATCCAATTTTTGCCGTAACCCTCTCAACTTACTCGCACATGCTATGTGGGTGAAATGATGATACCATGCCAACTTGGAACCTTTTCAGAGTTCATTTCAAATGCTTTTCAATTTCATGGTCTTATAACTCAAAATAATCACTAAATGCATGAAAAATAACAAATGAAGTCAGAAAGGGTTGTAAATTGATGATGTGGCTTTGAACGGCGCATTTTGAACACAGAAAAACTATGGAGTTCAAATAAGTTCAAAAAATGAAATCCCTTTGTAAAAGACGAGTTTCCGTACGAAACCCTCATACGAATTGTCCTTTTTGTACAAGAAGTGCATCCAGTTTTTGCCGTAACACTCTCAACTTTCTCGGCATGCTATGTGGGTGAATTGATGATACCATGCCAACTTGGAACCTTTTCAGAGTTCATTTCAAATGCGTTTCAATTTCATGGTCTTATAACTCAAAATAATCATTAAATGCATGAAAAGTAACAAATGAAGTCAGAAAGGGTTGTAAATTGATGATGTGGCTTTGAATGGTGCATTTTGAACACAAAAAAACTATGGAGTTCAAAAAAGTTCAAAAAAATGAAATCCCTTTGTAACAGACGAGTTTCCGTATGAAATCGTGATACTTCGAAAGAGATTGTCCGTTTTGTACACGAAGTGCATCCAGTTTTTGGCGTAACCTTCTCAACTTTCTCGCACATGCTATGTGGGTGAAATCATGATACCATGCCAATTTGGAACCTTTTCACAGTTCATTTCAAATGCTTTTCAATGTCATGGTCTTATAGCTCAAAATAATCATTAAATGCATGAAAAATAACAAATAAAGTCAGAAAGGGTTGTAAATTGATGATGTGGCTTTGAATGGTGCATCTTGAACACAGAAAAACTATGGAGTTCAAATAAGTTCAAAAAAATGAAATCCCTTTGTAATAGACGAGTTTCCATATGAAACCTTGATACTTCGAAACAGATTGTCCGTTTTGTACACGAAGTGCATCCAATTTTTGCCGTAACCCTCTCAACTTACTCGCACATGCTATGTGGGTGAAATGATGATACCATGCCAACTTGGAACCTTTTCAGAGTTCATTTCAAATGCTTTTCAATTTCATGGTCTTATAACTCAAAATAATCACTAAATGCATGAAAAATAACAAATGAAGTCAGAAAGGGTTGTAAATTGATGATGTGGCTTTGAACGGCGCATTTTGAACACAGAAAAACTATGGAGTTCAAATAAGTTCAAAAAATGAAATCCCTTTGTAAAAGACGAGTTTCCGTACGAAACCCTCATACGAATTGTCCTTTTTGTACAAGAAGTGCATCCAGTTTTTGCCGTAACACTCTCAACTTTCTCGGCATGCTATGTGGGTGAATTGATGATACCATGCCAACTTGGAACCTTTTCAGAGTTCATTTCAAATGCGTTTCAATTTCATGGTCTTATAACTCAAAATAATCATTAAATGCATGAAAAGTAACAAATGAAGTCAGAAAGGGTTGTAAATTGATGATGTGGCTTTGAATGGTGCATTTTGAACACAAAAAAACTATGGAGTTCAAAAAAGTTCAAAAAAATGAAATCCCTTTGTAACAGACGAGTTTCCGTATGAAATCGTGATACTTCGAAAGAGATTGTCCGTTTTGTACACGAAGTGCATCCAGTTTTTGGCGTAACCTTCTCAACTTTCTCGCACATGCTATGTGGGTGAAATCATGATACCATGCCAATTTGGAACCTTTTCACAGTTCATTTCAAATGCTTTTCAATGTCATGGTCTTATAGCTCAAAATAATCATTAAATGCATGAAAAATAACAAATAAAGTCAGAAAGGGTTGTAAATTGATGATGTGGCTTTGAATGGTGCATCTTGAACACAGAAAAACTATGGAGTTCAAATAAGTTCAAAAAAATGAAATCCCTTTGTAACAGACGAGTTTCCGTATGAAACCTTGATACTTCGAAAGAGATTGTCCGTTTTGTACACGAAGTGCATCCAGTTTTTGTCGTAACCCTCTCAGCTTTCTCGCACATGCTATGTGGGTAAAATGGTGATACCATGCCAACTTGGAACCTTTTCAGAGTTCATTTCAAATGCATTTCAATTTCATAGTCTTATTGCTCAAAATAATCGCTAAATGCATGAAAAATAACAAATGAAGTGAGAAAGGGTTGTAAATTGATGATGTGGCTTTGCATGGTGCATTTTGAACACAAAAAACTATGGACTTCAAATAAGTTCAAAAAAATGAAATCCCTTTGTAACAGATCAGTTTCCGTATGAAACCGTGATACTTCGAAAGAGATTGTCCGTTTTGTACACGAAGTGCATCCAGTTTTTGTCGTAACACTCTCAACTTTCTCGCACATGCTATGTGGGTGAAATGATGATACCATGCCAATTTGGAATCTTTTCAGAGTTCATTTCAAATGCTTTTCAATTTCATGGTCTTATAGTTCAAAATAATCATTAAATGCATGTAAAATAACAAATGAAGTCAGAAAGGGTTGTAAATTGATGATGTGGCTTTGAATGGTGCATTTTGAACACAGAAAAACTATGGAGTTCAAATAAGTTTCAAAAAATGAAATCCCTTTGTAACAGACGAGTTTCTGTATGAAACCTTGATACTTCGAAAGAGATTGTCCATTTTGTACACGAAGTGCATCCAGTTTTTGCCGTAACCCTCTCAACTTACTCGCACATGCTATGTGGGTGAATTGATGATACCATGCCAACTTGGAACCTTTTCAGGATTCATTTGAAATGCTTTTCAATTTCATGGACTTATAGCTCAAAATAACCAGTAAATGCATGAAAAATAACAAATGAAGTCAGAAAGCGTTGTAAATTGATGATGTGGCTTTGAATGGTGCTTTTTGAACACAAAAAAACTATGGACTTCAAGTAAGTTCAAAAAAATGAAATCCCTTTGTAATAGACGAGTTTCCGTATGAAACCGTGATACTTCGAAAGAGATTGTCCGTTTTGTAGACGAAGTGCATCCAGTTTTTGCCGTAACCCTCTTAACTTTCTCGCACATGCTATGTGGGTGAAATCATGATACCATGCCAATTTGGAACCTTTTCAGAGTTCATTTCAAATGATTTTCAATGTCATGGTCTTATAGCTCAAAATAATCATTAAATGCATGAAAAATAACAAATGAAGTCAGAAAGGGTTGTAAATTGATGATGTGGCTTTGAATGGTGCATTTTGAACACAGAAAAACTATGGAGTTCAAATAAGTTCAAAAAAATGAAATCCCCTTGTAACAGACGAGTTTCCGTATGAAACCTTGATACTTCGAAAGAGATTGTCCGTTTTGAACACGAAGTGCATCCAGTTTTTGCCGTAACCCTCTCAACTTTCTCGCACATGCTATGTGGGTGAAATGATGATACCATGCAACCTTGGAACCTTTTCAGAGTTCATTTCAAATGCTTTTCAATTTCATGGTCTTATAGCTCAATATAATCATTAAATGCATGAAAAATAACAAATGAAGTCAGAAAGGGTTGTAAATTGATGATGTGGCTTTGAATGGTGTATTTTGAACACAGAAAAACTATGGAGTTCAAATAAGTTCAAAAAAATGAAATCCCTTTGTAACAGACGAGTTTCCATATGAAACCTTGATACTTCGAAAGAGATTGTCCGTTTGGTACACGAAGTGCATCCAGTTTTTGCCGTAACCCTCTCAACTTACTCGCACATGCTATGTGGGTGAAATGATGATACCATGCCAACTTGGAACCTTTTCAGAGTTCAATTCAAATGCTTTTCAATTTCATGGTCTTATAGCTCAAAATAATCACTAAATGCATGAAAAATAACAAATGAAGTCAGAAAGGGTTGTAAATTGATGATGTGGCTTTGAATGGCGCATTTTGAACACAGAAAAACTATGGAGTTCAAGTAAGTTCAAAAAAATGAAATCCCTTTGTAAAAGACGAGTTTCCGTATGAAACCCTCATACGGATTGTCCTTTTTGTAGAAGAAGTGCATCCAGTTTTTGCCGTAACACTCTCAACTTTCTCAGGATGCTATGTGGGTGAATTGATGATACCATGCCAACTTGGAACCTTTTCAGAGTTCATTTCAAATGCGTTTCAATTTCATGGTCTTATAACTCAAAATAATCATTAAATGCATGAAAAAATAACAAATGAAGTCAGAAAGGGTTGTAAATTGATGATGTGGCTTTGAATGGTGCATTTTGAACACAAAAAAACTATGGAGTTCAAATAAGTTCAAAAAAATGAAATCCCTTTGTAACAGACGAGTTTCCGTATGAAACCGTGATACTTCGAAAGAGATTGTCCGTTTTGTACACGAAGTGCATCCAGTTTTTGGCGTAACCTTCTCAACTTTCTCGCACATGCTATGTGGGTGAAATCATGATACCATGCCAATTTGGAACCTTTTCACAGTTCATTTCAAATGCTTTTCAATGTCATGGTCTTATAGCTCAAAATAAAAATTAAATGCATGAAAAATAACAAATAAAGTCAGAAAGGGTTGTAAATTGATGATGTGGCTTTGAATGGTGCATCTTGAACACAGAAAAACTATGGAGTTCAAATAAGTTCAAAAAAATGAAATCCCTTTGTAACAGACGAGTTTCCGTATGAAACCTTGATACTTCGAAAGAGATTGTCCGTTTTGTACACGAAGTGCATCCAGTTTTTGCCGTAACCCTCTCAGCTTTCTCGCACATGCTATGTGGGTAAAATGATGATACCATCCCAACTTGGAACCTTTTCAGAGTTCATTTCAAATGCATTTCAATTTCATGGTCTTATTGCTCAAAATAATCGTTAAATGCATGAAAAATAACAAATGAAGTGAGAAAGGGTTGTAAATTGATGATGTGGCTTTGCATGGTGCATTTTGAACACAAAAAACTATGGACTTCAAATAAGTTCAAAAAAATGAAATCCCTTTGTAACAGATCAGTTTCCATATGAAACCGTGATACTTCGAAAGAGATTTTCCGTTTTGTACACGAAGTGCATCCAGTTTTTGTCGTAACACTCTCAACTTTCTCGCACATGCTATGTGGGTGAAATGATGATACCATGCCAATTTGGAACCTTTTCAAAGTTCATTTCAAATGCTTTTCAATGTCATGGTCTTACAGCTCAAAATTATCATTAAATGCATGAAAAATAACATATGAAGTCAGAAAGGGTTGTAAATTGATGATGTGGCTTTGAATGGTGCATTTTGAACATAGAAAAACTATGGAGTTCAAATAAGTTCAAAAAAATGAAATCCCTTTGTAAAAGACCAGTTTCCGTATGAAACCCTGATACTTCGAAAGAGATTGTCCGTTTTGTACACGAAGTGCATCCAGTTTTTGCCATAACCCTCTCAACTTTCTCGCACATGCTATGTGGGTGAAATGATGATACCATGCCAATTTGGAACCTTTTCACAGTTCATTTCAAATGCTTTTCAATGTCATGGTCTTATAGCTGAAAATAATCATTAAATGCATGAAAAATAACAAATGAAGTCAGAAAGGTTTGTAAATTGATGATGTGGCTTTGAATGGTGCATTTTGAACACAGAAAAACTATGGAGTTCAAATAAGTTCAAAAAATGAAATCCCCTTGTAACAGACGAGTTTCCGTATGAAACCTTGATACTTCGAAAGAGATTGTCCGTTTTGTACACGAAGTGCATTCAGTTTTTGCCGTAACCCTCTCAACTTTCTCGCACATGCTATGTGGGTGAATTGATGATACCATGCCAACTTGGAACCTTTTCAGAGTTCATTTCAAATGCTTTTCTATTTCATGGTCTTATAGCTCAAAATAATCATTAAATGCATGAAAAAACAAATGAAGTCAGAAAGGGTTGTAAATTGGTGGTGTGGCTTTGAATGGTGCATTTTGAACACAAAAAACTATGGAGTTCAAAAAAATGAAATCCCATTGTAACACACGAGTTTCCATATGAAAGCCTGATACTTCGAAAGAGATTGTCCGTTTTGTACACGAAGTGGATCCAGTTTTTGCCGTAACCCTCTCAACTTTCTCGCACATGCTATGTGGGTGAAATGATGATACCATGCCAACTTGGAACCTTTTCAGGATTCATTTGAAATGCTTTTCAATTTCATGGACTTATAGCTCAAAATAATCAGCAAATGCACGAAAAATAACAAATGAAGTCAGAAAGGGTTGTAAATTGATGATGTGGCTTTGAATGGTGCATTTTGAACACAGAAAAACTATGGAGTTCAAATAAGTTCAAAAAAATGAAATCCCTTTGTAAAAGACGAGTTTCCGTATGAAACCCTTATACTTCGAAAGAGATTGTCCGTTTTGTACACGAAGTGCATCCAGTTTTTGCCGTAACCCTCTCAACTTTCTTGCACATGCTATGTGGGTGAAATGATGATACCATGCCAACTTGGAACCTTTTCAGAGTTCATTTCAAATGCTTTTCAATTTCATGGTCTTATAGCTCAAAATAATCATTAAATGCATGAAAAATAACAAATGAGGTGAGAAAGGGTTGTAAATTGATGATGTGGCTTTCAATGGTGCATTTTGAACACAGAAAAACTATGGAGTTCAAATAAGTTCAAAACATGAAATCCCTTTGTAACAGACGAGTTTTCGTATGAAACCCTCATACTTCGAAAGAGATTGTCCGTTTTGTACATGAAGTGCATCCAGTTTTTGCCGTAACCCTCTCAACTTTCTCGCACATGCTATGTGGGTGAAATGATGATACCATGCCAATTTGGAACCTTTTCACAGTTCATTTCAAATGCTTTTCAATGTCATGGTCTTATAGCTGAAAATAATCATTAAATGCATGAAAAATAACAAATGAAGTCAGAAAGGGTTGTAAATTGATGATGTGGCTTTGAATGGTGCATTTTGAACACAGAAAAACTATGGAGTTCAAATAATTTAAAAAAATGAAATCCCTTTGTAACAGACGAGTTTCCGTATGAAACCCTGATACAGATTGTCCTTTTTGTACAAGAAGTGCATCCAGTTTTTGCCGTAACCCTCTCAACTTTCTCGCACATGCTATGTGGGTGAATTGACGATACCATGCCAACTTGGAACCTTTTGAGAGTTCATTTCAAATGCTTTTCAATTTCATGGTCTTATAGCTCAAAATAATCATTAAATGCATGAAAAATAACAAATGAAGTCAGAAAGGGTTGTAAATTGATGATGTGGCTTTGAATGGTGCATTTGAACACAAAAAACTATGGAGTTCAAAAAAACGAAATCCCATAGTAACAGACGAGTTTCCGTATGAAACCGTGATACTTCGAAAGAGATTGTCCGTTTTGTAGACGAAGTGGATCCAGTTTTTGCCGTAACCCTCTCAACTTTCTCGCACATGCTATGTGGGTGAAATGATGATACCATGCCAACTTGGAACCTTTTCAGGATTAATTTCAAATGCTTTTCAATTTCATGGACTTATAGCTCAAAATAATGAGCAAATGCACGAAAAATAA
Organism: Hordeum vulgare subsp. vulgare; assembly: GCF_904849725.1. Classification (NCBI taxonomy): domain Eukaryota; kingdom Viridiplantae; phylum Streptophyta; class Magnoliopsida; order Poales; family Poaceae; genus Hordeum; species Hordeum vulgare. The sequence continues at coordinate 183,787,710 of NC_058519.1, read as the reverse complement.
CAAATGAAGTCAGAAAGGGTTGTAAATTGATGATGTGGCTTTGAATGGTGCATTTTGAACACAGAAAAACTATGGAGTTCAAATAAGTACAAAAAAATGAAATCCCTTTGTAAAAGACGAGTTTCCGTATGAAACCCTGATACTTCGAAAGAGATTGTCCGTTTTGTACACGAAGTGCATCCAGTTTTTGGCGTAACCCTCTCAACTTTCTCGCACATGCTATGTGGGTGAAATGATGATACCATGCCAAGTTGGAACCTTTTCAGAGTTCATTTCAAATGCTTTTCAATTTCATGGTCTTATAGCTCAAAATAATCATTAAATGCATGAAAAATAACAAAAGAAGTGAGAAAGGGTTGTAAATTGATGATGTGGCTTTGAATGGTGCATTTTGAACACAGTAACACTATGGAGTTCAAATAAGTTCAAAAAATGAAATCCCTTTGTAAGAGACGAGTTTCCGTATGAAACCCTCATACTTCGAAAGAGATTGTCCGTTTTGTACGCAAAGTGCATCCAGTTTTTGCCGTAACCCTCTCAACTTTCTCGCACATGCTATGTGGGTGAAATGATGATACCATGCCAACTTGGAACCTTTTCAGAGTTCATTTCAAATGCATTTCAATTTCATGGTCTTATTGCTCAAAATAATCGTTAACTGCATGAAAAATAACAAATGAAGTGAGAAAGGGTTGTAAATTGATGTTGTGGCTTTGCATGGTGCATTTTGAACACAAAAAACTATGGACTTCAAATAAGTTCGAAAAAATGAAATCCCTTTGTAACAGATCAGTTTCCGTATGAAACCGTGATACTTCGAAAGAGATTGTCTGTTTTGTACACGAAGTGCATCCAGTTTTTGGCATAACCCTCTCAACTTTCTCGCACATGCTATGTGGGTGAAATCATGATACCATGCCAATTTGGAACCTTTTCACAGTTCATTTCAAATGCTTTTCAATGTCATGGTCTTATAGCTGAAAATAATCATTAAATGCATGAAAAATAACAAATGAAGTCAGAAAGGGTTGTAAATTGATGATGTGGCTTTGAATGGTGCATTTTGAACACAGAAAAACTATGGAGTTCAAATAATTTAAAAAAAATGAAATCCCTTTGTAACAGACGAGTTTCCGTATGAAACCCTGATACAGATTGTCCTTTTTGTACAAGAAGTGCATCCAGTTTTTGCCGTAACCCTCTCAACTTTCTCGCACATGCTATGTGGGTGAATTGACGATACCATGCCAACTTGGAACCTTTTGAGAGTTCATTTCAAATGCTTTTCAATTTCATGATCTTATAGCTCAAAATAATCATTAAATGCATGAAAAATAACAAATGAAGTCAGAAAGGGTTGTAAATTGATGATGTGGCTTTGAATGGTGCATTTGAACACAAAAAACTATGGAGTTCAAAAAAATGAAATCCCATAGTAACAGACGAGTTTCCGTATGAAACCCTGATACTTCGAAAGAGATTGTCCGTTTTGTAGACGAAGTGGATCCAGTTTTTGCCGTAACCCTCTCAACTTTCTCGCACATGCTATGTGGGTGAAATGATGATACCATGCCAACTTGGAACCTTTTCAGGATTCATTTCAAATGCTTTTCAATTTCATGGACTTATAGCTCAAAATAATGAGCAAATGCACGAAAAATAACAAATGAAGTCAGAAAGGGTTGTAAATTGATGATGTGGCTTTGAATGGTGCATTTTGAACACAGAAAAACTATGGAGTTCAAATAAGTACAAAAAAATGAAATCCCTTTGTAAAAGACGAGTTTCCGTATGAAACCCTGATACTTCGAAAGAGATTGTCCGTTTTGTACACGAAGTGCATCCAGTTTTTGGCGTAACCCTCTCAACTTTCTCGCACATGCTATGTGGGTGAAATGATGATACCATGCCAAGTTGGAACCTTTTCAAAGTTCATTTCAAATGCTTTTCAATTTCATGGTCTTATAGCTCAAAATAATCATTAAATGCATGAAAAATAACAAAAGAAGTGAGAAAGGGTTGTAAATTGATGATGTGGCTTTGAATGGTGCATTTTGAACACAGTAACACTATGGAGTTCAAATAAGTTCAAAAAATGAAATCCCTTTGTAAGAGACGAGTTTCCGTATGAAACCCTCATACTTCGAAAGAGATTGTCCGTTTTGTACGCAAAGTGCATCCAGTTTTTGCCGTAACCCTCTCAACTTTCTCGCACATGCTATGTGGGTGAAATGATGATACCATGCCAACTTGGAACCTTTTCAGAGTTCATTTCAAATGCATTTCAATTTCATGGTCTTATTGCTCAAAATAATCGTTAAATGCATGAAAAATAACAAATGAAGTGAGAAAGGGTTGTAAATTGATGATGTGGCTTTGCATGGTGCATTTTGAACACAAAAAACTATGGACTTCAAATAAGTTCGAAAAAATGAAATCCCTTTGTAACAGATCAGTTTCCGTATGAAACCGTGATACTTCGAAAGAGATTGTCTGTTTTGTACACGAAGTGCATCCAGTTTTTGGCGTAACCCTCTCAACTTTCTCGCACATGCTATGTGGGTGAAATCATGATACCATGCCAATTTGGAACCTTTTCACAGTTCATTTCAAATGCTTTTCAATGTCATGGTCTTATAGCTGAAAATAATCATTAAATGCATGAAAAATAACAAATGAAGTCAGAAAGGGTTGTAAATTGATGATGTGGCTTTGAATGGTGCATTGTGAACACAGAAAAACTATGGAGTTCAAATAATTTAAAAAAAATGAAATCCCTTTGTAACAGACGAGTTTCCGTATGAAACCCTGATACAGATTGTCCTTTTTGTACAAGAAGTGCATCCAGTTTTTGCCGTAACCCTCTCAACTTTCTCGCACATGCTATGTGGGTGAATTGACGATACCATGCCAACTTGGAACCTTTTGAGAGTTCATTTCAAATGCTTTTCAATTTCATGATCTTATAGCTCAAAATAATCATTAAATGCATGAAAAATAACAAATGAAGTCAGAAAGGGTTGTAAATTGATGATGTGGCTTTGAATGGTGCATTTGAACACAAAAAACTATGGAGTTCAAAAAAATGAAATCCCATAGTAACAGACGAGTTTCCGTATGAAACCCTGATACTTCGAAAGAGATTGTCCGTTTTGTAGACGAAGTGGATCCAGTTTTTGCCGTAACCCTCTCAACTTTCTCGCACATGCTATGTGGGTGAAATGATGATACCATGCCAACTTGGAACCTTTTCAGGATTCATTTCAAATGCTTTTCAATTTCATGGACTTATAGCTCAAAATAATGAGCAAATGCACGAAAAATAACAAATGAAGTCAGAAAGGGTTGTAAATTGATGATGTGGCTTTGAATGGTGCATTTTGAACACAGAAAAACTATGGAGTTCAAATAAGTACAAAAAAATGAAATCCCTTTGTAAAAGACGAGTTTCCGTATGAAACCCTGATACTTCGAAAGAGATTGTCCGTTTTGTACACGAAGTGCATCCAGTTTTTGGCGTAACCCTCTCAACTTTCTCGCACATGCTATGTGGGTGAAATGATGATACCATGCCAAGTTGGAACCTTTTCAAAGTTCATTTCAAATGCTTTTCAATTTCATGGTCTTATAGCTCAAAATAATCATTAAATGCATGAAAAATAACAAAAGAAGTGAGAAAGGGTTGTAAATTGATGATCTGGCTTTGAATGGTGCATTTTGAACACAGTAACACTATGGAGTTCAAATAAGTTCAAAAAATGAAATCCCTTTGTAAGAGACGAGTTTCCGTATGAAACCCTCATACTTCGAAAGAGATTGTCCGTTTTGTACGCAAAGTGCATCCAGTTTTTGCCGTAACCCTCTCAACTTTCTCGCACATGCTATGTGGGTGAAATGATGATAGCATGCCAACTTGGAACCTTTTCAGAGTTCATTTCAAATGCATTTCAATTTCATGGTCTTATTGCTCAAAATAATCGTTAAATGCATGAAAAATAACAAATGAAGTGAGAAAGGGTTGTAAATTGATGATGTGGCTTTGCATGGTGCATTTTGAACACAAAAAACTATGGACTTCAAATAAGTTTGAAAAAATGAAATCCCTTTGTAACAGATCAGTTTCCGTATGAAACCGTGATACTTCGAAAGAGATTGTCTGTTTTGTACACGAAGTGCATCCAGTTTTTGGCGTAACCCTCTCAACTTTCTCGCACATGCTATGTGGGTGAAATCATGATACCATGCCAATTTGGAACCTTTTCAAAGTTCATTTCAAATGCTTTTCAATGTCATGGTCTTATAGCTCAAAATAATCATTAAATGCATGAAAAATAACAAATGAAGTCAGAAAGGGTTGTAAATTGATGATGTGGCTTTGAATGGTGCATCTTGAACACAGAAAAACTATGGAGTTCAAATAAGTTCAAAAAAATGAATTCCCTTTGTAACAGACGAGTTTCCGTATGAAACCTTGATACTTCGAAAGAGATTGTCCGTTTTGTACACGAAGTGCATCCAGTTTTTGCCGTAACCCTCTCAACTTTCTCGCACATGCTATGTGGGTGAAATGATGATACCATGCCAACTTGGAACCTTTTCAGAGTTCATTTCAAATGCATTTCAACTTCATGGTCTTATTGCTCAAAATAATCGTTAAATGCATGAAAAATAACAAATGAAGTGAGAAAGGGTTGTAAATTGATGATGTGGCTTTGCATGGTGCATTTTGAACACAAAAAACTATGGACTTCAAATAAGTTCGAAAAAATGAAATCCCTTTGTAACAGATCAGTTTCCGTATGAAACCGTGATACTTCGAAAGAGATTGTCCGTTTTGTACACGAAGTGCATCCAGTTTTTGTCGTAACCCTCTCAACTTTCTCGCACATGCTATGTGGGTGAAATGATGATACCATGCCAACTTGGAGCCTTTTCAGGATTCATTTGAAATGCTTTTCAATTTCATGGACTTATAGCTCAAAATAATGAGCAAATGCACGAAAAATAACAAATGAAGTCAGAAAGGGTTGTAAATTGATGATGAGGCTTTGAATGGTGCATTTTGAACACAGAAAAACTATGGATTTCAAATAAGTACAAAAAAATGAAATCCCTTTGTAAAAGACGAGTTTCCGTATGAAACCCTGATACTTCGAAAGAGATTGTCCGTTTTGTACACGAAGTGCATCCAGTTTTTGGCGTAACCCTCTCAACTTTCTCGCACATGCTATGTGGGTGAAATGATGATACCATGCCAAGTTGGAACCTTTTCAGAGTTCATTTCAAATGCTTTTCAATTTCATGGTCTTATAGCTCAAAATAATCATTAAATGCATGAAAAATAACAAATGAGGTGAGAAAGGGTTGTAAATTGATGATGTGGCTTTCAATGGTGCATTTTGAACACAGAAAAACTATGGAGTTCAAATAAGTTCAAAACATGAAATCCCTTTGTAACAGACGAGTTTTCGTATGAAACCCTCATACTTCGAAAGAGATTGTCCGTTTTGTACATGAAGTGCATCCAGTTTTTGCCGTAACCCTCTCAACTTTCTCGCACATGCTATGTGGGTGAAATGATGATACCATGCCAATTTGGAACCTTTTCACAGTTCATTTCAAATGCTTTTCAATGTCATGGTCTTATAGCTGAAAATAATCATTAAATGCATGAAAAATAACAAATGAAGTCAGAAAGGGTTGTAAATTGATGATGTGGCTTTGAATGGTGCATTTTGAACACAGAAAAACTATGGAGTTCAAATAATTTAAAAAAAATGAAATCCCTTTGTAACAGACGAGTTTCCGTATGAAACCCTGATACAGATTGTCCTTTTTGTACAAGAAGTGCATCCAGTTTTTGCCGTAACCCTCTCAACTTTCTCGCACATGCTATGTGGGTGAATTGACGATACCATGCCAACTTGGAACCTTTTGAGAGTTCATTTCAAATGCTTTTCAATTTCATGGTCTTATAGCTCAAAATAATCATTAAATGCATGAAAAATAACAAATGAAGTCAGAAAGGGTTGTAAATTGATGATGTGGCTTTGAATGGTGCATTTGAACACAAAAAACTATGGAGTTCAAAAAAACGAAATCCCATAGTAACAGACGAGTTTCCGTATGAAACCCTGATACTTCGAAAGAGATTGTCCGTTTTGTAGACGAAGTGGATCCAGTTTTTGCCGTAACCCTCTCAACTTTCTCGCACATGCTATGTGGGTGAAATGATGATACCATGCCAACTTGGAACCTTTTCAGGATTCATTTCAAATGCTTTTCAATTTCATGGACTTATAGCTCAAAATAATGAGCAAATGCACGAAAAATAACAAATGAAGTCAGAAAGGGTTGTAAATTGATGATGTGGCTTTGAATGGAGCATTTTGAGCACAGAAAAACTATGGAGTTCAACTAAGTACAAAAGAATGAAATCCCTTTGTAAAAGACGAGTTTCCGTATGAAACCCTGATACTTCGAAAGAGATTGTCCGTTTTGTACACGAAGTGCATCCAGTTTTTGGCGTAACCCTCTCAACTTTCTCGCACATGCTATGTGGGTGAAATGATGATACCATGCCAAGTTGGAACCTTTTCAGAGTTCATTTCAAATGCTTTTCAATTTCATGGTCTTATAGCTCAAAATAATCATTAAATGCATGAAAAATAACAAAAGAAGTGAGAAAGGGTTGTAAATTGATGATGTGGCTTTGAATGGTGCATTTTGAACACAGTAACACTATGGAGTTCAAATAAGTTCAAAAAATGAAATCCCTTTGTAAGAGACGAGTTTCCGTATGAAACCCTCATACTTCGAAAGAGATTGTCCGTTTTGTACGCAAAGTGCATCCAGTTTTTGCCGTAACCCTCTCAACTTTCTCGCACATGCTATGTGGGTGAAATGATGATACCATGCCAACTTGGAACCTTTTCAGAGTTCATTTCAAATGCATTTCAATTTCATGGTCTTATTGCTCAAAATAATCGTTAAATGCATGAAAAATAACAAATGAAGTGAGAAAGGGTTGTAAATTGATGATGTGGCTTTGCATGGTGCATTTTGAACACAAAAAACTATGGACTTCAAATAAGTTCGAAAAAATGAAACCCCTTTGTAACAGATCAGTTTCCGTATGAAACCGTGATACTTCGAAAGAGATTGTCTGTTTTGTACACGAAGTGCATCCAGTTTTTGGCGTAACCCTCTCAACTTTCTCGCACATGCTATGTGGGTGAAATCATGATACCATGCCAATTTGGAACCTTTTCAAAGTTCATTTCAAATGCTTTTCAATGTCATGGTCTTATAGCTCAAAATAATCATTAAATGCATGAAAAATAACAAATGAAGTCAGAAAGGGTTGTAAATTGATGATGTGGCTTTGAATGGTGCATCTTGAACACAGAAAAACTATGGAGTTCAAATAAGTTCAAAAAAATGAAATCCCTTTGTAACAGACGAGTTTCCGTATGAAACCTTGATACTTCGAAAGAGATTGTCCGTTTTGTACACGAAGTGCATCCAGTTTCTGCCGTAACCCTCTCAACTTTCTCGCACATGCTATGTGGGTGAAATGATGATACCATGCCAACTTGGAACCTTTTCAGAGTTCATTTCAAATGCATTTCAATTTCATGGTCTTATTCCTCAAAATAATCGTTAAATGCATGAAAAATAACAAATGAAGTGAGAAAGGGTTGTAAATTGATGATGTGGCTTTGCATGGTGCATTTTGAACACAAAAAACTATGGACTTCAAATAAGTTCGAAAAAATGAAATCCCTTTGTAACAGATCAGTTTCCGTATGAAACCGTGATACTTCGAAAGAGATTGTCCGTTTTGTACACGAAGTGCATCCAGTTTTTGTCGTAACCCTCTCAACTTTCTCGCACATGCTATGTGGGTGAAATGATGATACCATGCTAACTTGGAACCTTTTCAGGATTCATTTGAAATGCTTTTCAATTTCATGGACTTATAGCTCAAAATAATGAGCAAATGCACGAAAAATAACAAATGAAGTCAGAAAGGGTTGTAAATTGATGATGTGGCTTTGAATGGTGCATTTTGAACACAGAAAAACTATGGAGTTCAAATAAGTTCAAAAAAATGAAATCCCTTTGTAAAAGACGAGTTTCCGTATGAAACCGTGATACTTCGAAAGAGATTGTCCGTTTTGTACACGAAGTGCATCCAGTTTTTGCCGTAACCCTCTCAACTTTCTCGCACATGCTATGTGGGTGAAATGATGATACCATGCCAAGTTGGAACCTTTTCAGAGTTCATTTCAAATGCTTTTCAATTTCATGGTCTTATAGCTCAAAATAATCATTAAATGCATGAAAAATAACAAATGAAGTGAGAAAGGGTTGTAAATTGATGATGTGGCTTTGAATGATGCATTTTGAACACACTAACACTATGGAGTTCAAATAAGTTCAAAAAATGAAATCCCTTTGTAACAGACGAGTTTCCTTATGACACCCTCATACTTCGAAAGAGATTGTCCGTTTTGTACGCAAAGTGCATCCAGTTTTTGCCGTAACCCCCTCAACTTTCTCGCACATGCTATGTGGGTGAAATGATGATACCATGCCAACTTGGAACCTTTTCAGAGTTCATCTCAAATGCTTTTCAATTTGATGGTCTTATAGCTCAAAATAATCAGTAAATGCATGAAAAATAACAAATGAAGTCAGAAAGGGTTGTAAATTGATGAGGTGGCTTTGAATGATGCATTTTGAACATAGAAAAACTATGGAGTTGAAATAAGTTCAAAAAATGAAATCCTTTTGTAACAGACTAGTTTTCGTATGAAACCGTCATACTTCGAAAGAGATTGTCCGTTTTGTACACGAAGTGCATCCAGTTTTTGCCGTCACCCTCTCAACTTTCTCGCACATGCTATGTGGGTGAAATGATGATACCATGCGAACTTGGAACCTTTTCACGATTCATTTGAAATGCTTTTCAATTTCATGGACTTATAGCTCAAAATAATTAGCAAATGCACGAAAAATAACAAATGAAGTCAAAAAGGGTTGTAAATTGATGATGTGGCTTTCAATGGTGCATTTTGAACACAGAAAAACTATGGAGTTCAAATAAGTTCAAAAAAATGAAATCCCTTTGTAAAAGACGAGTTTCCGTATGAAACCGTGATACTGCGGAAGAGATTGTCCGTTTACGAAGTGCATCCAGTTTTTGCCGTAACCCTCTCAACTTTCTCGCAGATGCTATGTGGGTGAAATGATGATACCATGCCAACTTGGAACCTTTTCAAAGTTCATTTCAAATGCTTTTAAATTTCGTGGTCTTATAGATCAAAATGATCATTAAATGCATGAAAAATAACAAATGAAGTCACGAAGGGTTGTAAATTGATGATGTGGCTTTGAATGGTGCATTTTGAACACAAAAAAACTATGGAGTTCAAATAAGTTCAAAAAAATGAAATCCCTTTGTAACAGACGAGTTTCCGTATGAAACCTTCATACTTCGAAAGAGATTGTCCGTTTTGTACACGAAGTGCATCCAGTTTTTGTCGTAACCCTCTCAACTTTCTCTCACATGCTATGTGGGTGAAATGATGATACCATGCCAACTTGGAACCTTTTCAGAGTTCATTTCAAATGCATTTCAATTTCATGGTCTTAAAGCTCAAAATAATCGTTAAATGCATGAAAAATAACAAAGAAGTCAGAAAGGGTTGTAAATTGATGATGTGGCTTTGCATGGTGCATTTTGAACACAAAAAACTATGGACTTCAAATAAGTTCAAGAAAATGAAATCCCTTTGTAACAGATGAGTTTCCATATCAAACCCTGATACTTCGAAAGAGATTGTCCGTTTTGTACACGAAGTGCATCCAGTTTTTGCCGTAACCCTCTCAACTTTCTCGCACATGCTATGTGGGTAAAATGATGATACCATGCCAACTTGGAAACTTTTCAGAGTTCGTTTCAAATGCTTTTCAATTTCATGGTCTTATAACTCAAAATAATCAGTAAATCCATGAAAGATAACAAATGAAGTCAGAAAGGGTTGTAAATTGATGATGTGGCTTTGAATGGTGCATTTTGAACACAGAAAAACTATGGAGTTCAAATAAGTTCAAAAAAATGAAATCCCTTTGTAACAGACGAGTTTCCGTATGAAACCCGGATACAGATTGTCCGTTTTGTACAAGAAGTGCATCAAGTTTTTTCCGTAACCCTCTCAACTTTCTCGCACATGCTATGTGGGTGAATTGATGATACCATGCCAACTTGGAACCTTTGCAGAGTTCATTCCAAATGCTTTTCAATTTTTATGGTCTTTAGCTCAAAATAATCATTAAATGCATGAAAAATAACAAATGAAGTCACAAAGGGTTGTAAATTGATGATGTGGCTTTGAATGGTGCATTTTGAACACAAAAAAACTATGGAGTTCAAATAAGTTCAAAAAAATGAAATCTCTTTGTAATAGACAATTTCCGTATGAAACCCTAATACTTCGAAAGAGATTGTCCGTTTTGTACACGAAGTGCATCCAGTTTTTGCCGTAACCCTCTCAACTTTCTGGCACATGCTATGTGGGTGAAATGATGATACCATGCCAACTTGGAACCTTCTCAGGATTCATTTGAAATGCTTTTCAATTTCATGGACTTATAGCTCAAAATAATCAGCAAATGCCCGAAAAATGACAAATGAAGTCAGAAAGGGTTGTAAATTGATGATGTGGCTTCGAATGGTGCATTTTGAACACAGAAAAACTATGGAGTTCAAATAAGTTCAAAAAAATGAAATCCCTTTGTAGAAGACGAGTTTCCGTATGAAACTGTGATACTTCGAAAGAGATTGTCCGTTTTGTACACGAAGTGCATCCAGTTTTTGCCGTAACCCTCTCAACTTTCTCGCACATGCTATGTGGGTGAAATGATGATACCATGCCAACTTGGAACCTTTTCAGAGTTCATTTCAAATGCTTTTCAATTTCATGGTCTTATAGCTCAAAATAATCATTAAATGCATGAAATATAACAAATGAAGTCAGAAAGGGTTGTAAATTGATGATGTGGCTTTGAATGGTGCATTTTGAACACAAAAAAACTATGGAGTTCAAATAAGTTCAAAAAATGAAATCCCTTTGTAACAGACGAGTTTCCGTATGAAACCGTGATACTTCGAAAGAGATTGTCCGTTTTGTACACGAAGTGCATCCCGTTTTTGCCGTAACCCTCTCAACTTTCACGCACATGCTATGTTGGTGAAATGATGATACCATGCCAACTTGGAACCTTTTCAGAGTTCATTTCAAATGCTTTTCAATTTCATTGTCTTATAGCTCAAAATAATCAGTAAATGCATGAAAAATAACAAATGAAGTCAGAAAGGGTTGTAAATTGATGATGTGGCTTTGAATTGTGCATTTTTAACACAGAAAAACTATGGAGTTCAAATAAGTTCAAAAAAATGAAATCCCTTTGTAGCAGACGAGTTTCCGTATGAAACCCTGATACAGATTGTCCGTTTTGTACAAGAAGTGCATCCAGTTTTTTCCGTAACTCTCTCAACTTTCTCGCACATGCTATGTGGGTGAATTGATGATACCATGCCAACTTGGAACCTTTTCAGAGTTCATTCCAAATGCTTTTCAATTTCGTGGTCTTAAGCTCAAAATAATCATTAAATGCATGAAAAATAACAAATGAAGTCACAAAGGGTTGTAAATTGATGATGTGGCTTTGAATGGTGCATTTTGAACACAAAAAAACTATGGAGTTCAAATAAGTTCAAAAAAATGAAATCCCTTTGTAATAGACGAGTTTCCGTATGAAACCCTAATACTTCGAAAGAGATTGTCCGTTTTGTACACGAAGTGCATCCAGTTTTTGCCGTAACCCTCTCAACTTTCTGGCATATGCTATGTGGGTGAAATGATGATACCATGCCAACTTGGAACCTTTTCAGGATTCATTTGACATGCTTTTCAATTTCATGGACTTATAGCTAAAAATAATCAGCAAATGCACGAAATATGACAAATGAAGTCAGAAAGGGTTGTAAATTGATGATGTGGCTTCGAATGGTGCATTTTGAACACAGAAAAACTATGGAGTTCAAATAAGTTGAAAAAAATGAAATCCCTTTGTAGAAGACGAGTTTCCGTATGAAACCGTGATACTTCGAAAGAGATTGTCCGTTTTGTACATGAAGTGCATCCAGTTTTTGCCGTAACCCTCTCAACTTTCTTGCACATGCTATGTGGGTGAAATAATGATACCATGCCAATTTGGAACCTTTTCAGAGTTCATTTCAAAAGCTTTTCAATTTCATTGTCTTATAGCTCAAAATAATCAATAAATGCATGAAAAATAACAAATGAAGTCAGAAAGGGTTGTAAATTGATGATGTGGCTTTGAATGGTGCATTTTGAACATAGAAAAACTATGGACTTCAAATAAGTTTAAAAAAATGAAATACCTTTGTAAGAGACGAGTTTCCGTATGAAACCTTGATACTTCGAAAGAGATTGTCCGTTTTATACACGAAGTGCATCCATTTTTTGCCGTAACCCTCTCAACTTTCTCGCACATGCTATGTGGGTGAAATGATGATACCATGCCAACTTGGAACCTTTTCAAAGTTCATTTCAAATGCTTTTCAATTTCATGGTCTTATAGCTCAAAATAATCATTAAATGCATGAAAAATAACAAATGAAGTCAGAAAGGGTTGTAAATTGATGATGTGGCTCTAAATGGTGCATTTTGAACACTGAAAAACTATGGAGTTCAAATAAGTTCAGTAAAATGAAATCCCTTTGTAACAGATGAGTTTCCGTGTGAAACCTTGATACTTCGAAAGAGATTGTCCGTTTTGTACACGAAGTGCATCCAGTTTTTCCCGTAACCCTCTCAACTTTCTCGCACATGCTATGTGGGTGAAATGATGATACCATGCCAACTTGGAACCTTTTCAGAGTTCATTTGAAATGCTTTTCAATTTCATGGTCTTATAGCTCAAAATAATCAGTAAATGCATGAAAAATAACAAATGAAGTTAGAAAGAGTTGTAAATTGATGACGTGTCTTTGAATGGTGCATTTTGAACACAGAAAAACTATGGAGTTCGAACAAGTTCAAAAAAATGACATCCCTTTGTAAGAGACGAGTTTCCGTATGAAACCCTGATAGAGATTGTCCGTTTTGTACAAGAAGTGCATCCAGTTTTTTCCGTAACCCTCTCAAGTTTCTCGCACATGCTACATGTGTGAATTGATGATACCATGCAAACTTGGAACCTTTTCAGAGTTCATTTCAAATGCTTTTCAATTTCATGGACTTTAGCTCAAAATAATCATTAAATGCATGAAAAATAACAAATGAAGTCACAAAGGGTTGTAAATTGATGATGAGGCTTTGAATGGTGCATTTTGAACACAAAAAAACTATAGAGTTCAAATAAGTTCAAAAAAATGAAATCCCTTTGTAACAGACGAGTTTCCGTATGAAACCCTAATACTTCGAAAGAGATTGTCCGTTTTGTACACGAAGTGCATCCAGTTTTTGCCGTAACCCTCTCAACTTTCTCGCACATGCTATGTGGGTGAAATGATGATACCATGCCAACTTGGAACCTTTTTCAGGATTCATTTGAAATGCTTTTCAATTTCATGGACTTATAGCTCAAAATAATCAGCAAATGCACGAAAAATAACAAATGAAGTCAGAAAGGGTTGTAAATTGATGATGTCGCTTCGAATGGTGCATTTTGAACACAGAAAAACTATGGAGTTCAAATAAGTTCAAAAAAATGAAATCCCTTTGTAAAAGACGAGTTTCCGTATGAAACCGTGATACTTCGAAAGAGATTGTCCGTTTTGTACACGAAGTGCATCCCGTTTTTGCCATAACCCTCTCAACTTTCACGCACATGCTATGTTGGTGAAATGATGATACCATGCCAACTTGGAACCTTTTCAAAGTTCATTTCAAATGCTTTTCAATTTCATGGTCTTATAGCTCAAAATAATTAGTAAATGCATGAAAAATGACAAATGAAGTCAGAAAGGGTTGTAAATTGATGATGTGGCTTTGAATTGTGCATTTTGAACACAAAAAAGCTATGGAGTTCAAATAAGTTCAAAAAATGAAATCCCTTTGTAACAGACGAGTTTTCGTATGAGACCCTGATACTTCGAAAGAGATTGTCCGTTTTGTACACGAAGTGCATCCAGTTTTTTCCGTAACCCTCTCAACTTTCTTGCACATGCTAGGTCGGCGAAATGATGATACCATGCCAACTTGGAACCTTTTCAGAGTTCATTTCAAATGCTTTTCAATTTCATGGTCTTATAGCTCAAAATAATCTGTAAATGCATGAAAAAAAACAAATGAAGTCAGAAAGGGTTGTAAATTGATGATGTGGCTTTGAATGGTGCATTTTGAACACAGAAAAACTATGGAGTTCGAATAAGTTCAAAAAAATGAAATCCTTTTGTAACAGACAAGTTTTCATATGAAACCCTGAAACAGATTGTCCGTTTTGTACAAGAAGTGCATCCAGTTTTTGCCGTAACCCTCTCAACTTTCTCGCACATGCTATGTGGGTGAATTGATGATACCATGCCAACTTGGAACCTTTTCAGAGTTCATTTCAAATGCTTTTCAATTTCATGGTCTTATAGCTCGAAATAATCTGTAAATGCATGAAAAATAACAAATGAAGTCAGAAAGGGTTGTAAATTGATGATGTGGCTTTGAATGGTGCATTTTGAACACAGAAAAACTATGGAGTTCAAATAAGTTCAAAAAATGAAATCCCTTTGTAACACACAAGTTTCCGTATGAAACCCTGATACAGATTGTCCGTTTTGTACAAGAAGTGCATCCAGTTTTTTCCGTAACCCTCTCAAGTTTCTCGCACATGCTACGTGTGTGAATTGATGATACCATGCAAACTTGGAACCTTTTCAGAGTTCATTTCAAATGCTTTTCAATTTCATGGACTTTAGCTCAAAATAATCATTAAATGCATGAAAAATAACAAATGAAGTCACAAAGGGTTGTAAATTGATGATGAGGCTTTGAATGGTGCATTTTGAACACAAAAAAACTATAGAGTTCAAATAAGTTCAAAAAAATGAAATCCCTTTGTAACAGACGAGTTTCCGTATGAAACCCTAATACTTCGAAAGAGATTGTCCGTTTTGTACACGAAGTGCATCCAGTTTTTGCCGTAACCCTCTCAACTTTCTCGCACATGCTATGTGGGTGAAATGATGATACCATGCCAACTTGGAACCTTTTTCAGGATTCATTTGAAATGCTTTTCAATTTCATGGACTTATAGCTCAAAATAATCAGCAAATGCACGAAAAATAACAAATGAAGTCAGAAAGGGTTGTAAATTGATGATGTCGCTTCGAATGGTGCATTTTGAACACAGAAAAACTATGGAGTTCAAATAAGTTCAAAAAAATGAAATCCCTTTGTAAAAGACGAGTTTCCGTATGAAACCGTGATACTTCGAAAGAGATTGTCCGTTTTGTACACGAAGTGCATCCCGTTTTTGCCATAACCCTCTCAACTTTCACGCACATGCTATGTTGGTGAAATGATGATACCATGCCAACTTGGAACCTTTTCAAAGTTCATTTCAAATGCTTTTCAATTTCATGGTCTTATAGCTCAAAATAATTAGTAAATGCATGAAAAATGACAAATGAAGTCAGAAAGGGTTGTAAATTGATGATGTGGCTTTGAATTGTGCATTTTGAACACAAAAAAGCTATGGAGTTCAAATAAGTTCAAAAAATGAAATCCCTTTGTAACAGACGAGTTTTCGTATGAGACCCTGATACTTCGAAAGAGATTGTCCGTTTTGTACACGAAGTGCATCCAGTTTTTTCCGTAACCCTCTCAACTTTCTTGCACATGCTAGGTCGGCGAAATGATGATACCATGCCAACTTGGAACCTTTTCAGAGTTCATTTCAAATGCTTTTCAATTTCATGGTCTTATAGCTCAAAATAATCTGTAAATGCATGAAAAAAAACAAATGAAGTCAGAAAGGGTTGTAAATTGATGATGTGGCTTTGAATGGTGCATTTTGAACACAGAAAAACTATGGAGTTCGAATAAGTTCAAAAAAATGAAATCCTTTTGTAACAGACAAGTTTCCATATGAAACCCTGAAACAGATTGTCCGTTTTGTACAAGAAGTGCATCCAGTTTTTGCCGTAACCCTCTCAACTTTCTCGCACATGCTATGTGGGTGAATTGATGATACCATGCCAACTTGGAACCTTTTCAGAGTTCATTTCAAATGCTTTTCAATTTCATGGTCTTATAGCTCGAAATAATCTGTAAATGCATGAAAAATAACAAATGAAGTCAGAAAGGGTTGTAAATTGATGATGTGGCTTTGAATGGTGCATTTTGAACACAGAAAAACTATGGAGTTCAAATAAGTTCAAAAAATGAAATCCCTTTGTAACACACAAGTTTCCGTATGAAACCCTGATACAGATTGTCCGTTTTGTACAAGAAGTGCATCCAGTTTTTTCCGTAATCCTCTCAACTTTCTCGCACATGATATGTGGGTGAATTGATGATACCATGCCAACTTGGAACCTTTTCAGAGTTCATTTCAAATGCTTTTCAATTTTATGGTCTTATAGCTCGAAATAATCAGTGAATGCATGAAAAATAACAAATGAAGTCAGAAAGGGTTGTAAATTGATGATGTGGCTTTGAATGGTGCATTTTGAACACAGAAAAACTACAGATCAAATAAGTTCAAAAAAATGCTATGTGGGTGAAATGATCATACCATGCCAACTTGGAACCTTTTCAGGATTTATTTGACATGCTTTTCAATTTCATGGACTTATAGCTAAAAATAATCAGCAAATGCACGAAATATGACAAATGAAGTCAGAAAGGGTTGTAAATTGATGATGTGGCTTCGAATGGTGCATTTTGAACACAGAAAAACTATGAAGTTCAAATAAGTTCAAAAAAATGAAATCCCTTTGTAGAAGACGAGTTTCCGTATGAAACCGTGATACTTCGAAAGAGATTTTCCGTTTTGTACATGAAGTGCATCCAGTTTTTGCCGTAACCCTCTCAACTTTCTTGCACATGCTATGTGGGTGAAATAATGATACCATGCCAATTTGGAACCTTTTCAGAGTTCATTTCAAATGCTTTTCAATTTCATTGTCTTATAGCTCAAAATAATCATTAAATGCATGAAAAATAACAAATGAAGTCAGAAAGGGTTGTAAATTGATGATGTGGCTTTGAATGGTGCATTTTGAACATAGAAAAACTATGGACTTCAAATAAGTTCAAAAAAATGAAATACCTTTGTAAGAGACGAGTTTCCGTATGAAACCTTGATACTTCGAAAGAGATTGTCCGTTTTATACACGAAGTGCATCCATTTTTTGCCGTAACCCTCTCAACTTTCTCGCACATGCTATGTGGGTGAAATGATGATACCATGCCAACTTGGAACCTTTTCAAAGTTCATTTCAAATGCTTTTCAATTTCATGGTCTTATAGCTCAAAATAATCATTAAATGCATGAAAAATAACAAATGAAGTCAGAAAGGGTTGTAAATTGATGATGTGGCTTTGAATGGTGCATTTTGAACACTGAAAAACTATGGAGTTCAAATAAGTTCAGTAAAATGAAATCCCTTTGTAACAGATGAGTTTCCGTGTGAAACCTTGATACTTCGAAAGAGATTGTCCGTTTTGTACACGAAGTGCATCCAGTTTTTCCCGTAACCCTCTCAACTTTCTCGCACATGCTATGTGGGTGAAATGATGATACCATGCCAACTTGGAACCTTTTCAGAGTTCATTTCAAATGCTTTTCAATTTCATGGTCTTATAGGAGAAAATAATCAGTAAATGCATGAAAAATAATAAATGAAGTCAGAAAGGGTTGTAAATTGATGATGTGGCTTTGAATGGTGCATTTTGAACACAGAAAAACTATGGAGTTCAAATAAGTTCAAAAAAATGAAATCCCTTTGTAACACACAAGTTTCCGTATGAAACCCTGATACAGATTGTCCGTTTTGTACAAGAAGTGCATCCAGTTTTTTCCGTAATCCTCTCAACTTTCTCGCACATGATATGTGGGTGAATTGATGATACCATGCCAACTTGGAACCTTTTCAGAGTTCATTTCAAATGCTTTTCAATTTTATGGTCTTATAGCACGAAATAATCAGTGAATGCATGAAAAATAACAAATGAAGTCAGAAAGGGTTGTAAATTGATGATGTGGCTTTGAATGGTGCATTTTGAACACAGAAAAACTACAGATCAAATAAGTTCAAAAAAATGCTATGTGGGTGAAATGATCATACCATGCCAACTTGGAACCTTTTCAGGATTCATTTGACATGCTTTTCAATTTCATGGACTTATAGCTAAAAATAATCAGCAAATGCACGAAATATGACAAATGAAGTCAGAAAGGGTTGTAAATTGATGATGTGGCTTCGAATGGTGCATTTTGAACACAGAAAATTATGGAGTTCAAATAAGTTCAAAAAAATGAAATCCCTTTGTAGAAGACGAGTTTCCGTATGAAACCGTGATACTTCGAAAGAGATTTTCCGTTTTGTACATGAAGTGCATCCAGTTTTTGCCGTAACCCTCTCAACTTTCTTGCACATGCTATGTGGGTGAAATAATGATACCATGCCAATTTGGAACCTTTTCAGAGTTCATTTCAAATGCTTTTCAATTTCATTGTCTTATAGCTCAAAATAATCATTAAATGCATGAAAAATAACAAATGAAGTCAGAAAGGGTTGTAAATTGATGATGTGGCTTTGAATGGTGCATTTTGAACATAGAAAAACTATGGACTTCAAATAAGTTCAAAAAAATGAAATACCTTTGTAAGAGACGAGTTTCCGTATGAAACCTTGATACTTCGAAAGAGATTGTCCGTTTTATACACGAAGTGCATACATTTTTTGCCGTAACCCTCTCAACTTTCTCGCACATGCTATGTGGGTGAAATGATGATACCATGCCAACTTGGAACCTTTTCAAAGTTCATTTCAAATGCTTTTCAATTTCATGGTCTTATAGCTCAAAATAATCATTAAATGCATGAAAAATAACAAATGAAGTCAGAAAGGGTTGTAAATTGATGATGTGGCTTTGAATGGTGCATTTTGAACACTGAAAAACTATGGAGTTCAAATAAGTTCAGTAAAATGAAATCCCTTTGTAACAGATGAGTTTCCGTGTGAAACCTTGATACTTCGAAAGAGATTGTCCGTTTTGTACACGAAGTGCATCCAGTTTTTCCCGTAACCCTCTCAACTTTCTCGCACATGCTATGTGGGTGAAATGATGATACCATGCCAACTTGGAACCTTTTCAGAGTTCATTTCAAATGCTTTTCAATTTCATGGTCTTATAGGAGAAAATAATCAGTAAATGCATGAAAAATAATAAATGAAGTCAGAAAGGGTTGTAAATTGATGATGTGGCTTTGAATGGTTCATTTTGAACACAAAAAAACTATGGAGTTCAAATAAGTTCAAAAAATGAAATCCCTTTGTAACAGACGAGTTTCCGTATGAAACCCTGATACTTCGAAAGAGATTGTCCGTTTTGTACACGAAGTGCATCCAGTTTTTGCCGTAACCCTCTCAACTTTCTCGCACATGCTATGTGGGTGAAATGATGATACCATGCCAACTTGGAACCTTTTTCAGGATTCATTTGAAATGCTTTTCAATTTCATGGACTTATAGCTCAAAATAATCAGCAAATGCACGAAAAATAACAAATGAAGTCAGAAAGGGTTGTAAATTGATGATGTCGCTTCGAATGGTGCATTTTGAACACAGAAAAACTATGGAGTTCCAATAAGTTCAAAAAAATGAAATCCCTTTGTAAAAGACGAGTTTCCGTATGAAACCGTGATACTTCGAAAGAGATTGTCCGTTTTGTACACGAAGTGCATCCCGTTTTTGCCGTAACCCTCTCAACTTTCACGCACATGCTATGTTGGTGAAATGATGATACCATGCCAACTTGGAACCTTTTCAAAGTTCATTTCAAATGCTTTTCAATTTCATGGTCTTATAGCTCAAAATAATTAGTAAATGCATGAAAAATGACAAATGAAGTCAGAAAGGGTTGTAAATTGTTGATGTGGCTTTGAATTGTGCATTTTGAACACAAAAAAGCTATGGAGTTCAAATAAGTTCAAAAAATGAAATCCCTTTGTAACAGACGAGTTTCCGTATGAGACCCTGATACTTCGAAAGAGATTGTCCGTTTTGTACACGAACTGCATCCAGTTTTTTCTGTAACCCTCTCAACTTTCTTGCACATGCTAGGTCGGCGAAATGATGATACCATGCCAACTTGGAACCTTTTCAGAGTTCATTTCAAATGCTTTTCAATTTCATGGTCTTATAGCTCAAAATAATCTGTAAATGCATGAAAAATAACAAATGAAGTCAGAAAGGGTTGTAAATTGATGGTGTGGCTTTGAATGGTGCATTTTGAACACAGAAAAACTATGGAGTTCGAATAAGTTCAAAAAAATGAAATCCTTTTGTAACAGACAAGTTTCCATATGAAACCCTGAAACAGATTGTCCGTTTTGTACAAGAAGTGCATCCAGTTTTTGCCGTAAGCCTCTCAACTTTCTCGCACATGCTATGTGGGTGAATTGATGATACCATGCCAACTTGGAACCTTTTCAGAGTTCATTTCAAATGCTTTTCAATTTCATGGTCTTATAGCTCGAAATAATCAGTAAATGCATGAAAAATAACAAATGAAGTCAGAAAGGGTTGTAAATTGATGATGTGTCTTTGAATGGTGCATTTTTAACACAGAAACACTATGGAGTTCAAATAAGTTCAAAAAAATGAAATCCCTTTGTAACACACAAGTTTCCGTATGAAACCCTGATACAGATTGTCCGTTTTGTACTAGAAGTGCATCCAGTTTTTTCCGTAATCCTCTCAACTTTCTTTCACATGATATGTGGGTGAATTGATGATGCCATGCCAACTTGGAACCTTTTCAGAGTTCATTTCAAATGCTTTTCAATTTTATGGTCTTATAGCTCGAAATAATCACTGAATGCATGAAAAATAACAAATGAAGTCAGAAAGGGTTGTAAATTGATGATGTGGCTTTGAATGGTGCATTTTGAACACAGAAAAACTACAGATCAAATAAGTTCAAAAAAATGAAATCCCTTTGTAACACACGAGTTTCCGTATGGAACCCTGATACTTCGAAAGAGATTGTTCGTTTTGTACACGAAGTGCATCCAGTTTTTGCCGTAACCCTCTCAACTTTCTCGCCCATGCTATGTTCGTGAAATGATGATACCATGCCAACTTGGAACCTTTTCAGAGTTCATTTGAAATGCTTTTCAATTTCATGGTCTTATAGCTCAAAATAATCATTAAATGCATGAAAAATAACAAATGAAGTCACAAAGGGTTGTAAATTGATGATGTGGCTTTGAATGGTGCATTTTGAACACAAAAAAACTATAGAGTTCAAATAAGTTCAAAAAAATTAAATCCCTTTGTAACATACGAGTTTCCGTATGAAACCCTAATACTTCGAAAGAGATTGTCCGTTTTGTACACGAAGTGCATCCAGTTTTTGTCGTAACCCTCTCAACTTTCTCGCACATGCTATGTGGGTGAAATGATGATACCATGCCAACTTGGAACCTTTTTCAGGATTCATTTGAAATGCTTTTCAATTTCATGGACTTATAGCTCAAAATAATCAGCAAATGCACGAAAAATAACAAATGAAGTCAGAAAGGGTTGTAAATTGATGATGTCGCTTCGAATGGTGCATTTTGAACACAGAAAAACTATGGAGTTCCAATAAGTTCAAAAAAATGAAATCCCTTTGTAAAAGACGAGTTTCCGTATGAAACCGTGATACTTCGAAAGAGATTGTCCGTTTTGTACACGAAGTGCATCCCGTTTTTGCCGTAACCCTCTCAACTTTCACGCACATGCTATGTTGGTGAAATGATGATACCATGCCAACTTGGAACCTTTTCAAAGTTCATTTCAAATGCTTTTCAATTTCATGGTCTTATAGCTCAAAATAATTAGTAAATGCATGAAAAATGACAAATGAAGTCAGAAAGGGTTGTAAATTGTTGATGTGGCTTTGAATTGTGCATTTTGAACACAAAAAAGCTATGGAGTTCAAATAAGTTCAAAAAATGAAATCCCTTTGTAACAGACGAGTTTTCGTATGAGACCCTGATACTTCGAAAGAGATTGTCCGTTTTGTACACGAAGTGCATCCAGTTTTTTCCGTAACCCTCTCAACTTTCTTGCACATGCTAGGTCGGCGAAATGATGATACCATGCCAACTTGGAACCTTTTCAGAGTTCATTTCAAATGCTTTTCAATTTCATGGTCTTATAGCTCAAAATAATCTGTAAATGCATGAAAAATAACAAATGAAGTCAGAAAGGGTTGTAAATTGATGATGTGGCTTTGAATGGTGCATTTTCAACACAGAAAAACTATGGAATTCGAATAAGTTCAAAAAAATGAAATCCTTTTGTAACAGACAAATTTCCATATGAAACCCTGAAACAGATTGTCCGTTTTGTACAAGAAGTGCATCCAGTTTTTGCCGTAACCCTCTCAACTTTCTCGCACATGCTATGTGGGTGAATTGATGATACCATGCCAACTTGGAACCTTTTTAGAGTTCATTTCAAATGCTTTTCAATTTCATGGTCTTATAGCTCGAAATAATCAGTAAATGCATGAAAAATAACAAATGAAGTCAGAAAGGGTTGTAAATTGATGATGTGTCTTTGAATGGTGCATTTTGAACACAGAAAAACTATGGAGTTCAAATAAGTTCAAAAAAATGAAATCCCTTTGTAACACACAAGTTTCCGTATGAAACCCTGATACAGATTGTCCGTTTTGTACAAGAAGTGCATCCAGTTTTTTCCGTAATCCTCTCAACTTTCTTTCACATGATATGTGGGTGAATTGATGATACCATGCCAACTTGGAACCTTTTCAGAGTTCATTTCAAATGCTTTTCAATTTTATGGTCTTATAGCTCGAAATAATCAGTGAATGCATGAAAAATAACAAATGAAGTCAGAAAGGGTTGTAAATTGATGATGTGGCTTTGAATGGTGCATTTTGAACACAGAAAAACTACAGATCAAATAAGTTCAAAAAAATGAAATCCCTTTGTAACACACGAGTTTCCGTATGGAACCCTGATACTTCGAAAGAGATTGTTCGTTTTGTACACGAAGTGCATCCAGTTTTTGCCGTAACCCTCTCAACTTTCTCGCCCATGCTATGTTCGTGAAATGATGATACCATGCCAACTTGGAACCTTTTCAGAGTTCATTTGAAATGCTTTTCAATTTCATGGTCTTATAGCTCAAAATAATCATTAAATGCATGAAAAATAACAAATGAAGTCACAAAGGGTTGTAAATTGATGATGTGGCTTTGAATGGTGCATTTTGAACACAAAAAACTATAGAGTTCAAATAAGTTCAAAAAAATTAAATCCCTTTGTAACAGACGAGTTTCCGTATGAAACCCTAATACTTCGAAAGAGATTGTCCGTTTTGTACACGAAGTGCATCCAGTTTTTGCCGTAACCCTCTCAACTTTCTCGCACATGCTATGTGGGTGAAATGATGATACCATGCCAACTTGGAACCTTTTTCAGGATTCATTTGAAATGCTTTTCAATTTCATGGACTTATAGCTCAAAATAATCAGCAAATGCACGAAAAATAACAAATGAAGTCAGAAAGGGTTGTAAATTGATGATGTCGCTTCGAATGGTGCATTTTGAACACAGAAAAACTATATAGTTCAAACAAGTTCAAAAAAATGAAATCCCTTTGTAAAAGACGAGTTTCCGTATGAAACCGTGATACTTCGAAAGAGATTGTCCGTTTTGTACACGAAGTGCATCCCGTTTTTGCCGTAACCCTCTCAACTTTCACGCACATGCTATGTTGGTGAAATGATGATACCATGCCAACTTGGAACCTTTTCAAAGTTCATTTCAAATGCTTTTGAATTTCATGGTCTTATAGCTCAAAATAATTAGTAAATGCATGAAAAATGACAAATGAAGTCACAAAGGGTTGTAAATTGATGATGTGGCTTTGAATTGTGCATTTCGAACACAAAAAAGCTATGGAGTTCAAATAAGTTCAAAAAATGAAATCCCTTTGTAACAGACGAGTTTTCGTATGAGACCCTGATACTTCGAAAGAGATTGTCCGTTTTGTACACGAAGTGCATCCAGTTTTTTCCGTAACCCTCTCAACTTTCTTGCACATGCTAGGTCGGCGAAATGATGATACCATGCCAACTTGGAACCTTTTCAGAGTTCATTTCAAATGCTTTTCAATTTCATGGTCTTATAGCTCAAAATAATCTGTAAATGCATGAAAAATAACAAATGAAGTCAGAAAGGGTTGTAAATTGATGATGTGGCTTTGAATGGTGCATTTTCAACACAGAAAAACTATGGAGTTCGAATAAGTTCAAAAAAATGAAATCCTTTTGTAACAGACAAGTTTCCATATGAAACCCTGAAACAGATTGTCCGTTTTGTACAAGAAGTGCATCCAGTTTTTGCCGTAACCCTCTCAACTTTCTCGCACATGCTATGTGGGTGAATTGATGATACCATGCCAACTTGGAACCTTTTCAGAGTTCATTTCAAATGCTTTTCAATTTCATGGTCTTATAGCTCGAAATAATCAGTAAATGCATGAAAAATAACAAATGAAGTCAGAAAGGGTTGTAAATTGATGATGTGTCTTTGAATGGTGCATTTTGAACACAGAAAAACTATGGAGTTCAAATAAGTTCAAAAAAATGAAATCCCTTTGTAACACACAAGTTTCCGTATGAAACCCTGATACAGATTGTCCGTTTTGTACAAGAAGTGCATCCAGTTTTTTCCGTAATCCTCTCAACTTTCTTTCACATGATATGTGGGTGAATTGATGATACCATGCCAACTTGGAACGTTTTCAGAGTTCATTTCAAATGCTTTTCAATTTTATGGTCTTATAGCTCGAAATAATCAGTGAATGCATGAAAAATAACAAATGAAGTCAGAAAGGGTTGTAAATTGATGATGTGGCTTTGAATGGTGCATTTTGAACACAGAAAAACTACAGATCAAATAAGTTCAAAAAAATGAAATCCCTTTGTAACACACGAGTTTCCGTATTGAACCCTGATACTTCGAAAGAGATTGTTCGTTTTGTACACGAAGTGCATCCAGTTTTTGCCGTAACCCTCTCAACTTTCTCGCCCATGCTATGTTCGTGAAATGATGATACCATGCCAACTTGGAACCTTTTCAGAGTTCATTTGAAATGCTTTTCAATTTCATGGTCTTATAGCTCAAAATAATCATTAAATGCATGAAAAATAACAAATGAAGTCACAAAGGGTTGTAAATTGATGATGTGGCTTTGAATGGTGCATTTTGAACACAAAAAAACTTTAGAGTTCAAATAAGTTCAAAAATATGAAATCCCTTTGTAACACACGAGTTTCCGTATGAAACCCTAATACTTCGAAAGAGATTGTCCGTTTTGTACACGAAGTGCATCCAGTTTTTTGTTGTAAGGAGAAACAAAACAAAATAAGCTAACTAAAAAATAAACAAAACAAAAATAAAGAAAAAAACAAAATAAAAATAATGGGAAAAAAATTTAAAAAGTAGATGTTCCTCTCCACGTTGCAGCCGCGGCGGAGCTTATAAACAGTCTCGAAAGCCCTTCGCTTGGCGAGGTGGGACTAAACATTCAATCGAACCACGGCTATGGCAGGCAACCGGTAACAATGCAAAAAAGAAATAAAATAAATAAAGCAAAAAAGAAAACAAAAACAACTGGGAAAAAATGAAAAATTTGCCACCAACTAGGCCACCACGGCCTAAATAGGACTAGAAACCCATCCATGGGCCAGGATTCAGGCCCGCAATAGGCCCAGAAGGCCCATCAGGCAAAGCATTAGCAGGTAGGCCCGTAAGCCTGCAGTGGAGAGGATCTCGAGAGGGGTGCAACAGTGGGGCTTATAAAGCACTGCGCGCCCCTCTCAACTAGCGAGGTGGGACTAAACTTTGGCCGCGATGCGGGTAGCACAGGGGCCTTTGGTACCGGTTCGTGGCACCAACCGGTACCAATGCCCACCCTTTAGTCCCGGTTGGTGGCACCAACCGGGACCAAAGGCCGCCACTTCCCGCCCTTTGGGGTGCTGAAAAGTGACCTTTGGTCCCGGTTGGTGCCACGAACCGGCACCAATGGCTTTGCTATATAAGCCAGCAGTTGTGAAAATTTCGTCATTTTCTTCGATTCCTCCGATGACGCCGCGAGGCTGCCCGAGCTCGCCGTCGTCGCCCTGCCCCGACCATGCCGCCGTTGCCCGTCCCGACCACGCCATCATCGCCCCTGCCCCCCGACCACGCCGCGTGGCCTCGCCGTGCCTCTATCGCGCCCGTACCCGCCCCGTCGACGCCGTCACCGCCCTTTGCCCCATCAATCGCCATCGCCCTGCCCCGACCATGCCGCCGTCGCCGCCCTCTACACCGACGCCGGCGCCGTGCCTCTCCTTGGTCAGGCCGGCGCCACCCACCCTGTCCTCCCTTTATTCATATAAATGATGATTTGTTTTTTGCATTTTTATAAAAATGTATATATGTATGTATGTTCTCTGTGCATATAAAAGTTAGATTTTTAGTACATTTGGGTACATTTTAGGTTAGTTTTATCTATATATGTTCTCTGATTTAGTACATTTTAGGTTAGTTTCATTTTTAGAAAAGTTTTATATATTTAGGAGAAGAAGGAAGAGAAGGAAGAAGGAAGAAGGAAAAAGAATAAAAAGTTTTATATATGCAAAAGTTACATTTTTAGAAAAGTATTATATATAGCTAGGAAGATAACGATGAAGAAGAAAAAGAATGAGAGGAGAAAAAGTAAAATAAGAAGAGGAAGAAAGGAGAAGAAGAGTAGAGGAAGAAGAGGAGAAATAAATAAGAAGAGGAAAAAAGAAGAAAAAGAAGAGGAGAAGAAGAAAGGAATAGAGGAGAAAGAAGAAAAAAATAGAAATTTTCTATTTTTTTTCTTCTTTCTCCTCTATTCATTTCTTCTTCTTCTTTTTTTCTTCTTTTTTTTCTTCGATTTCTTCTCCTCTATTCCTTTCTTCTTCTCCTCTTTTTATTTCTTATTTTGTCTTCTTATTTTTTATCGGGTATGTCGTTGTCGAAATACCCCCTCCCGATCGAACTTCAACACGAGGGGGGTACCGATATACCCCTCCCCGGTAACATTATTTTCCCATGTATATGTATCTCGCGTCGTTGTCGATATAACCCACTCCCGGATAACTTCGACATGAGGGGTGGTCGATATATATACCCACTCTCGGCCGTGATAACTTATACCACGGGAGCACCCCCCTCGGCCCTCTCGCTCGACCAAAACTCTCGAGGACACCCAAACCCTAGAGAAAAAACGATGTTGGTCTCCTACCCCCTCCCGTCGTGCCCCTACTCGACAAACTCTCTCGAGGCCACCCAAATTTACCAAGTTAAAAGAGCGTTGTCGTCGAGGCCACCCCAAACCCTTGAAGCGTTGTGTCGAGGCCACCCCAAACCCTTGAAGCATTGTCTAGGCCACCCCAAACCCTAGAGAAGCAACGTCGAGGCCACTAACATGATTCCTTATTGTGATTAGCTAGCTAGTTCTATGTTTGCCACTAATATATATCCATATGTACCATGTTTGAATAATAATTGACATGTTGTAAATATTTGCATAAACTATGGATCACTCCCGAGACGAAGAGGAAGAAGCGATGTTGGGGGAGATAATCGCACAAGGAAGTGATGTCATTGCATCGTTTCTCAGAGACACCGATGGTCTGGAAGGACCGGGTGAAGAAGAGGGCTATGTTCATGATGATCTGGAAGGACCGGGTGAATAAGAGAGCGTTCATGATGATCTGGAAGGACCGGGTGAAGAAGAGGGCGTTCATGACGGCTCCGTTGACCGAACCGAGTCCGGCCATGTATATATATATTAGTTAAGCCCGTGCTGACTAGTTAATTGAAGCATTCATTGTTTTCATATGTACACATATTAATTAACTTTCGTCTTTCTTCTTTTTCTATAGCCCTCCGGATCGACCTCAACTTCGGTAGAGAAACGAGGCCCGAAGAAAAAGTTGCGCTCGGATGAAAGGTTTGAGATCACAGCAATCACGCGCGATGGCAAGCCGATTGAACCCATCCGGACAAGGGATGCATTTCATGCTCAGTGCGGGGTTCTTGTTAGGGACAAGATCCCGATCAGTATCCAGCAATGGTTAAAGCCAAAGAAGGAAGACCCTGAGGTGCCAACGTCTTATGTCTCCGATAAACAGAAAGAACATCTTTGGACAACGCTTAAGGAAAATTTCACCCTACCGCCAGAGGAGGATCCAGAGAAGCCAGTTAAAGAGGAATTCATCAAGTCACATGCTCTTAAGAAGATGGCAGAACTATTCAGGAGGTGGAAGAATAAGTAGAAAACGTTTGTCGACAAAGAAGAGACACCAGAATTCACCGGCCGGTTTGAGAAGATCAGAGATCAATGGCCCGCATTTGTGGCCCACAAGACATCGGAAAAGAGTAAGAAGATGTGAGAGACAAACAAGAAAAATGTTGTGAAGAAGAAGGATCACCATCTCACGGGGTCAGGTGTTTACCTCAAAGCCCAACCTTTCTGGGACAAGGCTGAGAATGACCTGATTGCTAAAGGGGTCGAACCAGAGACATTGAGATGGCCAGACCGTTGCCGTACTTGGTTCTTCGGGGTTGGCGGAACCTTGGACCCTGTATCAGGGGAGTGCGTTTGGACGGAAGAGAAACTGCGAATACCCGACAGGAAGCTTCAGCACTATATCGCCGCAGCACAGGTAGGGGCGTTCATTCCAGACAGAGAGAATGACGAGCTCACAATGGCCCTCGGGAATCCTGAGCACCCTGGACGAACACGAGGCACGCTAGGCTCCCTTCTTTGGAAGGCTGGGTTTTCGGACGCAGGTGGTTACAAAACCCAGGAGAGGAGGAAGAAAGCGGAGCATAGCCAACTGCAGGCGCTGCACAAAAGGGTACAAGGGCTAGAGGAACGAGAAGCAGATCGCAACAAACGACCTGCCGAAGCTTCCCCTGAAGCTACCCCGCTATTTTAGCGGAGAAATAGCGTGGCTTCCACCGAGCTGACTGAGCAGCTGGAGCCTTTCTTCACGTGCTACCCCGTGGATGCTATCACAGAGTCTCAACAATGCTACCTTATGACGCAATGGATGACATTCAAAGTCAAGGCGGCTGTTGGCTCTGTTATACCTAATGAACCTGGCTCAACCTACCACAGCCAGCCGATTCTAGAAGGATATGCTAGGGTGATGGTGGATCAAATAACGGAAGGATTTGAGGACCTTGAGCTTAACCACCCTATGGGTGAAGGGGAGATTCGGCTAGGTTCTTCTCTGAAGACAACATGCCTATGGCGGAAGGAGCTCATCTAGCTTCTGAACTGGACGCCTCCGCCTCCTCCTCCTCCTCCGGCGAGTCAGGGCCCGCCTCCTCCTCCGCCTCCTCCTCCGCCTTCTCCGGCGAGTGATCAGGGCACTCAGCCTCCTTCTCCGGCGCGTGACGGCACTCCGCCTCCTCCGCCTGCGCCGACGCGCCCGAGTAGCCAGCTGCCTCATCCTTCTCTGCCTCGTCAACAAGGGATGAAGTGACCCACCGCCGCTCCGGCTCCTCCGACGCGTAGTCCTTCTCCTCCGTCTGCTCCGACGTGTAGCAGTACAGCCAGAGGCAGGCAATACAAATAAAGGAAAGACAGTCGCAGCCGCTTCGTCTGCTCCGACGTGTAGCAGTACAGCCAGAGGCAGGCAATACAAATACGGTCCTTCTCTGAAGCCTCTAGAGAAATTACCATACGAGAGGAGCTCGGAGGAAAACGAGAAGATCATGGAAGCCGAAGTGAAGAACTTCTTTGAAGGGGTGAAAGCAAAAAAACATCCACCTCCGGAGGAGAAGATAGATCCGGTAAAAGCAAAGTGTACTCTGGCTTCCCTAAAGAAACCACCAAAGTCTCCGACGAAAGGCAACTATGAACACATTATTACAAAGTCATTTATCGAAGCGCAGCGGTCGGGAAGTACTGTCAGTGATCAAAGGTTAGCAGAACGACGAGCTGGGAAAAACGTTGCCCAGCTCGGTGAACAAGCGAACCAATCGTTCCCCCCGCTCAAGGTGTCTAGCGATATCGTCGCTAATCATCCGGGGATCTTGTTGCCCGATACCAATCCTGCAGATTACTTGCCCGATGAAGCACATTTTGATTTATTGGAGGTGGACGAACACAAATACGTGTACGGGAAGCCTCTCGTCAAAGATGAAAGACCTCTAACAACGATGATGCGAAGATTCCATGATTGGTACATGAAAACTTGCAAAGAGTCTGGGGGAGTAATATTTTGACGCTGTGAGTTAGAAAGGAGCATGACCTCGTTGGACTTGAACTGTTGATGGTTCCATTTGAGGAGTTCTTCCCGTTTTTCAATCTAAAAGCCCTTGATAAATTAATGATCACTTGCTACTGCCTGTAAGTAGTACTACTTCTGTCATTAAGTCTCTCTATATAGGTCAGCTCTTTCATTGCATGTATTTTAAATTATACTCACTATATTATATGCAGATTGAAGATCGTCGAATTGAAGAAAAGAAAAATCGGTAATATTGGGTTCATTAACACAAATCTCGTAGTTGCATTTATGATTAAATCTCAGGCCAAAGATACCGAGGCCAACCTGCTACAATCGTTTGTATTGAATTAAAACAAAGCTATAATACTCTTCCCTTACGAATTCCAGTGAGTGTTACTGTCTTGTGCATATTCGGTTTCCCTCATTAGTCAAGGTTATAGTAATGTAATTGATGAGTTATGCATGCGTGCGCAGCTTCCACTATATTCTCCTAGAGATGAAGCTTGAGCAGAGACTAGTAACCGTCTTAGACTCGAGACAAAAAGATCCCAACGAGTATGCGGACATGACTAGAATTCTAGAGAAGTAAGTAAATCGATCATTATCGCACCATATCGACAACTTTGTTCATTTCCTGATATCAAGTAATTCTTTTCTTTGTCTGACACGGTTTGGGAAAAATTCACCGCAAAAACTTCGGGACTGCCGAAGAAGCTGCAATTTAGACACCCGAAAGTAAGTACTATAGTGGCATGTTCCACGCATCTCCTAGTGATTCAAGCGCTACTTTCATCAATACCATTTAGCATGCTTGCTAACTATCAGTTTGATTGACCTCTATTTCCTGTAAAGTGATTGTGGCCGGAACCAGGGAATGATTACTGTGGATACTACATTTGCGAGTCCATCCGCCACGTGACCTGTGAGCGGGGCTACTCTGACAAACAATATGACGTGCGTAAATAATAATATTCACAATTTTATTTTATTACCATCATTTGTGTTCAGTT
The DNA here is from genome assembly GCF_904849725.1 of Hordeum vulgare subsp. vulgare. NCBI lineage: Eukaryota > Viridiplantae > Streptophyta > Magnoliopsida > Poales > Poaceae > Hordeum > Hordeum vulgare. The sequence continues at coordinate 183,756,095 of NC_058519.1, read as the reverse complement.
TCATTTATTCATATATATTTATTGACCCCCTTCTTCAAATTAGATATATCGGATGCGGAATGAACTCCTACCAGCAGATCGTATGCAAGGAATTCAAGAGGAATTAACGGCATTCTTTCTTGACCACGTGATCCCTAAAGTCGGAGGATACCATGTGAACCGTAATTAGTTGAATTTTAATTAGGAGATTATATTGTAAGAGATAATTATATTGTATATATGTAGCCAGTAGCGTCGGATAGATATGCGAGAACTTGTTGTTCGACCAATCTCTAAGAGAAGGAGAGGTGGTCGATATCACTTCTCTTTGTATGCATATGTTCATGACGATCTTCTCTTTCCTTCATTTGCTTACTAGCTAGCGTGTCTAGTCCTCTCTATATGTATAGTATGTAGCGTCGACCAAGCACGGAGATAAGAGAGCACACTTCTCTCTATTCATTAGCTAGCTAACACAATATATGAAACACCTAAATTAACCCCCCAAAACCATCTAAACCCCCTCCCCCCCTTTCAAAAAAAACCAGCACCTGAAATGCCGATGTGTGGATGCCTTTTGGTCCCGGTTGGTGTCACCAACCGGGATTAAAGGCCCCCCTGCCCGGGCTCGCCGCACTGGCCACGTGGAGGCCCATCTGTCCCGGTTCATGTAAGAACTGGGACTAAAGGCCAAGGGCATTAGTAACGACCTTTTAGTCCCGGTTCCGAAACTAGGACAGAAGGCCCTTACGAACCGGGACAAAAGTCCCTTTTTCTACTAGTGTGCTAACTCATTTGCATTTTGCTGGATCAACATAAATGGTTTATCCGAGTGAACCGTATGTCATACGATGCACACATATGTATTTTGTTAACCATTTGTGTTATCTCGGCTAATCGCAAACAGTTCCATAATTCCAACGGTATGCCACTTATCGCACACATATCTCTTTTCCGAGTCGTATTTGATGGATCCACCATCGCACAAAGTTCGTGTCATTATGTGACGGAGCTTGAACTATACCATTTGCAAGTGATGGATCGCACACAGTTTCGTCGAAGGGTCTTCGATTGATGTCTCGTATTTGCACCATTATGTAGTAGTGATCACAGGTATAATGAATATGCTTAAGGATCTAAACGTATAATCTGCCACCAGGTAAACCAATTAGCATCAACTACAAGGTTTAATCAACACTATTAGCAACGCCCAGGTACCAATTTGATGTTTTGAGACAAAGATTGAATACAAGATATGAACTATGGTTTGAGATGAGATGATGCTCGTGAAGATGTTGATGAAGATTGGCCCTCCCACGACGGAGGAAACATTGGTGATGATGATGGCTTCCATTTCCCCCTGTCGGAGGGATGTTCCCCCCATGGAGTCGCTTCGTTTGATATAAAAACAACGGTGGTTCATCCCGAAAGATGTCTTATGGGCTTTTTCTAGGTCAAAACGTTTTATATGGGAAAAGATGGGCAACGAAGAGCTGTTAGGGCCCTACAAGTTCCAGGCCCCCACCCCGCCCCCAGGCTCATGGCCTCATGGTGGGTGACGTTATGCTATTTCTTTCACCAGTATTTTTTATATATTCCAAACTAAATCTCCGTAAATTTGGAGTTCCACACAATATCCAACTCTTTTTGTAACCCTTTTCGGTCGAGAATTCCAGGTGCCCGTAATTTCCCTGTTTGCATAAGTCTTGTAAAATAAGAGAGAAAAGGCATTAGCATTGCATCATAAAGTGGAATAATGACTTAAAACATAATAAATACTAATGAGAAAACATGATGCAAAATGGACGTATCAACTCCCCCAATCTTAGACTTCGCTTGTCCCTTCGTAGAGGGAAGCAGAGGTTGGCATGCACTTTTTATTTAGGTGTGCAAACACTTATTGGAAAGGAACGTCCCTTTATATTTCCCCTTAGGATAGCAAACTTTATTATGCAGTCCATGGCTTTTATTTCTTTGCCATCATAAGTTTGTAGATATCTTATTTTGCCTTAAGATAAGAGATCATACATAAGTAGGAGCATTTTTATTGCTTTGGAACGGATGACAAATTACTTGAAGGATCTTATTCAATCCCGACGTAGATATTATGGACTCTCATGGCAAGAAACATGGTTCAAGGTTTTATGGATGCACAACTAGTATCTCTACTTGGTGTGAAGTTTTGGCTAGAAAAAGATTATCAGCAAGAACACGGCAAGAAACATCTCTCTATCTCTCTCCCTCTCTATCTCTCATGGCAAGAAACATCTCTCTATCTCTCTTCCTCTCTCTCTCTGCATGTCTCTTGATCTTCAATACAAAGTTCACCGCATCTTCACGGTGATCTATTTGATGTAATCACTTTGTGCAGTGCGTTGGTTAGGATTCAATGAATTGTGGGTTTATGTTCAGATTATTCATGATAAAGGATTGAGTCTTATATGAATAAATATGTGTTCCTTATTTGCATGATTATTATAGCTTCATAAATCTCTCCGATTTATTGATTTGGTTTGGCAGATTTGGTTTGGCAAACTAGATTAATCATTCTTCAGTGAAAGGGGTATGTTGTAGTGGGTTTAATCTAGCGGTGCTCTATATCCCAGTGACGCAAAGGGACAGGATGTTGTGTTAATGTCACTAAGGATAAAATGATGGGTTAATTAACATTAATTGGATTCTCTTTGTCTACATCATGTCATTGTTCTCCAAGCATTACTCTGTTTTACTTAATACTCTAGATGCATGTTGGATATCGATCAATGGTTGGAGTAAGAGTAATAGGTGTAGGCAGGACTCGGCCTATTTGCTTATGGACATGATGCTTATATACACATGAGCATTATCGTGAATAAATATTTCATAACTATGCACTTCTCTATCAATTTCCCAATAGTAATTTGTTTACCAACCGTATACCTACTACATGAGATATGCCACTAGGGAAAACTATGCCCCCCCGGGTCTAGTCACTTATGAATTTATAAACCCTACAAGTTCCTTGCTTCCCTTATTTACTTTCTATGTATTTTGAAATTTTTATTTATGAACTATAATCTACACACCTCATTTGCTTGCAAGTAATGAGTCCGAGGGGATTGACAACCCTCTTGCATGCGTTGGATGCAAGTTTTTGCTTCTTTGTGTTCACTTGTTGAAGACAGGGGTTCCGTGCTACTCCTATTGGTTCGATTACCTTTGTTATCACTCAGGGAAATACTTATCTATACTATGCTGCATCACCTGCTCCTCTTCATAGAAAACCCAATGTAGATCACAAGTATGAGGAAGGATTTCCGGCGTCGTTGCCACGGAGTATCACCAACCTACTATCAAGTACCTTCGCACAAACTATCATTCACTTGTTATACTTTTTATTTGTTGTTATATTTTGCTTCCTTCGTAAAAATCAAAATACAAAAATATTTATATTTGCTAGTTTGCTTGTTTGCTTGTTGCTACTGCTAGTTCTTCTTTTTCCCCTTTACCCCCGATAATGAGGTGCTTAATTTCATAAAAGGGGAGGAGAAAGTTTTAAAGATGCATGGTATAGGATTTGCATTTCTCAAAATAAATCAATTCATAATAAATCCTCCAATATATTTCTTCATAATTTCTATGTTGGTATTACTACTTGGTATAGATTTGTACTCGATACTATCACCGGTGGTAATTTCTTAGTGAGGTGCACTTCCACTACAACAAAACAAACTTGTATGGTCGTTTTTTCTGAGACGCTATTTGTATTCGTCTCTACATACCTGAATAGTATCAAGCTAAATACGCTTCTGAAGACGTTTATAGAGCGTCACTAGTTTTTGCTTATAATTGGCCATTTAGAAAATAGTATATAATTTTAATTACCTAAGAGACGATTTAGGAGACGTTTTAGTACGCGACTCTATTAATAAATTATATCTTTTACTCAAAAGGCTATTAAAATTGTAGTCGTCTTAAAATTCCAATAGATGATCTCAGTAATTGCACGAAAAACTGATTAGGAGGCATTTTGTTATTTGATTGTCACCTTAATCATCACATCCGTAGTATTATCCTAAGTAAAATTATATTACTTTTGTAATATTCTCGTGCTAAAACAAAAATCTTAATCATCCCTCCCTGGAAAAAAAATCCTTAATCATCCCAAAGATACAAGGGATTTGATGATTTTGTGTCCTGTTTTAGTTTGACAGCTGTTGATTTGCCACATTTTATTTAGACTTATATATATTTTACATAAATTTCTTGATAAATTGCTTTGATTGGCGTTTTCCTATTATTTTATTTTATTCTGACTTGATAAATCTTGGTGGAATGACCTATATACCCTTTGATATTTTTGCAATCTTTTTTGAGGTTGATATTTTTGCAATCTGATATGTAATCAGATATGTAATGTTTTTTTAGGTTGATACGTACTAGGAGCACCACTACCGCTCGGTGCCTCGGACGCAGCCGCCATAGTTTCTCCCCAGCCAAAGCCCTCAAGCCACCGATGGTCGCCCCCGGCATAGATCTCACGCACCACCACTCACCCCAAACCTGAACTCCCACTTCTCGCCACTCTGCTCCCCTAACGCTTGTTGACGGTGCCCTTTGGCCAGAGCTACCCCACTGCCCCCCCCCCCCCCGCTCCTTCTAGGCAAGTTCCACAGCCGCCGGACGCCAGTATCCAACAGGCCAAGCTCCCCAGTCGACGCCGGTCTCCCCCTAGCCCAGCTCTCCTGCCACCAAGACGCCGGTCTCCCCCGAGCCGAAGGTCCGTAGTCGCCGCAATCTCAGGGGCAATCCGCCACCGCCAGAACCTCTTCCCACGAAGGCCCCCCCGCTGCTTCGTCCTACCACGGCGACTCGGGAGATTTCATGTTCACCCCGATAGATAGAATCATAGAAGTAACAATATCATAGGTCCCAACAGGCAGTTTTTGAACAACAGATCAGGTAAGCATCTTGATTCATGAATTAGAGTAGCTACTGTATTAGGGGAGAAGAGTAGGACATACTTGTCACTTCTGGCTAATTAATCTGGCTAAGTTTGGATCGATGAAAGACAAGGGGAGGGAATGACTGGATCCATGGACTGATGATGATAGAGGAGCTAAAATTAATTGAAAAATGCATGATCGACTTAATCTAATTAGTTGGCGAATTTAATTTTAGTTTTGCAAATTTTGAAGTTAATTCTGGATGTGCTCCACCAGGAACAGTACACATAAAATTTTTTTTGAGACTGAAATATACAATGCATGAAACTTCCTAGTCAAAATCTTAAGAAAAGCAAGATATACGTAATATAATCATGTACGATTATATCATGGAACTAGGTCAACATTTTGGTTTTGCACCCTATTGATAAAAATTAAGAGTAATTATTGTTTCAAGATGTCTAAATATGCATATATTGTTAATAATTATTGTTTTGTAATGTAAGGTCAATGGTTGTGGTAAACCATATATATTATACAATTTGAACTTAAGTATCGAGTGCACAGTTAAAAAATATTCATGTAAAGATGTGCTTAATGTATAAGAGCATATGGAAAATTATAAACTGATCTATTTTGCTTCTATTACAACACCTGGAAAAGGATGGATCGAGGTTGGATGAGTAAACCAAGATCGACTACTGCATATAAAGACAGCGTTGAGCAATTTCTATCTTTTGCCTTCCGTGATCTTCCACTCAGTGATAAAATCCTTTGTCCCTGTGTAAACTGTGCAAATAAAGCAACACAGAATTATGTAGAAGTGAAAACCCACCTAAGATGTGATGGTATTCTTCAGGGTTATAAAAAATTGGTTTGCCATGGAGAAGAGTATGATTCATCGTCATTTGCATTTGCTCCCATGTCAAATAACAACAACAATTTTCATATTCCTGGTTTTCCAATCAATTCTGATGTAGAAGGCAGTAATAGAAGATTGCATGACATTCCTAAACTCTTAAGTGCTATTTTCCCCATGGCTGACAGCTTCCAATCACTATCAAGCTCATTGGATGGGGAACTAGATGGTGTTCAGTCTGAATTTGTGGACTTGGAGCCTGGTGTGGCTGAGAATGTGAATACAACATTTGCGGATGTTGATAAAATGAGAGAACGGGACATATACACTCGTTTCTTGAAGGAAGCAGACACAGATTTATACCCTGGATGTACAACATATTCGAGGTTGTCATTTCTTGTTACTTTATATCACATGAAAGTCTTGCATGGGTGGTCACATGAGTCGTTCACACAACTACTTGGTGTATTATCGGTTGCATTTCCTCCGATAAACCTATCGAAGAAATATTATGAGGCGAAAAAAATCATACGCGGATTAGGGCTGGATTATGAGAAAATTCATGCATGCCCAAGAGATTGCATGCTTTTTAGAGGTGAAAGAGATAACCAGGAGTCTTTCCATATGTGTGGTGCCTCTCATTGGGTTACCAATGAAAATGAGAAGAATGATTCAATAGCTGAATCTAAAAAGAAGAAGAAGAAACTAGCCAAGGTTTTGCGATATTTCCCATTGATTCCAAGGCTCCAAAGGTTATTTGCATCTAAGAAGACATCAACTGACATACGTTGACATGATGAAGGTCGTACAAAATATGGATTGCTGCGATGTCCAGCTGATGTAGAGGCATGGAAAGATCTTGATGCCAGATATCCTAAATTCGCTGAGGATCCCCGTAATATACGACTAGGCCTTGGGTGTGATGGGTTTAACCCTTTCCGACTCATGAGTGCAAAACATAGTACTTGGCCAGCCATGCTTATTCCATACAACCTACCACCTTGGATATGCATGAAGCAAACATCTCTAATTTTATCAATGATAATTCCTTGACCAAGTTCCCCTGGCAATGACATTGATGTATGCCTGCAGTCGTTGATGGTTGAGCTGTTACAACTTTCGAAGCGTGTGGACACTTTTGACACATGTACTCAGGAGAAATTTCCTCTTTGAGCTGCACTATTATGGACTTTGAATGATTTTCCAGCATCAGCTTACCTGTATGTATGGAGCACGAGTGGTAGATATGCTTGTCCGTCCTATGGTCCTTTCACAAGATCATATTGACTAAATAAGAGTAAGAATTTCTGTTATATGGGTCATCGTCGATGGCTATCACGGGATCATGTATTTCGGAGACGAAAGAAGGAGTTTGATAACACTGAAGAGATGGAACTTGCACCTACAACTATGAGTGGTAGCTCAGCTTTGAGAATGTTGCAGGGCAAAGTGTCTGTCTTAGGAAAAAAGTTGTTGCAGCAAACAAAGGGAAAGGGAAAATGAAGGGCAAATGAAGTGAAAAAGCAACTGAAGGGCGTGAAAAACAGAAGCGTAAAAGAGCGCCTAAAAATAAATGAGATAACATCTCACATAAACCTGAAAAGAAGCGTGAGGATTGTTTCAAAAAAAGTCAATATTCTTTGATTTGGAATACCGGGAGCACAACAAGTTAAGGCACAATCTAGATGTAATGCATATTGAGAAAAACGTCTTTGAAAATTTAATTGGTACCTTACTGGATATTGATTCTAAAACAAAGGATGGTCTTAATGCACGACTTGACTTGGGAGAAATTGGAATTCGGCCTAACCTTCAACCCGATGAAGGTGATACAAGTAAAACTAAATTGCCACATGCACCTTTTAATATGTATAAAGAAAAGAAGGAGATGCTTTGTATAATGATTAAGAATTGTAGGACTCCTGATGGTTGTGCATCAAACTTTTCGAGGTGTGTGAACATGAAAGAATTAACATTGACTAGCCTCAAAAGCCATGACTATCATGTTATTCTAGAAGACATCCTTCCTGTGGCACTTTTACACTGTTATCCCAGTAAAGATGTCATCGTAATAGTGGTTGAGCTGGCTAATTTCTTCAAGAAGCTATGCTCCAAAGTGTTAGATGTCTCAAATGAATCATATAAAAAAACTGAAGAACATGCTCCATTGAGTGCTATGCAGGTGTTGTAATAGTTTCTTTCCTAATAAGTATTCTAGACCATTCTTATGCTTAATAAATTGTTCATCATAAGTCGCAGGAACTACATCCTAGCAATTGTGCGAGAGCCAAAGAGTGTTACGTCGGTTTATGATTACCACAAGAAAAAATGGTTGCTAAGGTGTGTGTGTGTTCATAAATTTCTGTTTCATTATTACAAAATGCCTATGTTTTGTATAAGTCTATTTACAACTGAACTGAGCGTCAATCGTAGAGAGCACACATTCAAAAGTTTGATAGGGCCAAGCAAGGAAGTGCAGAATCTATTTTACCCGACGAGCGGATCACTAACCAGGAATTGCATGCTAGTTTTTCTGTGAAAACCAAAGAAGACTTCACTCGTTTATCTTTACCACAGATGGTTGCTAAGGTGTGTGCGCATAAACTTTTTTGCTTCATTATCAAACAATGCCTATTATTGGGTATGCTTATATCGCACTGTACTGAACCTCAAATGTAGAAGGCATGCATTGAAAACTTTGATAAGGCTAATCAAGGCCGTGTAGAATCAACCAAAGAGGGTTATACCAATCAAGGAAGTGCAGAATCAACTATGCCCGATAAACATATCACTGACCAATAATTGCATACTAGCTTTTCTTCGAGAAACAAAGAGGTTACACTGCTTCATCTTTACAACACATGGTTTCTAAGGTGTGCATGTGCATAAATTTTTGCTTCATTGTCAAACAATGTCTATGTTTTGTGTATATTTACATATAACTGAAACCTCAATTGTAGAAAGCGCAGATTAAAAAAATTGATACGGTCAATCAAGGATGTGCAAAATCAATTTTACCAGACAAGACTGACCAGGAATTGCATCCTAGCAATTGCGCAATAACCAAAGAGGGCTGCACCAGTTTATCTTCACCACATGAACACACAGTTGATAAGCTGTGTGTGCGTGTGTGAATAAATATCTGTTGAGTTATCAAACAATGTCTATGTTTTCTATAAATTTACTTACAACTATACCAAATCTCAACTATAGAAAGCACATGATGGTCCTCTATCAAAGAATGGTCATGCTGAAAATAGCAATGCGACCAAGCAAGGTGGTACTGAACCAAGTGAACAGGTTCTTCACATCTCTAAGAAGGTATATTATATTTATATTTGAATAACAGTGGTTAGAATAGTTAGTTTGTCTAATTCCATGTGCAATTGACCCTGTTTTGTGTAAAGTTAAATCTTCCATAGTTTGTGATAACGAATGTTTCATTTTTTGAAAAAATGGAAAAAATGAAAGTCTTGTTGGTTTCGTTGAACCCGAGAAGCAAAAATACATTTGTGGCCGAAAGAACTTTAGTGAGTAGAGATAAAACATACGTGGTTGGAGGAAACATGCTTGGAGAACAATATGTAGCAGTTTCTGTTTGCGCTATATCAAGACTTGGAGATGAGACACTGGTTAGACCACACGGAAAATTGCTAACAATAAGGGATGCTATTGGGCATGTTATTGCATGGCCTCTATCTCATGTAAGTACAATTCCATGCAATCATTGTATGCTCAAATGTGCGTACTTAAGGATTTTTATTTATGAAGGATCTTTCTGGGTTTTAGGTAAAAAAACCAAAATTAATCACTTCTGCACAACCTCGAAACAAGCCACCAAACACTGGTATGGTACATCATCAAAGTACATTTCTTCTCACACTAGCCTTAAAGCTATGTTCTAAAATTTCTCTGTTTTCTTTCTTTCTCAAGGTAACTCAAGATTTAGAAAAATGAGTGCATTGCAGGATCCAAGAGCAGCTATAGAAGAATTAGTCTTTACATGGAAAAATATTATTTATGTATATATACAGATTTTAGCTTCATAGGGAAATTATTTCTAGTTTGTACGATCTCTTCTTAGTTATTTGCATATTTCCTATGAAGATATGCTTTGATTCAGTTGTGAACCTAAGGTGTTTGTCCCTACTAAATGAAATATGTGCGAATGTGATGATTGTGGATACAATTTGTGATATGAGTGTCATATAATAATATTTGTTGCTTATGAATGTGATTGGTGATATGAATGGAAGATTTTATATAAAATATTTGTTTATCATTCTGCTCAAACATATGGCACAATAAAGTTACTGGATTTGAAATGGCGAATACAATTTAGAATAAAGAAAATATTATATAAAGAAAAATATGATTAATTACGTACAAGATTTTATGTATTTAGACACGAAAATAACGTCTATACATAGCATGTATAGGAACGGGCCTAGGGCCTATGACGAATGAAATGGCCCTGTTAGTAGAGACATGATATGAATGCACCTAAGAGAACGACTCTACATATTTATGGACGCTTTTGAACGTCCAAACATAGCGTGTCATATCTACACACGCCTTTGGATGTCCCAGTATTGTGTCTCATGCCATGTATAGATGCTTAGCCAGCGTGTGTACATGTTTTGAGACGGCCCGTGTCGAGACGTTCCAAAGACGCTTTACTAAGTCGACTCTATAATTGCCTAGAGATGAAATATCACGTCTCTAGCTATGGAATATGACGTCTCTACATGTAGATTTTCTTGTAGTGTTCGGATGCTTTAAAAGGCATGGAAAATTTTGTTCGGTCACCACCTATTATCATTAATGAAACTATTTTTACCTTGGAACATGTTTTGCCAAGGCTTGATGTTATTGAAAACAAAGTGGCCACTAACAAATCGAGGAGTTGGATAGAAAGATTCAGAATCATATCACTCAATTTGAATCGGAGGTAGGAATTACTTTGAAACCATTATTAATGAGCGGGTAGAGCAAGGTTTGAGTAGAATTGATAAAATGGAGGAGATCATTGATTAAGTGGGTTTAACTTTCACTCCCTAAAAAACTAATGCTAGTACCTCTCAAAAGAAATATCCCAATTTCATATACGTTCCCAAGAGCAGTAGTACCCCTCCTATCAAGAGAAACGAAGAACCCAAATTGATTAGTGTGCATCCCATTTTTATAGACTTGATAAGAGACCCAATTTTCAATACTCCTATCATTCCGAAGAAGTATGGTTGTGTTATTGAGGAGCTTGCTAAGTTGGATCATGTTACTTGACCATATGCAATATGCCTAGCTAGGGGCGTAAAACAATACCGCTAATTTGGAGGAAACCCAATAGTTATCTTATTTTTCATGATTTTAATTTCTATTTGTTTTTGATAACATGGATTTTTATAATTTAATGATTGTGTTTTTATGTTTAAATTAGTTTTTGTGCCAAGTAAAGCCATTGGGATGATTTGAATGATAAGTAGAATTGGTACGGTGCAAAAACAGAAACTTTAACGCGTAGTACATAATTTATGTGATTTCACGAGAACGTCTTTTTTATTAAAATGTTTTACACAGTATTTCCATACTAATTCATCAGGTTGTCCTAATTTTTCAGAATTTGTGGAGTTACAAAAGTAATATGTATTTGATGATGATTCTGTTTTTGCTTGTTTTGATGATGCTACATATTATATTAGGGGGATATAACTCTTGGAGTATTTATAAGAAAGTACGATATGAAATAATAAAATATGAATCAATTTATAATAGTGCCTAATTTTTATGGTGTGCCTATCTTACTAACAGATATCACAAGTTTTCTCTTGAGTTTTGTGTGCTGAAGTTTCAAGTTAGGGTGTTATCACGATGGCTGATGGAATAAAGAGCACCAAGAGCTTAAGATTGGGGATGACCAAGGCACTCCAAGCTGATATTGTAGGAAGAATAAAGCGTCTAAGGTTAGGGATAGTGTCTAAGCAAATAGATGATGTGAAATAGACCGGAGGGACGTAGGTTTCACTAGTGTCTCCCCTTGAGAAATAGCAAACGGTGGGTAGACTCATTACTATTGGGTAATTGATAGAACAGCAAGATAAATGATCAAGTTGGTCATAAAGAAACCAAATATCGGAGAAGAAATACGAGACTATAATAATAAAGCATGAATATGATTTCATAGCTCGCATTATAAACTCACAATTCATCGGATCCGAACAAACACACTGCGAAAGAAAGAGTTACATCATATGGATCTCCAAGATCCCATTGTATTGAGAAGCAAAACGAGAGAAAAAGCCATCTAGCTACTGCCTACGAGCCCATAGGTATGATTTGAACTACTCACACATCATATGAGGAGCACCAATGAGGATGGGGAACCCATCCGTGATCGTGTTCCTCTCCAAAATGGGATTTATATTGGATTTCATGGCTTCTGGACCTTGCGGCGGCTGAAACAATTTTTCATCGACTCCTCTAGGGTTTCTAGAATATTGAGGTATTTATGGAGCTTGCACAAGTGGTGGAGGCGCCCGAGGCCCCAATAGATACCTGGTCACGCCCTACTACCTAGTGGCTGCATGGGCCTCGTCTAATGCTCATCCCTAGCTCCCAAGTTTTTTTCTCGTCCAAAAAAAGTCTCCGTAAAGTTTCATGGCATTTGGACTTCATATAATATTGATTTTCTGTGAAGGAAAAAAAATAGCAAATAATAGCAAATTGCACGAGGGTCTATGTAAATAGGTTAGTTCCAAAAAATTATATAAAGTTGCTATAAAATTATCATAAAATATCCAAGAATGATAATATAACAACATGGAAAAATAAACAATTATAGATACATTGGAGACTTATCAGCATCCCCAAGCTTAATTCTTGCACGTCGTCGAGTAGTCAATGATAAAAAATATATTATTTTATGTGGAATGTTGCCTAACATGTTCATCATATTCTTTTTCCTTTTAGCATGGACATATGAACTTGTATATGATGCAAAGGAATAGTCTATAATTTGACATGGAAATTTCAATACTCAAGCATATCAACAAATGATGAAGTCTTTCAAAATACTAATGCTAAAGAACGCTATACTTAGCCCATCATGCTCCATCATTGATCCATTCATGCAACACACACAAATATTAAGTACATCCAATTCTCAAGTATGATAATGGTGTTTCTTAGCTTATGCTTTAGAATAGAAGATGGAGAATGAAATTCAAAATCAAAATTGCATAAAGTAAAGAGATAGGACCTTCGCAGAGGGAAGCAGGGATTTGTAGAGGTGTGAGAGCTCAAAGTGAAAAAAATTAGAGATAAAATATTTTGGGTGGTATGCTTTTCCTGTCATCAAAAAATACTAAGAGTTTCCAATATCCTCCATGCTAAATAAATTATAGGCGGTTCTCAAACTAAAAATAAAGTTTATTCATTTTTCCACGAATCTTTCACATTCCATGGCTAGCCACATCCACGGGTACAGTCCATACCAACACTTTCCAAGGAATTTATTATTTGGCATTTTTTTGCATTTTGGGACCGGGCATGCATATTACCGCCATACTCATGTGCAATGACAAGTTAATAAACACTCATATTGGGAATAACCTATTTAACATGGAAGATACCGGCCACCCCTCGCCGCTTCACGAGCGGTACGGGCACACAAAATAGAAGTTTATTTGGAACAATCGAGTTGGCACTTGCAAATTTACTTGGAACGGTGTTGAAATACCGCATATACGTAGGTATGGTGGACTCATTTGTCACAACTTTGGTATCACATCCTTGGTTTCATTTTGCTTTGTGCCTAGCTAGTGTGTGCATAATGTTTAATTTTTGTAAACTTGAAATGGGGATTAAGAAAACCCTAGCACCTCACCCTAAATAAAACAATTCAAATGGTGTGATTTTCAATGAATCCAAAATAGCCTTAAAAAATGTTCATCTTTTCTCACAAATGTTGGCAACAACATTTGAGGGATGCATTTTATTTTACAACCACTTTTGGCATTTTAAATAATCCACATGAGTCACTGAAATGGTAAAAATAAATAACTATAAATACTTTAGTTAATTCAAAAATGCTGAATTTTTTTTGGAGTTCGGAAATAATCCAAATATACTCCATATTTAATTTCAGGGTTTTGGTTTAAGTTTTGAGCCAAACAAAAAACAAATGTTGGAAATAATAGAACAGAACAAAATAAAAAAAGGAATAAGAAAGCTTACCTAGCACCTCGCCCAGCCCATCTGGCCTCCTCCCGTGTCGTCTTATACCTTTGCCAGTAGGCAGAGGAGGAGCTGGCTGCCACTTGTCGTGGCCGTGGCACGCAGCTGGCTGCCTGCTCGTCGTTCTGGTGAGTGGGATAGACATCCCCAACCTCATAGAAAGCCATCTCTCTCCCCATTTGCCCCTCTCCTCTCTTTCCCTCTCTGCATTGCCATGGTCGCAGCTCGAGCTCGTTGTCGCTAGCCTAGCCCCGCCGCTCCCTCTCTCCCATGAGTAGCTCAGAAGCTCGGCCTCGACATCCTCGTCCTCTCCGGCAAGCCACGTATCGCCAGGAGCTCTCCATTGCCAAGGCGACGTCGTCTTCAACCTTCGGTCGCCAGAGATCGCCATCAGCCTTTATCGCCTGTAGGCCATCCCTGAGCCGATTCTCACTACAAGAAATATGTCAACTAACGACCTTCTATATTGGTCACCGAATGGTCATTGGTTTTCATTTGCAACCTTTTTACAAGCAAAAACAAACGGTCAAAAGCTGAGGATCTCTAATGAACTATAACGAACTTTTTGCTGGATTGGTTGTAGGATTTTACGACGAAACGAAAGCATTGAAATTATTTTGGTCAGTCATACGTCTCCATCGTATCTATAATTTTTGATTATTTCATGCCAATGTTGTACAACTTTCATATACTTTTGGCAACTTTTTATACTATTTTTGGGACTAACAGATTGATCCAGTGCCCAGTCCTAGTTCGTGTTTGTTGCATGTTTTTTGTTTCACAGATTATCCATACCAAACAAAGTCCAAACGTAATAAAAACTTACGGTGACTTTTTTTGGAATATTTATGATTTTTGGGAAGAAGAATCAACGCGAGGCGAGTCACGGAGTGCCCACATGCCCTGTCGCCCCGGCCAGGGGGTGGGCCCGCGGTAGGCAGGCTTGTGGACACTCCTTAAAAAGGTTGGAGCCCTTCCTTCCCCACAAGAAAGATAATATATGGACAAAAAGCGTGTTAAAATTTCAGCCCAATCGGAGTTACAGATCTCCGGGAATTTAAGAAACGGTGAAACGCAGAATCTGGGAGGCAGAAACAGAAGGACACAGAGAGAGAGATCCAATCTCGGAGGGGCCCTCGCCCCTCTGCACCCATGGATACCATGGACCAGAGGGGAAACCCTTCTCCCATCTAGGGAGGAGGTCAAGGAAGAAGAAGGAGGGGGGCTCTCTCCCCCTCTCTCCCGGCGGCGCCGGAACACCGCCCGGGACATCATCGTCTGACGACGATCTACACCAACACCTCCGTCATCTTCACCAACATCTCCATCATCTTCCCTCATCTATATTCAGAGGTTCACTCTCCCGCAACCCTCTGTACCCTTTACTTGAACATGGTGCTTTATGCTACATATTATTATCCAATGATGTGTTGCTATCCTATGATGTCTGAGTAGATTATCGTTGTCCTATCGGTGATTGATGAATTGTTATGATTGGTTTAATTTGCTTGTGGTTATGTGGCTGTCCTTTGGTGCCCATCATATGATCGCGCGTGTGGATCACACCATAGGGTTAGTTGTATGTTGATAGGACTATGTATTGGCAGGCTAGAGTGATAGAAGCTTCAAACCTAGCATAGAAATTGATGCATATGGGATTGAAGGGGGACCAATATATCTTATTGCTATGGCTGGGTTTTACCTTAATGAATGTTAGTATTTGAGGATGCTTGCTAATAGTTCCAATCATAAGTGCATAGAATTCCAAGTAAGGGATGACATCCTAGCAGAGGCATCTCCCACATCATACTTGCTATCGGTCTAGTAACGTAGTCAATTGCTTAGGGACAATTCCACAACTCCTACCACCACTTTTCCACACTCGTTAGACACTCGTAGTTGTTTCTTTATCTAACCAGCTCCTAGTTTTATTTACGTGTTATTTACTTTCTTGCAAGCCTATCCTATCACTCCTACAAAGTACTTCTAGTTTCATACTTGTTCTAGGTAAAGCGAACGTAAAGTGTGCGTAGAGTTGTATCGGTGGTCGATAGAACTTGAGGGAATATAAGTCCTACCTTTAGTTCCTCGTTGGGTTTGACACTCTTACTTATCGAGAATGGCTACAATTGATCCCCTATACTTGTGGGTTATCAAGACCTTTTTCTGGCGCCGTTGCCGGGGAGCAATAGCGTGGGGTGAATATCCTCGTGTGTGCTTGTTTGCTTTATCACTAATTAGATATATTTGCTGTTCTAAGTTGTTCTCTATCTTTAGTTATGGATATGGAACACGAAATACCAAAAAAATTAGTTGTACTTGCTACTCATGGAGATGGGGAACATCCTAAAACCCTCGAGGCTCGTTATGTGGATAATATTATGCACTTCTTTAATAATCCTAAGAAATCCCCATTCAATTATATAATGGGATACATGTTGGATCAACGTGAATACTTTAGGGATTATCGCTTGACTCAAAAAGGGAAACTTTTATGGGATCAAATCCATTTGTTGAAATGGTATGCTTGGGAACTATGCAAGAGATATGGTGTTACTTTTTGCTCTAGGATGAAGGCTCCACACTTTCCCTTTTCTTGTGAATTCAATGATCATAGAACCTTGGCTTCTTATGCTAATGGTATATATGATTACTATGATGTGGATCAAATAGAAGAGTTTGTTGCTTTTATGGGTGCTTATGAAATTGAGGCTCCGTTTAAAAGGTGTGATGATAATGATGATGCTCCTTATCGATCTGAAAAAGTGGCTATCCTTCGTTATTGTTATACTAATTATGAATATAACGCCCATATTGAACGATTTAAGGAGAAATCCTATGCTGGCCAAGAAGATACTATTATTTTGCAGGAAACTATGGAAGAAGAAAATGCTGAAATTGTGAGCTCATTAGATGAAAAAGATGTAGAGGAGAGCGAAGAACAAAAGGAGGAAGAGCGGACTAGCTACCCGTGTCCACCTTCTAATGAGAGTAACTCTTCTACTCATACATTATTTAATTTCCCTTCCTTCTTATCGAAGGATGAATGCTATGATCCCTTGGATTCGTTTGAAATATCCCTTTTTGATGAACTTGATGCTTTCTATGCTTGTGGCCATGATGCCAATATGAATGATGCTTATGAAGATGAGCTAGCTATAGTTCCTTATGTTACACATGATGATTTTGATGAATATAATATGCATGTGCTTGCTGCTCCTACTTGCAATTATTATGAGAGAGGAACTACATCTCCACCTCTCTATGTTTCCAATACGATAAAATTGCAAGAAACTGCTTATGCTATGTATTGGCCTTTACTTGGTGTGCATGAATTGTTCTTTTATGACATGCCAATGCATAGAAAGAGAGTTAGACTTCGTCATTGCTTGATATATGTTACCTTGTGCTCACTACTAAATTTCAAATCATTGCTAATTAAAATTGGCTTTGATATACCTTGGGATCCGGGTGGATCCATTACTTGAGCACTTTATGCCTAGCTTAATGGCTTTAAAGAAAGTGCTGCCTGGGAGACAACCCAAAAGTTTTAGAGAGTTCTTTATTTCTGTTGAGTGCTTTTATATAGTTTAAAAACAAAAAAATATACAGGGGAACTTCAAAAAAATTCAAAAAGAGAAGCGATTGAAAGGTGATGCATTGCGGAAGTGAGGGTCGACCTTGAACACTTGTGTTCATGCTCATGGAAACAATGTAGAATTTTTCATGGAAGTTTCTCACAAAAACAATTACCCCCTTGTACAATTCCTTTGTGTTTTTAAAAATAATGTGCCAACTAAAGCCTTTACGATTAGTTTGGGTGATAGTTGTTTGATCACGCTGAGAAAAGACAGAACTTTCTGCTCACGAAATTAATTTGAATTTTTATTTTGGAAGAGATTTTGAGTTGATTATTTTTGCTTCTGATTGATATGCAAATTTTCCAGACGTTCGTAATTTTTCAGATTTTTTGAGATATCAGAAGTATACGGAATATACAGATTGCTACAGACTGTTCTGTTTTGACAGATTCTATTTTCTATGCATTGTTCTCTTATTTTGATGAATCTATGGGTAGTATCGGGGGGTATGAACCATGGTGAAGTTGGATTAAAATATATATAATGCTAATATGAATTTATAATGAGCTCACAACAGTAGTTGAAGTGGTGATTTATTTTATTATACTAACGGATCTCACGAAGTTTTGTTGAGTTTTGTGTGATTGAAGTTTTCAAGTTTTGGGTGAGAGCACGATGGATGAAGGAATAAGGAGAGGCAAGAGCCTAATCTTGGGGATGCCCAAGGCACCCCAAGGTAATATTCAAGGAAGACTCAAGCGTCTAAGCTTGGGGATGCCACGGAAGACATCCCCTCTTTCGTCTACAATCTATCGATAATTTTACTCGGAGCTATATTTAATTCATCACATGATATGTGCAAATGCTTGGAGCCTCTTTTGTGTTAATATTTCCTTTTTATTTTTTGCACCATGCTGGTATGAGATAGTCCTTGGTTGGCTTTATAGAATGCTTCTTGTGCTTCACTTATATCTTTTGAATTTTGGATTGCCTGTTTCCCTACACATAGAAAACCGCCATTTGTAGAAGGCTCTTTTGCTTCACTTATATTTGTTAGAGCGGGGCATATCTTTTGTAGAAAGAATTAAACTCTCAAGCTTCACTTATACCTATTTAGAGAGTTAACAGGAGTTGGCCATTCACATGGTTAGTCATAAAATCCTACATAAAACTTGTAGATCACTGAATATGATATGTTTGATTCCTTCCAATAGTTTTGCGACATGAATATGTGATATTAGTCATGCTAGCTAGTAATTGTGTATTCGTAGAAATACTTGTGTTAATGTTTGTGACTCCCGTAGCATGCACGTATGGTGAACCGTTATGTGATGAAGTCGGAGCATGATTTATTTATTGATTGTCATCCTTTGTGTGGATGTCGAGATCGCGAGATGGTTAACTCCTACCAACCTTTCCCCTAGGAGCATGCGTTTAGTACCTTGTTTCGATGACTAATAGACTTTTGCAATAAGTATGTGAGTTCTTTATGACTAATGTTGAGTCCATGGATTATACGCACTCTCACCCTTCCACCATTGCTAGCCTCTCTAGCACCACGCAACTTTCGCCGGTGCATTACACCCACCATATAGCCTCCCTCAAAACAGCCACCATACCTACCTATTATGGCATTTTCATAGCCATTCCGAGATATATTGCCATGCAACTACCACCGTTCCGTCTCATGACATGTGCCACCACTTCCATATTGCCATTGCATGATCGTAAGATAGCTAGCATGATGTTTCCATGGCTTGTCCGTTTTTTGATGTCATTGCTATGCTAGATCATTGTCACGGCACACTACCGAAGGCATTTCATATAGAGTCATCATTGATCTAAGTATTGAGTTGTAAGTGTGATGATCATCATTAATAGAGCATTGTCCCATGTGAGGAAATAAAAGAGGCCAGCGAAGCCCATTTACAAAAAAGAGGCCAAAGATGCCCACCAAAATAAAATAAAAATAAAAAAAGAGGCCAAAGAGCCCACAAAAAAATGAGAGAAAAGAGAGAAGGGGCAATTGCTACAATCCGCTTTCCACACTTGTGCTTCAAATAACAGTATGATCTTCATGACAGAGGGTCTCCTATGTTGTCACTTCCATATACTAGTGGGAAATTTTCATTATATAACTTGTCTTGTTTATTCCAATGATGGGCTTCCTCAAAATTGCCCTAGGTCTTCGTGAGCAAGCACGTTGGGTGCACACCCACTAGTTTCTTTCGTGAGCTTTCATACACTTATAAGCTCTAGTGCATTCATTGTGTGGCAATCCCTACTCACTCACATTGATATCTATTGATGGGCATCTCCATAGCCCGTTGATACGCCTAGTTGATGTGAGACTATCTCCTCCTTTTTTGTCTTCTCCACGAACACTATATTCTATTCCACCTATAGTGCTATGTCCATGGCTCACGCTCATGTATTGCGTGAAAGTTGAAAAGGTTTGAGAACACTAAAGTATGAAAAAATTGCTTGGCTAAAACCGGGGTTGTGCATGATTTAAATACGTTGTGTGGGGAAGATGGAGCATAGTCAGACTATATGATTTTGTAGGGATAACTTTCTTTGGCCATGATATTTTGAGAATACATGATTAATTTGTTAGTATACTTGAAATATTATTGTCTTTATGTCAAATGATAGACTATTGCTTCGAATCACTCGTGTTTTAGTATTCAGGCCATGATTAGATTATATGATCAAGATTATGATAGGTAGCATTCCACATAAAAAATTATCTTTTTTTATCATTTACCTACTCGAGGACGAGCAGGAATTAAGCTTGGGGATGCTGATATGTCTCCATCGCATCTATAATTTTTGATTGTTTCATGCCAATATTCAACAAATTTCATATACTTTTGGCAACTTTTTATACTATTTTTGGGACTAACATATTGATCCCGTGCCCAGTGCCAGTTCCTGTTTGTTGCATGTTTTTTGTTTCGCAGAATATCCATACCAAACGAAGTCCAAACACAATAAAAACTTACGGGGATTTGTTTTGGAATATTTATGATTTTTGGGAAGAAGAATCAACGCGAGGAGATGCACGGAGTGCCCACAAGCCCTGTCGCCGCGGCCAGGGGGTGAGCCCGCGGCAGGCAGGCTTCTGGCCACTCCTTAAGACCGTTGGAGCCCTTCGCTCGCCACAAGAAAGATAATATCCGGAAGAAATTCGTGTTAAAATTTCAGCCCAATCAGAGTTACGGATCTCCGGGAATTTAAGTAACGGTGAGACGCAGAATTTGGGAGGCAGAAACAGAAGGACACAGAGAGAGATCCAATCTCGGAGGGGCTCTCGCCCCTCCGCCGCCATGGAGACCATGGACCATAGGGGAAACCCTTCTCCCATCTAGGGAGGAGGTCAAGGAAGAAGAAGAAGGAGGGGGGCTCTCTCCCCCTCTCTCCCGGCGGTGCCTGAACGCCGCCCGGGACATCATCGTGTGACGGCGATCTACACCAACACCTCCGTCATCTTCACCAATATCTCCATCATCTTCCCCCATCTATATTCAGCAGTTCACTCTCCCGCAACCCGCTGTACCGTCTACTTGAACATGGTCCTTTATGCTACATATTATTATCCAATGATGTGTTGGTATCCTATGATGTCTGAGTAGATTATCGTTGTCCTATCGGTGATTGATGAATTGCTATGATTGGTTTAATTTTCTTATGGTTATGTTGCTGTCCTTTGGTGCCGTCATATGATCGCGCACGTGGATCACACCATAGGGTTAGTTGTATGTTGATAGGACTGTTTACTGGCAGGCTAGAGTGACACAAGCTTCAAACCTAGCATAGAAATTGATGCATATGGGATTGAAGGGGGACCAATATATCTTATTGCTATGGTTGGGTTTTACCTTAATGAACGTTAGTAGTTGCGGACGCTTGCTAATAGTTCCAATCATAAGTGCATAGAATTCCAAGTAAGGGATGACATGCTAGCAGAGTCCTCTCCCACATGATACTTGCTATCGATCTACTAACGTAGTCAATTGCTTAGGGACAATTCCGCAACTCCTACCACCCCTTTTCCACACTCGTTAGACACTCGTAGTTGTTTCTTTATCTAACCAGCCCCTAGTTTTATTTACGTGTTCTTTCCTTTCTGGCAAGCCTATCCTATCACTCCTACAAAGTACTTCTAGTTTCATACTTGTTCTAGGTAAAGCGAACGTAAAGTGTGCGTAGAGTTGTATCGGTGGTCGATAGAACTTGAGGGAATATTTGTCCTACCTTTAGCTCCTTGTTGGGTTCGACACTCTTACTTATCGAGAAAGGCTACAATTGATCCCCTATACTTGTGGGTTATCAGTCACTAGCAATCAGCCCTCCGCCACGTCGGATCTGACATAGTAAGCTGACGGGGCATAGAATCAGCCCGGTCGAATTCGGTGTTTTAAATGGGCCGAGCTCATTAATCCAGCCCATTTAATGTTATTTTTCTCTTTATTTTTCTTAGTTGCATGGGCCTGGCCCAATAATCCGCAACATTTTAGCCTTTTTTATGTTGGGTTCTGGCCTTTTACTTTCTACTGAGTTTGTTTTTTGGCCATTTTATTTTTGTACTGGTCCCACTAGTCGGATTGGTCCCACATGTTATCTTGATCTCAAAATTCGAATCCACGCCATTAATTTTGTATTTTGTCAAACAATTCCAACCTATTTTATTTTCAAATCACATACATAATCACAATTATAAACAAAACAGAATAATTCTAATTCAAAAATATACAATATTTTATTCAGAAACAGAGAGAAGATATATGAAATTCCAGAGTTTACATCATGCACATAGCCCAGCTATCAATACATTACTTTTTATACAAAAATATGTTATCCCTTCTTTGAATATCTTCAGCCTGCCTTCACTTGTATAAGAGGGAGAACAATCATCTTGAAGTTAGGAAAAATATCTGCCAACAAGAAAACAGAACAATGAGGATAGAGACACAGAATTACCATGAAGCATTGCCATGGAGTAAATGCTTTCAAGTAACAGGTTAGTTCAATACTACTATCCAAAGTAAAAGTATTCCAATAGTTTAGTACTGTTCCAATAGTTCAACACTGCTAGGATACATAATAGGAGACACGGAATTACCGAAGTAAAAGTATTCCAATAGTTCAGTACCGTGCCAATAGTTCAATAATCTAGGCTAAATAATAGGAAAAATCAAAGCAACAGTTCTAGACTTGGTATTCACAAACAGAGAATATAAATGAGTAGCAGATTAAGCACCAATTCTGTCCCAGATGCAGGGAAAAGATTAAGCACCAATTTTGTCATATATTTAGTAAAATATATATATATAATACCATTGTTGTAGTTGATGATATAGAACAGAGAGTGCAACAATTTATTTTAAGATATTCTCTCATCCGGAAGTCAGATCTGAATTCATATGTTATATCTTTATCCGAAAGCTTATTTCGCAACATCTAGAGCAATGTACAATACTTTGATGCACGTGTGTAAATAGAAAAATAGTGCGCTGGAGGAAACATAACAGAAACACCAATAAAATCAAACACTTCGTACTACAAAGTGTGCAAAGACAATGATCACATCATCGTATGGCAAATTTCTAGCGATCATCTCCACCGACTGCTGCGGCATGTACCATGGCCCGGACTGCACCATCAGGTTGGACTGAGTTTTTTGTGAAGGACCTACCTTATATTTGTTTCAAAATTGTAGCAAATCATTTTTCAAAAATACTAGGCCATATTTAATGTACAATTGACAAAATAGTTGGGTGTTAAAAGGTTTTATCCACCTCTAGTGAAAAAGACAAATTGTCGCCGATTCAGCAGGAAGCTGGTCAAATTCGAACTAGAGGTGCCTCATAGTTTTCTCATGATTTTTTCCAAAAATCATTTTTAGGTAAAGAAGTATCTATTTAATCAGAGATCCAACAAAATTTTGGCCAGATTCAATCCCTAGCTATGAACGGTCAAGCCCGTCATTTCGACCACATTTTGAAACGGGCATAACATATTAAAAAAAATCAAACAAATGCAAAACCTTCGCCTTGTGTCATAATATGTGACCAAGTTACCAGGAAAAATAATAAACTTGTAATACGGTGATTATTTTAAAAAAGTGTTCTAAAAAATGGGCTATCGTGTGTAAAGATTCGTGGCTTTCGAGCCAAATGATAAATTTTATGGCCACATTCGTGGCATAGTTTGTTGAAACGATCTAATATTATGCACAAGGGTGCATATTGGAATGGAGAACAATGTTGATTAAGGAAGTTTTCATTTTCCTTGTATGAAAATTTCATTTTCCATTTTTGAAGTGCCCAAAATGAGTTTTTTTGTGAAGGACCTACCATATATTTGTTTCAGAATTGTACCAAATCATTTTTATAAAATACTAGGCCATATTTAATGTACAATTGAAAAATGGTTGGGTGTTAAAAGCTTTTATCCACCTCTAGTGAAAAAGACAAATTGTCGCTGATTCAGCACGAAGCGGGTCAAATTTGAACTGCACCTGCATTATAATTTGCTATTTATTTTTCCCGAAAATAATTTATAGGTACTTAAGTATCTACTTAATAGGAATTACATTGTGTGGTGGCTTGATGCCGAGGTTTGGATGGTGGTCGAGGGCCCCAACTCCAGAGCGCGTGAACTTGCATGCGAGTCGCGTGGTCACCGCGTTACTGTTGCGTTGCCACGCATTCTGGGTGGAATAGGCATGTGTGGTGGGTTATACACTCCCTCGATACGTGTTAGGAAGAAGAATACAATAGAAGAATCTCACGAAGAGACCGAACTAAGCTCAAACATGAATTAGCAGCCAAGTTCTCACATCCCTGGAACCCTAATCAAGTATAGCATTCTGCTCATATCTTCCTTGCATTGCATCCATGAAAATTGCAACAAGATCAAAGCAAGTGGTGAAGCAAAACTCAAAAACCCTAGCCACTTCTCAAGTTCAAAGAAATTCTAAACTTGTTCAAATCAATGAACCCAAAATGGACTCAAGAAAAGTTCAACTTTTCTGATAATTCATGGAAGCAAATAAGCAGTGAAGAAAACTATTTTCATAACACATTTGGCATTTTATTTAAATGCAAAAACCTACTCGATTCAAGTTTAAATTTGAATTCAAAAACTTTAAGTTTTCAAAAATGTTGAAAACTTCAGGAATGGTTGGATATATCCCAACAAATATTCTGGTGTGTTCAAAATATTTTTATAAACTATTTTAGAGCTGAAATAAATAGCAAATCAAAATAGTTAGCAAAACAGAAACAAAACAGAAAAAAAATGAAGGAGAGACTACCTGTCGCTCACCTGGCCCGGCCCAGCTTCCTCCCTGTCGTGTTCCTCCCCGCCAGTGGGCAGGAGGAGGTGGCCGTCGCGTACTCCGGCGCGGCCACGCACCTGTGCGCCTGCCTGGCCGCCGCTTCACGCTGGCACACGAGGGGATAACACTCCCGAGGCATGCCCGAGCTCATCCTCTCCCCAATCTGCCCCCTGCTACCTCTCCTGTCTGCGGCCATTGGAGCCCGAGCAGAGCTCGAGCTCGCCGTCGTTCTAGCCTACCTCCTTCCCTCCTGAGCCACGCAGAAGATCCGCCGCAGCTCCCTGAAGCTTCCTAGCCACGAGCCCGACGCCGAGACGCAGTGAATCGACGAGATGTAGTCGTCTTCTTCCTAAGGTCATCGAAGTTCGTCGCCGGCGTTCTCTCTCTGCAGGCCACCCCCGAGCAAACTAGCGCTACCCCTCCACTCCCCGTGAGCTTGTGCAGCTTTCCCCTTGCTTTTACCCATCGATCCCTTCCGCTAGCTCTGTTTTCACCGGAGCCCGACGAAATCCGCCGCGGGAGCTCATCGCCGGTAGCCCTCCAGAGAACGACTCGACCATCTAAGGCCACCAGTGGTTTCAGGGCGTCACGTAGATGCCGTAGGAGCTCAGTCCCGTGCATAGCTCCCTCTGTTTCGATGACCCCGATGACGCCCGAGCTTTGGCCACCGCCAAGCTCGTCGCCGGCGTCATGTCCGGCCAGATCAGCCCCGGCTAGGTGCAAAATGAACCTGCGGGAGACGTGTCATTCCTCTGGTGCACTCCGTGCAGAGTTTGGCCACCTATGCGCCGTTTCCGAGCCCCTCCGCCGTTCTGGTGGTCGCCGGAGTCTTACCGCCGGCGAGGACGACCTCGCCGCCGGTGGATCTCAGCTGGCCTGAGCCACTGACGCGTGGGGCTAGCCTCTGGATGATTATAATTAATAAAATTAAAATTAATTAATCTAATAAGTCACTGACATGTGGGTCCAGTGCTGTTAATTAGCTAATTAAGTTTAAAACTAATCTAAAACTGACCAGAGTCACTGACCAGTGGATCCCACTGGTCAGGTTTGACTTTCAACGGCCAGTTGGACCTGCTGATGTCATGCTGCAGTAAAGATTATCTGATTTAAAAGAATTCCAGAAAATGCCCAAAACTTCTAAAAATCATAGAAATTAATGTGTAACTCCAATGAAAATAATTTATATATGCAAAAGTATCAGAAAAATCCAAGGAATCTGAATATGTCATTTTCAAACATGTTTGAAAATTTTACTGGACCAAACATGTAAAATGATGAATAGGTTAAATTTAATAAATGCTTTGGAGTTGGAATTTGAAAATCATTTGAATTCCATTTAAAATGCTATGATCAAACATTGTCCAATTACAACCAGCAACTTAACATATCATTCCATGCATGTTAAAAACAAGTTGATCTGAGCATTAGGTCGAATCAATATAAATGGTATTCGAGGATACCTCGTTTGAAGTGATATTTGAATCTGATTCAAATAAACTTCAAACTTAAGAAATGATAGCTACATTAGCATACCACCATGAATCTTCATGCCATGCTCATGCATCATTTTGTTGCATATGATTTTTATTGATTGATGTCATTTCTTTTGGTAGGCTCCGCTCCTCCGGATTCCATCGAATATCCGACTGACGGATATTGTCCCTCCTCTGAGCAACAAGGCAAACAACCATTTTGATCATCCCGATAAATCCCATGTTATCGCTCCAGCACTTACTTATTGCATTAGGATCAAATGCTTCAAATGCTTTTGCCACGTTAGTTGAACCCACTTCCTTTGCATGACCTGTCTTTGTCACAGTAAATAGCTGAACCTTGCAACCTAGCATACCTGGTAGATGCTTGAGCCATGATGTGCCTTATCCTGCTATGCATGCTATGATTAGAGTTGTGTATGGTATGTCATCTAGGAGATCAACAGAATTGTGAGAATGTGTTCAGTAAGTAAAGGTTGTGTGTTGAACCTGATTTGGTAAAGGTACCGGTGAAAGGCTATGTTGGAGTACATGGCGGATTGTTTCATTGGAACCGTCCTTAGGAACTGAGTTCCGTGTATGTAATCCAAGACTAGATACTACCACATGTTGGGATACTTAATTGACCCTCTCGACTTATTAATCGCTTAGTACTCGGTCCAGGAGTTGCAAGTAGTTTCTGGTGTTTATAGTCATGCTGGAGGCCGTGCATAGCGCTGACCTGAGAGGTGGGTTGTGATGCGATAGGAAGTGGCACGGTGTACCAAGTGGCACCCGGATGGTGGTCTTGGGAACCCTGCGCACATCATTTGGGGCCATGGCGGAAACCTCGGCCGGACTTCCATGCAGGTTACCCTTAGATAGGCGATAGACCTGGACTAAGTATTAGCATGGTTAACGGTCGTGGCCGACTCCCTCGCTGGACTTTCGCTTGAAGTTTGCCGAGGTGCATGACATGCACATGGCGATAAGTGGCGAGAGCGTGTGTGAAGTACACCCCTGCAGGGTTATGATCTATTGGAATAGCCGCGTCCGCGGATGTGGACTACTTGGAGACATATGTTGTTCATAGATAATCTTAATGGCTACTCATAAAATTGTCAAGATAAGCGTGAGTATCGTGGAAGGCATTTCCGTATGGAGACGGAATGATTCCACGATGGAGTATTGTTGTGGTGTTAGTGGACTCGTGTGCGAGAAATCAAGTTGTCAAAATTATTTAAAAATCTAAGTTGTTTACCACGAGTCAAATGCTGGCTTTCCGCATGAAACCCCGGAATTCCTTATTGATACATTGCACGAGTAGATAGTTATCCTAAAGTCTTGCTGAGTACTCTTGTACTCATGTTTGCTTAATAATTTGTTGCAGAGGTTGTTAATTACCCTAACGGAGGGTTCTTCCTAGACATCGACGACGACGATTAGCTGGTATGCCAACTACGATCTGGCCCTAGGTTGGGTCTTTAGTATGGTCAGACCATGTGCCTTCTAGTTTCATATGTGTGTACTCAGACAGTTTATCTACTTCCGCTGGCTTGTATCTTGAATGACTGCTATGATGGGTCGTGAGACCCCTACTGTGTAATATTATGTGTGAGGCTCTTCCGAGCCTTTTAAGTAAAGCTTGTATGTTTATGGTTATGTTGTGATGCCATCGATGTATCTATACATATCGGTATGCCATGCGTACGTGTGTCGTACTGATATGTTTGTGGTTCGATTACCTAGTCGTAGGTTTTAGTAGCATTTCTTATAGAGAAATGCCCCTTTGTGATCCAACGAGCCATGGTAGTTCGCTACTGCTCCGGACACATTGGCTGACCGGAACGTGTCCTTCTTAGCTGCTGCGTCTGTCCCCGATGGGGAAATGTCACCGATATAATGGAGTCCTTGTAGCTTGCTACGACTCTTCTAGATTCGCTTGTGACCGACACCTGCTTTGTTGGGTCATGTATGTGTGTCCCTGTGCGGAACTGCCACTTTGGTTTATGACTAGACATGTCGATCCGGGTTCTTTGTCACTGGATTGCTAGCGAGACAATTGCATACGCGAGTCAAAAGGCGCAAACGGTCCCGGCTAAGGTAAGGCTCCAGCCGTGGGGATAACCGTGCGTGAGACCGCAAAGAGATGCGATGTGTTACAGGCTGGATTCCTATGGCTTAGGATTGGGGTTCCGACAGCGTTGGTATCAGAGCCTGACTGACTGTAGGACTAGTAAGCCAAACTGGTCGAAGTTGAGACTAGAATTGCTTTAGTTATATATAAGGGAATTGTTTGTGGAAGGGAACGTAAGACTCTTGTTCTCTTCTCAAGTTATTCTATTCTGGTCATCCTCGTCTTTTCTGCGAGAATTAAGGACTAGGTTACTCATCCTCTTCTAGGCTCATGTTTCTGATCGGTAGATTATAGGACTACGGGTCGAGAGTTATTTTGGGTTTCTTTTGTCCCTAGAAAAGGGAAGTAAGTTTGATGATCAGAGAATTGAACATGATAGTTGAGTGGTTACGCTATTCTATTTTCTGGGTTGTCTCAAAATTGTTTTTGAGCATTTACACCCGTTATGCTGCCCAATTTTGCATTCAGAGCTCTAATGCTTTTGCATTACTCTCTATTTTCAGATGCCTGGCCGTCCTTCTCGTCAGGTGGTTCGTCTAACCATGTGCATTGATTTGCCGGGTCATACGGCCATGCTGGTCAGGGTGATGTCGGTGTGCTGTTACCGCTGGTACCCAGAGTACACATTGGAGGAACAGTACCGAGACTTCAACCAGAGCCAATACATCTGCACTGTTAGGGTATTTCCTGACTACCCTGGAGAGGAGGAGCCAATCCATTGGTCTTATCGATTGGGAGTCACTGTTGACATGGCAGTACAAGATGCTGCCTATTCAATGCTGACCATTATGAGGGCGAGACATGCACTGCTGCAGAATTCAGAGTTCTGCTATGTTCCTGCCTCTCAGTCACGTGAAGAGGGATATCTCAGCGGGGTTTATTTTGATTCCTCTATGGAGAATCCGCTTCTACAGTCCACTGCTGAGATGCTAGAGAATAGAGACAGGGATGCTCGTGCCCTCCGCATGGAGCTTTATGCTACACGTGCCCGTCTGTGGACGGCTTTGACGCAGCTGGCACCGGTAGTCTAGACGGGGTATGGAGATATGGAGATGCTGAACCCTGTTAGAACCCATCTTCCGGCCCATGTTGACTCGCAGGCTATAGGAGGAGTCACCCCTCTTCGGGGACCCCTACTACCACCAGTTAGGGGACCAAGGCCACGTCCGTGTCCTTATCGATCCCAGGGATCTCAGGCCAGAGTATTTCTTGATCCGCAGGTTGAGCTTCCAGGCCATGGAGGCCATATTTATGAGATGTTCTATGCGGATGCCTGAACCATGAGTGGAAGGATAGTATCGTAGTAGCTGTACGTTCACAGTCCTGTGTGACTTGTGAAGTATGCTTGTGATGTGAAATGAATTCCGCAGACATAGATAAATAATGTATAGGAAGCTTGTAAGCTTCTGATGAGTAGTTTCATAATTTCAGTAGTTTGCCCTTCGGTTAAGGTTGTACTGAACTTTGTAATGGTCTATATGAACCATGGTGTATATATAGCAATTGCTTGTTAGCATGTTGTTCGGATATTCATTTCCACATTCCATGTGTTCAGTGCATTCTTAATCCATAGCTAGTATTGATGATGATATTGTTCTAAGCTGTGAGTTTGTTTGTCAGGACGGTGTTCACCAGGTTGAACCGTGCCCCTGCTCATGATCAAGGTGAGGGTAGTCAAGCGTCGCAGGAAGACCTGCCTCACCCGCTCTCTCAGGCGGAATTTATGCTTGAGGCAGAGAGAAACAAAAAGGAGACCAACCGACTTTTAGAGCGTATTGAGAAAAATACGGCTCGTCAGCCTAGGAATGCTACAGTGTCCCTCAATGACTTTGTGAAGCTGAATCCTCCAAAGTTCCATCACTCCGTCGAGCCCCTCGACGCTGATGATTGGCTGTGCAGTATCTCACGTAAGATTCGCTATGCGAATGTTTCTGAGGCCGACAAGGTGACCTTTGCAGCGTATTTTCTGGAAGGACCCGCCAATCTATAGTGGGAGAACTTTGAAGCTATGCGTCCTGCTGAACCAGCAGCCACATGGGCAGATTTTAGCGCAGCCTTCCGTCTGCACCGTATTCCAGAGGGCCTGATGGACAGAAAGAGAGAGGAGTTATGTGCATTCACCCAGGGCAAGTTGACCGTGGATGCCTATAGCCGCGAGTTTGGTAATCTCGCCCGCTATGCAACACAGGAGGTGCCTACTGATGCCAAGAAGCAAGCAAGATTCCGTAAGGGTCTGAGCCCTGAGCTTCGTCGTGATTTGCGCCTCCACGAGTGTACAAGCTTCCAAGCCCTGGTCAACAAGGCGATCAGTACCGAGACTGGTCATACCGACTTCGAAGCCACAAAGAAGCACTCCCGTGACTTTGGCTCGTCATCTGGTTCCGCGTTTCCAAAACGCAGGTTGTGGGTTCCAAACAGTTCTCTGCCGCCAAGATACACTCCGAGGCCATCCTATGTGGCACCTCAAACGAATCAGACCAACCCTCCAATAAAAACCTATGGTTGTCCAGCTAGCAATGCTGCACCACGTGCCAACCAAATGATCTCTTACAAGTGTGGAGAACCAGGACACTATTCCCGTGAGTGTCCTCATAATGTGGGTGCCAAGCAACCCGGAAAGTCCGTCGGGCAAGGCAAGTCGGCCAAAGCTTACTATGTGAAGCCAACTCCTGCACGTGGCCGTGTGAACTATGTTTCAGCAGAAGAAGCTGCAGAGGATCCCGGCGTCATACTTGGTATGCTTATTGTTAATCATCACCCAGCGTCTGTTCTTTTTGACACTGGGTCTTCTCATTCCTTCATTTCAGAAAGTTATGCACAGTTGCATAACATGTCTTTCTGTGATATGCCAATTCCATTGGTTGTCCAAACTCCTCGTAGTAAGTGGCAAACCTCTAGGATAACCTATGACAATGAAATTCTATTAGACAAGCTAGTTTTTCTAGCCTCATTGATAGCCTTGAAATCTTCGGATATTAATATCATCTTGGGTATGGACTGGACGTCAGCTCACTATGCCAAGATTGATACTCATTCTAGAAATGTTCAGCTTACCCATCCCTCGGGTGAGATAGTCAATGTCTTTACTCGAGTTGCCAAATGCCAACTCTATTCCCTCAATGCCAACCCTCTTCCGAAACTTGAAGACATTCCGGTAGTCCGTGACTTCCCGAATGTTTTTCCAGAGGAACTGCTAGGAATTCCACCTGACAGAGATGTAGAGTTTGTGATAGATCTTGTTCCGGGAACTGTTCCAATTGCCAGAAGACCATATAAGATGGCACCCCTGGAGCTAGCCGAACTTAAGAAGCAACTATATGAGGCCTTGAATAAAGGTTTCATCCGTCCTAGCTCTTCTCCTTGCGCTTGCCCCGTCCTCTTTGTCAAGAAGAAGGATGGAACGGACCGGATGGTTGTAGATTATTGACAAGTGAATCTGGTCACCATAAAGAACAAGTATCCGCTCCCCAGGATCAATGAGCGGTAAGATCAGCTCGCTGGATCCTCAGTCTTCTCCAAAATGGATTTGAGGTTGGGATACCATCAACTCAAGATCAAGAACGGGGACATTCCAAAAACGGCTTTTGTTACTAGTTATGGAGAATACGAGTACACTGTCATGTCCTTCGGTTTAACCAATGCCCCAGCCACCTTCTCTTGTTTGATGAATTCAATCTTCATGGAGTATTTGGATAAATTCGTCGTGGTATACCTCAATGATATTCTCATCTACTTGAAGAACGAACAAGAACATGCCGAGCATCTAAGGTTGGTATTTATGAAACTTCGAGAGCATCACCTTTATGCCAACTTTTCAAAATGTGAATTTTGGTTACCAGAAGTGACCTATCTAAGTCACGTAATCTCTGGTAAGGGTATTGTTGTCAATCCCGAGAGAGTTCAATCTGTCCTTGACTGGACTCAACCTGAATCGGTTAAGCAAGTTAGGAGTTTTCTTGGTCTAGCGAGCTATTGTCGCCGCTTTGTCGAGAATTTCTCCAAGGTTGCAAAGCCTCTAACTGAACTCCTCAAGAAGGATAAGAAGTTCGAGTGGACACCACAGTGTGAGCATTGTTTCCAGGAACTGAAAAGACGCCTGACTTCCGCACCTGTGTTGCTACCACCAGATTTTTCTATGGACGTTGTTATCTATTGCGACGCCTCACGACAAGGATTAGGTTGCATTCTCATGCAAGATCGTCATGTGATTGCATATGCATCTCGATACTTGCGTCCACATGAGGATAATTATCCCACACATGATCTTGAGCTTGCAGCTGTAGTCCATGCATAAAAACTTGGCGACATTACCTTCTTGGTAATCGTTGCGAAATATTTACTGATCACCAAAGTCTGAAATATATCTTCACCCAGCCGGATTTGAATTTGAGGCAAAGACGTTGGGTTTAGTTGATCTCGGATTACGACTTAGGGATAACTTACACCCCCGGGAAGGCCAATGTTATGGCTGATGCACTAAGTCATAAATCTTATTGTAACAATGTGATGCTACAACAAGGTCAACCACATCTCTATGAGGAATTTCGGAAGTTAAATCTCCATATTGTTCCTCAAGGATTCCTTTCTACCCTGGTGGCGAAGTCTACTCTTAGGGATCAAATCATAGCCGTGCAGGCTTATGATAAGGGTATATCCCGGATCAAGGAGAATATTGCTAGCGGAAACGCTAGGGATTTCTCCATCAATGAGAAAGGTGTTGTGTTCTTTCAGAACCGTTTAGTGGTTCCTAAGAGCAAACGTCTGCGGCAATTTATCCTTGAGGAGGCTCATGATTCCCCTCTCACCATTCATCCCCGAAGTACTAAGATGTATCAGGACCTACGCCAGAGGTTTTGGTGGACTAGGATGAAGAGAGAAATTGCTGAGTTCGTTGCTAACTGCGACGTTTGTCGTCGAGTTAAGGTAGAACATCAAAGGCCTGCTGGAAGCCTTCAACCTTTAGCTATTCCTCAATGGAAATGGGATAAATTCAGTATGGATTTCACTACCGGATTTCTCAAGACCAAGAAAGGAAATAATGCTATCTTTG
This sequence comes from Hordeum vulgare subsp. vulgare, assembly GCF_904849725.1. Taxonomy (NCBI): domain Eukaryota; kingdom Viridiplantae; phylum Streptophyta; class Magnoliopsida; order Poales; family Poaceae; genus Hordeum; species Hordeum vulgare. The sequence continues at coordinate 183,722,512 of NC_058519.1, read as the reverse complement.
TGGTCATTGACCGTCTCTCTAAAGTAGCTCATTTTCTTCCAGTTCGTGAGAGTACAACAGCTAGCCAGCTAGCAGAGTTATGTATCTCTCGAATAGGGTCTCTTCATGGTGTTCCCCTGGAGATTAACTCAGACCGTGGGAGTATCTTTACTTCTCTCTTCTGGGAAAGTTTTCAGAATGCTATGGGGACTCACTTATCTTTTAGCACTGCTTTCCATCCTCAATCAAGTGGTCAAGTAGAAAGAGTGAATCAAGTCCTAGAAGATATGCTACGAGCATGTGTTATATCGTTCGGTATGAATTGGGAGAAGTTCCTTCCATTCGCCGAATTTTCTTATAACAATAGTTATCAAAAAAGCTTGGGCAAAGCCCCTTTTGAAGTTCTCTATGGAAGAAGATGTCGAACACCTCTTAATTGGTCAGAAACCAAAGAGAGGCAACTCTTTGGCCAAGATATGATCCATGATGCAGAAGAGCAGGTTCGCATTATTCGTGAAAAGTTGAAAACAGCCCAGTCTCGTGAAAAGAGCCAATATGATCGTCATCATAAGGCTGTGACCTTTGAAGTTGACGAGAAGGCTTACCTTCGGGTTACACCTTTGACGGGTACCCATCGATTCGGTATCAAGGGCAAGTTGGCTCCTCGTTACATTGGTCCTTTTCGCATTCTTGCTAAATGAGAAGTTGCCTACCAGTTGGAACTTCCTCCGCATCTTTCCAAGGTTCATGATGTCTTCCACATCTGGCAACTCAGGCGTTGCTTTTCAGATCCTATCCGTGAAGTGGACCACGAAACGCTTGATCTCCAAGATAACCTTTCATACCCAGAATACCCTGTGCATATTCTTGATCAAGCTGAGCGTACCACTCGACGTCGAACCCTCAAGTTTCTTGAAGTTCAATGGTCAAATCATTCTGAAAAGGAGGCAACATGGGAAAGAGAGGATCGTCTCCGACTTGAGTATCCCGCGTTATTCCCGACGACTTCTAAATCTTGGGACAAGATTCTTTTGAGTGGGGGTGAGTTGTCACATCCGTGGAACCCTAATCAAGTATAGCATTGTTCTCATATCTTCTTTCCATTGCATCCAAGAATATTGCAACCAGAACAAAGCAAGTGGTGAAGCAAAACTCAAAAACCCTAGCCACTTCTCAAATTCTAAGAAATTCTAAACTTGTTGAAATCAATGAACCCAAAATGGCCTCAAGAAAAGTTCAACTTTTCTGATAATTCATGGAAGCAAATAAGCAGTGAAGAAAACTATTTTCATAACACATTTGGTATTTTATTTAAATGCAAAAATCTTCTGGATTCAAGTTTAAATTTGAATTCAAAAACTTTAAGTTTTCAAAAATGTTGAAAACTTCAGGAATGGTTGGATATATCCCAACAAATATTCTAGTGTGTTTAAAATATTTTTATAAACTATTTTGGAGCAGAAATAAATAGCAAATCAAAATAGTTAGCAAAACAGAAACAAAACAAACAAAAAAGTGAAGGAGAGACTACCTCTCGCTCACCTGGCCCGGCCCAGCTTCCTCCCTATCTTCTTCCTCCCCGCCAGTGGGCAGCAGGAGGTGGCCGCCGCGTACTCCGATGCGACCACGCACCTGTGCGCCTGCCTGGCCGCCGCTTCGCGCTGGCAAGCGAGGGGATAACCCTCCCGAGGAATGCCCGAGCTCATCCTCTCTCCAATCTTCCACCTGCTATCTCTCCTCTCTGCCGCCATTGGAGCCCGAGCAGAGCTCGAGGTCGTTCTAGCCTACCTCCTTCCCTCCTGAGCTGCGCAGAAGATCCGTCGCAGCTCCCTGAAGCTTCCTAGCCACGAGCCCGATGCCGAGACGCAGTGAATCGATGAGACGCAGTCGTCTTCTTCCTCGGGTCACCGAAGTTTCTCGTCGGCGTTCTCTCTCTCTAGGCCACCCCCGAGCAAACTAGCGCTACCCCTGCACTCCTCGTGAGCTTGCGCAGCTTTCCCCTTGCTTTTCCCCATCGATCCGTTCCTCTAGCTCTGTTTTCACCGGAGCCCGGCGAGATCTGCCACGGGAGCTCGTCGCCGGTAGCCCTCCGGTGAACGACTCGTCCATCTGAGGCCACTAGTGGCTTCAGGGCGTCGCGTAGATGCCGTAGGAGCTCAGTCCAGTGCGTAGCTCCCTCTGTTTCGATGACCCCGATGACGCCCGAGCTTTGGCCGCCGCCAAGTTCGTCGCCGGCGTCATATCCGGCCAGATCAGCCCCGGCTAGGTGCAAAACTGAACCTGCGGGAGACCTGTCGTTCCTCTGGTGCACTCCACGTAGAGTTTGGCCGCCTGTGCGCCGTTTCCGAGCCCCTCCGCCGTTCTGGTGGTCGCCGGAGGCTCACCGCCGGCGAGGACGACCTCGCCGCCGGTGCATCTCAGCTGCCCTGAGCCACGGACGCGTGGGGCCAGCCTCTGGATGATTATAATTAATAAAAATAAAATTAATTAATCTAATAAGTCACTGACATGTGGGTCCAGTGCTGTTAATTAGCTAATTAAATTTAAAACTAATCTAAACCTGACCAGAGTCACTCACCAGTGGGTCCCACTGGTCAGGTTTGACTTTCAACGGCCAGTTGGACCTGCTGATGTCATGCTGATGTAGTAAAGATTATCTGATTTAAAAGAATTCCAAAAAATGCCCAAAACTTCTAAAAATCATAGAAATTAATCTGTAACTCCAATGAAAATAATTTATATATGAAGAAGTATCAGAAAAATCCAAGGAATCTGAATATGTCATTTTCAAACATGTTTGAAAATTTTACTGGACCAAACATGTAAAATGATGAATAGGTTAAATTTAATAAATGCTTTGGAGTTGGAATTTGAAAATCATTTGAATTCCATTTCAAATGCTATGACCAAACATTGTCCAATCACAACCAGCAACTTAACATATCATTCTATGCATGTTAAAAACAAGTTGATCTGAGCATCAGGTCGAATCAATTAAAATGGTATTCTAGAATACCTCGTTTGAAGTGGTATTTGAATCTGATTCAAATCGACTTCAAACTTAATAAATGATAGCTACATTAGCATACCACCATGCATCTTCATGCCATGCTCATGCATCATTTTGTTGCATATGATTGTTATTGATTGATGTCATTTCTTTCGGTAGGCTCCGCTCCTCCGGATTCCACCGAATATCCGACTAACGGATATTCTCCCTCCTCTGAGCAACAAGGCAAGGAACCATTTTGATCATCCCGATAAATCCCATGTTCTCGCTCTTGCACTTACTTATTGCATTAGGATCAAATGCTTCAAATGCTTTTGCCACGTTAGTTGAACCCACTTCCTTTGCATGACCTGTCTTTGTCACAGTAAATAGCTGAACCTTGCAACCTAGCACACTTGGTAGATGCTTGAGCCATGATGTGCGCCTTATCCTGCTATGCATGCTATGCTTAGAGTTGTGTATGGTCTGTCATCTGGGAGATGAATAGAATTGTGAGAATGTGTTCAGCAACTAAAGGTTGTGTGTTGAACCTGATTTGGTAAAGGTACCGGTGAAAGGCTATGTAGGAGTACATGGCGGGTTCTTTCATTGGAACCGTCCTTAGGAACTGAGTTCCATGTATGTAATCCAAGACTAGATACTACCACACGTTGAGATACTTAATTGACCCTCTCGACTTATTAATCGCTTAGTACTCGGTCCATGAGTTGCAAGTAGTTTCTAGTGTTTATAGTCATGCTGGAGGTCGTGCATAGCGCTGACCTGAGAGGTGGCCTGTGATGCGATAGGCACTGGCACGGTGTACCAAGTGGCACCCGGAAGGTGGGCTTGGGAACCCTGCGCACATCGTTTGGGGCCGTGGCGGAAACCTTGGCCGGACTTCCATGTGGTTTACCCTCAGATAGGCGATAGACCTGGACTAAGTATTAGCATGGTTAACGGTCGTGGCCGACTCCCTTGCTGGGCTTCCGCTTGAAGGTTGCCGAGGTGCATGACGTGCACATGGCGATAAGTGGCGAGAGCGTGATTGAAGAAGTACACCCCTGCAGGGTTATGATCTATTCGAATAGCCGCGTCCGCAGATATGGACTACTTGGAGACATATGTTGTTCATAGACAATCTTAATGGCTACTCATAAAATTGTCAAGATAAGCGTGAGTGTCGTGGATGACATTTCCGTATGGAGACGGAATGATTCCACGATGGAGTATTCTTGTGGTGTTAGATCACTCGTGTGCGAGAAATCAAGTTGTCAAAATTATTTAAAAATGCAAGTTGTCTAGCCACGAGTCAAATGTTGTCTTTCCGCATGAAACCCCACAATTCCTTATTGATACATTGCATGAGTAGATAGTTATCCTAAAGTCTTGCTCAGTACTCTTGTACTCATGTTTGCTTAATAATTTGTTGTAGAGGTTGTTAATTACCCTAACGGAGGGTTCTTCCTAGACATCGACGACGACGAGTAGCTGGTATCCCAACTACGATCTGTCCCTAGGGTGGGTCTGTAGTATAGTCTGGCCATGTGCCTTCTAGTTTCATCTGTCTGTACTCAGAAAGTTTATCTACTTCCGCTGGCTTGTAACTTGAATGACTGCTATGATGGGTCGTGAGACCCCTATTGTGTAATATTATATGTGAGACTCTTCCAAGCCTTTTAAATAAAGCTTGTATGTTTATGGTTATGTTGTGATGCCATCGATGTATCTATACATATCGGTATGCCATGCGTACGTGTGTCGTACTGATATGTATGGAGTTCGGTTACCTAGTCGTAGGTTTTAGTAGCATTCCTTACAGAGAAATGCCCCTTTGTGATCCAACGAGCCATGGTAGTTCGCTACTGCTCTGGACACATTGGTTGACCGTCATGTGTCCTTCTTAGCTGCTGTGTCTGTCCCTGATGGGGAAATGTCACGCAATGTAATGGAGTCCTTGTAGCTTGCTACGACTCGTCTACATTCGTTGGTGACCGACACCTTCTTTGTTGGGTCATGTATGCCTGTCCCTGTGCGGAACTGCCACTTTGGTTTATGACTAGACATGTTGATCCGGGTTCTTTGTCATTGGATTGCTAGCGACACAATTGCATACGCGAGTCAAAAGGCGCAAACGGTCTCGGCTAAGGTAAGGCTGCAGCCGTGGGGATAACCATGCGTGAGACCACAAAGAGACCACAAAGGTCATGGCTTATGATCGGGGTCCCGACACAAGTGTTTGATTAGCGGTGCGGGTAATGCACATAGACAATGGGGCTAAATTTTGGCTGAGGATGATCATCTACTAAGGAGACTCTCTTGCCAAAAATTTAGCTCAATGGATGAACCTAGGTGACACTTGCTTTGCAAAGTACCACACTGTGCAGAAATATGGATGTTGAAGCTGGGATAAAATGAATCAATGGATTGAGCTGAAATTTAGTGTATGACGTTAATTAGGGCATATGAAGGCACTGTAAAACATTTATACCATTTGGACATCCCAAAGTGACACTTCCTTCACAATGTGTCAATCTGGACAGAAAATGGTAATTGAAACTGGGCTCACATAGACGATTGGATTGAGCTGAAATTTGGAGGAGTATGATAATTTGGTCACATTAAGGCACTGTAAAATATTCATAAAATTTGGATAAACAAAAGTTGTACTTCCATCACAATGCTCTATACTGAACAGAATATTGGGAAAATATTGAGGGAAACTGGCTGAATTAAATGAGCTAAAATTTTGTGGAGTGAGGTTATATGGTCAGTCTTATTACATGGTCAATTTTCATCAACTATAAAGCAATATAAAATGTAGTTGCTTCATAAACTAAAAATATTACCAGAAACAAAGATTGGATGATGAGCTCACATGGAGTGTTAGATGGGGCTAAAATTTTGTGGAGAGCTATGTTTTGGGCACATAGAAGATGTGGAAAAAATTCAAGTCATCAGGATATTCCTATCTAGTACGTCCTTCACAAAGCTATTAGCTGAAGACAAACTTTGGAAATTTGCTGAGAAAGATTTACCACGCAAATGGTTACGAAAGTTTTCATGAGGCAATGATTTGGATAGGAAAGAGTGCCCAAAAAAATTGACGGTCATCAAAGAAATAGAAATAACACTTCCTTCACAAAGTGCTATTCTGAATAGAATAGGAAAATGAATATTGCTGAATTATTTTCGAACTATGGAAGGAAGGGTTTTCACATACTTGAGGAATATATGATCCAAAGAATTTATGAGAATTTTTCGAGAATTTTTGGAATGACGGAATAGTAGGTTGCTTCACAAACTAGGCAAGAAATAACACATGGACATGACACGTAGGAAAAACTGATGATGTGGCACCTAGTCATAGCTATGAACATCTATATTGGTCGTAATTAGCTACAAATTAGGCACCGAAACAGGGCTATCTGATTTAGGACCTTTTCTAGTAAGGAAGTTACGACCTTTCTGATGAAAAAGGTCGTTAGTTTTTGGGGTTAGGACCCCTCCGGACAGCTTACGACCAATTGGTCTCAAATGGTCGTAGATTTACGACCAATTCTGCGAGTGTCGCTGATAGAAGGTCGTTAGTTCACATATTTCTTGTAGTGTCTCGACGGCTGCACCCTCACCGTGAGCTACTGGATCCGTTCCCCTCCTTCCCTCCGTCGATTATTAGCCACAACTGCTGATTCCAAAGAGGGCCGATGAATTCCACCGTGCAGCCTCATCGCCGGTGAGGTTCGAGTGATCTTCAAGTCCAACCGAGACCACCAAGGAGTTCGTGGAGTCGTGTAGATGTTGTAGGAGCCAAGTTCAAGCTATTTTGTGTGCTAGATCGAAGACCCTGCTGGCAGTCCCCGCCAACGGCACCAGAAAAGAACTGCTTCCAGTTGCTCAACAATTAGCAATTGTCTTGCAATGGCCCACCAGCGTGTGGGATCGCGACAATTTTCGAGGGTAGAGTATTCAACCCAAATTTGTTGGTTCGACACAATGGGAGTGAAAGGATATTTTCCAGTATTAGCAGTTGAGTTGTCGGCTCAACCACACCTGAAAGATTAGTATCTGCAAGCAGGATATAAGCAGCAAAGGTAGTATGATAGCAACGGTGCTAGGAAAGACTTTGTTGATGGCAGATTATTCCTAACCGAAGTATCAATGGCGCCAGAAAAGTATTGTAGCAGGTAGCAGCAGTGTAACGAGTAACAGCAGTGGCAAGGAACAACAGTAGTGACAGCAGTAGCAAGTAGCAACAGTAGCAAGTAACAAAAACAACAAGTAACAGTAGTAGCAACAGTAGTGGCAGCAGCAGCAGGACAAAGCAAGTAACAATAGCAACAAGTAACAGTAGCAGCAAAAGTAGTAACAGAAGAGCAAGTAACAGTAGCAGCAACAGTAGTAATAGCAGAGCAAGTAACAGTAGCAGCAATGGTACAAACTCGTAGTTAATGGATCGGTGATTTGTCGGATGACATTCATCATGCAACAGTTATAACACGGAGAGATATGTGGCTAGCTCCCGTTCGTCAATGTGATGTAGGCATGCATTCCATGTGTAGTCATACGTGCTTAGGGAAAAGAACTTGCATCACATCCATTTTCTATCCCTCCCGTGGCAGCGGGGACCAAATGGATACCACGGGATATTAAGGTTCTCCTTTTAATAAAGAACCGGACCAACGCATTAGCACTTGGTGAACACATGAACTCCTCAAACTATGGTCATCACCGGGAGTGGTTTCGGTTATTGTCACTCCGGGGTTGCTGGATCATAACACATAGTAGGTAACTACAACTTGCAAGATCGGATCTAAAACACACATATATTGGTGACAACATAATAATTTCAGATCCGAAATAATGGCACTCGGGCCCTAGTGACAAGCATTAAGCATGGCCAAGTAGTAGCAACATCAATCTCAGAACATAGTGGATACTAGGGATAAATCCCCGTCAAAACTAACTCGGTTACATGATAGATCTCATCCTACTCATCACCGCCCAGCGAGCCTACAAATAGATTACTCACGAACGATGAAGAGCTTCATGGAATTGGAGAGGGAAGAAGGTTGATGATGACGATGGCGACGATCTCCTTGATCCGGAGCCCAAAACGGACTCCAGATCTGCCCTCCACGGCAAGAACAGGATGTGGCGGCGCCTCTGGATCAAAAAACGCGATGAACTCCTCTCTCTTGATTTTTTCCGGGACGAAAGGGAATAAATAGTGCTGGAATTGGGGGCAGCAGAGCCACGTGGGCCCCACAAGCTTGGTAGCCACGGCCAGGGGGGGCGCGACTACAGGGCTTATGGCCCACTGGCCCGTCCCCTCCAGTGGATCTTTGCGCAGGTATTTTTCATATTTTGCAGAAATATTCTCCGTAAATTTTGAGAACGTACCGAGAACTTTCATTTCTGCACAAAAACATCACCATGGCAATTCTGCTGAAAACAGCGTCAGCCTGGGTTAGTTCCATTCAAATCATGCAAATTAGAGTCCAAAACAAGGGCGAAAGAATTTGGAAAAGTAGATACGATGGAGACGTATCAACTCCCCCAAGCTTATAACCTTGCTTGTCCTTACGCAACTCAAATGAAAAACTTAGAGAGAAAGAAAAACTTTGACAAACTCTATTTGATCTTGTTGTTGCAACTATGTCTAACTCATAACTAGAATTTCAGCAAGATCACAAGTTAACCACATAAGCAAGTGACACAAAGGTCTCACGGTAAACTAATATCAATGGCATAATCAGCTAGCGAGCAAATAATAATAAGTTTTAGATACCAACAATTCAATCAAAACAAGCATGAAGCAATATGAATAGGCGGTTTCTCGCTAGCTCTTTCTGAGACCGCAAAACATAAATGCAGAGCACTTTCAAAGATCAAGGGCTGACTAAACATTGTAATTCATAGCAACGAAGATCCAGTCATAGTCATACTCAATATCAATCAAAAGCAAAGCATAAAAATGACAGAGGTGCTCTCTAATTGGTGCTTATATAAGAAGAGGATGACTCAGCAGAAAAATAAATAGACAGGCCCTTCACAGAGGGAAGCATTGATTTCCAGAGGTGCCACAGCTCAAGCTTAGAAAACAGAGATAATAATTTTGGGTGGCATGCTTTCATTGTCAATGCAGTGACCAAGAGTTCTCAATATCTTCCATGCTACTCATGCTATGGGAGGTTCCCAAACAGAAAAGTAAAGCTTTAACTCCCCCACCACCAATTAATCACACTCCACGGCTAGCCGAATCCTCGGGTACCATCCATACTAACATCAATCCGGGGGGAGTATTGTTTTACAGTTATGTTTTTGATTTAAGCGTGGAACTGGGCATTCCAATTACTGGCCCCTTTCTTGTGAATCACATGTCGAGGATAACACACCTAAGATGGAAGATACCAATCGCCCCCTGTCACCACATGAACGGTTCGGGCATGCAAAACAGATTATTTCTTGAAGGTTTAGAGAATGGCACATGCAAATTTACTTCGAATGGTAGGTAGATACCGCAAATAGGTAGGTATGGTGGACTCTCATGGAAAAACTTTTGGGTTTATGGAAGTGGATGCACAAGTAGTATTCCGCTTAGTACAAGTGAAGGCTAGCAAAAGACTGGGAAGCGACCAACTAGAGAGCGACAACAGTCATCAAGATGCAATGAGTTTGACTAACATTGAGTGCAAGCATGAGCAGGATATAAATCACCATGAACACGGACATCATAGAGGCTATGTTGATTTTGTTTCAACTACATGCATGAACATGCGCCAAGTCAAGCCACTTGAATCATTGAAAGAAGAATACCATCCTATCATACTACATCATAGTCATATCAAAATCTATGTTGGCATTCAAGACAAACCATTATAAGCTCCTAGCTAATTAAGCATGGCATCAGAAACTATGATCTCTAAGTTGTCATTGCAAACATGGTTCCCTCTCAACAAAGCTGAATCTGGGACGACAACCTAGTCATATTTACAAAAACAAAATAGATAGAGTTCATACCAGCTTTTCCAGTCTCAATCACTTCATGATATATCATCATTATTGCCTTTCACTTGCACGATCGAACGATGTGAACAATAATAAGAGTGCTCGTGCATTGGACTAAGATGAATCTGCAGGCAAACACAAAGGTGAAGACAAACTAATATGGCTCTTTAACAAATGAACAGGTATTCATGCAAGAGCCACTAAACATTGTAACCATGGTCTTCTACCTCGACTCAAAGAAAAAGAAAACTATTTACACGGGAAAGCTCCCAATGAGCAAAAAAAAGGAAAATCTTTTTGGGTTTTCTCAAAAGGACACAAAACAAGAGAACAAGAAAACGAAAATAAACTAGCATGGATAATACAGTGGCAAAGTGTAAACACCGACTAACAAAGTGAAAGCATAAGCATGAATGTAATGTTGGTGCAAACACGTACACCCCCAAGCTTAGGCTTTTGGCCTAGCTTGGTCTACTCCTAAGGAGGGAAATAACCAGCTCTAGGATACTCCGGAGCGGACTGTGCATGCCACTGCTGTGTGAGCTCCTCCGGCTCCCACTGATAAACTGGCGTCTCGTACTCGACTGGCGGCTCGGGCACGGGCACCTGTGGTTGCGCCAAGCCCCAATACGCGTAGATGTCTGAGGGAATAATAATGTACCTGCCTGCATAAAGATTGAACAAAGAATGAGCAGGCAAAGTAATAGTCTCTCGAGTACCCTGACTAAATACCAGGTTATAAATCATCCGTCTACTAGCATCTCTATACAGAAAATCATGGCGAACCATGCTGTCATAATCCAGATATTTCTCAGGAAGAAGCATCTCTTCTTCCTCCTCAAGTCTAACGGGTATCTCAAAGTGTCTGGGAAGACGGGTAGCATAGATACCTCCATAGACGACACCTTTGGAACGGTTTGTGTTCAACCGCTGAGTTACTATAACACCTAGGCTATAAGTCTTATTGTTATAAAGGCCTTCGCGCAAAACCGCAAGGTCTAGAGAGCTAAGTGATCCAGCCTCCCCACGGCCAATCAAACATTTTCCCTCAAATAATGAGAAGTACCAAAGCACAGGAAAATGTATGCTAGCAATTCTAGCGCAAGACACTCCTCTCTCCTCTCCAACAGCAATAGTATCTATGAAAGCCTCCAAGTCCCATGGACGAGGATCATGAATATCCCCAACATAAGGTAATTTGCAAACATTGCAAAAATCCTGTAGTGTCATGCGCTGGGGGATATCGTATAACATGAACTCAACCATAGGAGGATTCTTCCTCGGATAAAAGTTGAAGCTTTGAACGAAAATATTGGTGAGGAGGAGGTATTATGGGCACTTATGTTCAACGAACGCGGTAAGTCCTGCGTTCTCCACCAAGTAATAAAAGTCTTCATAAAGCCCAGCGGCACGCAAAAATTCATCACATGGCCACTCGCATGCTCGAACTTCAGTGACTCGAGGAACCACGTACTTGGGGTGGTTCTTCTCATCCTCCTTGGGGTTACGGCTTGAAGAGCGTCTCAAGAACCTCCTGATCTTTTCCCTTTTCTAACTCTGAAAAAATCTGAAATTTTTAGAGACTTCAAAAGAAAAGTGAGTAAGGATTAACCCAACTCATAGCAACTACTCCTACTAGTGCCTAGAGACCGTATCACGCGTTAAAACTACTTGGGACCAGCTAAAATCAACACTTCAAGCTCAAGAATAGGGTCACCAAGGTAGCAAGAATACGCGAAGGATAAAGCACTAGAGTAGAAACTAATTGGACCAATGGAGGAGTCACTTACCAAGGAGTAATTTCGCCAAAACGATTCGGAGAATGGTGCTTTGAGCAAGGAGATCGAAAATCACAACCAAATGACCAAGAACACGGGTTTGAGCTGCGAAACAATTTTTTCTGGAGGTAGAAGAAGAGGATGGGAGCTGGAATGAGTGGAGGGGGTCCCTGTGGGCCCCACAAGCTTGGTGGTCACGGCCAGGGGGAGGCCGCGGCTACACGGCTTGTGGCCCACTGGTGTGACCCCCAGGCCAGCTCTGAGTCCCAGTATTTTTCAAAAAATCCAGAAAAAATCATATTTGATTTTCAGGACCATCGGAGAACTTCTATTTTCGGGGTACTTTTCTCAGGGAAGCTAAAACAAAAAACAGGAAAAACTAAAGTAAATCTATCATTTTCCTTCTAAGCAACAGAAAGTGAAAGCTTAAAACAGAGTTATGTGACTCCTTGATTCATCCATTTCATGGTCATCGAAAGAAATCCGTCGATGGGGTTGATCAAATCCTCATGAAAAAACCTTTTCAATCGCAAAAGGAAACGGAGAATTGTGGAATAGCCACTAAGTCCCCTCAATGGGGACACGAATCTCCCCAACAAGCAAATCATACTTCATCTTAACACGAGGAATAGGGCATTCCAAGCTCCCAATAAGAATCGATGATGTTTTTTCGATAGCATTGATGCAATGTACTTGATATCGTTTCTTCGGAAAGTGCACTGTATGCTCGTTACCGTTGACATGGAAGGTGACATTGCCTTTGTTGCAATCTATAACAGCCCTTGTGGTGTTTAAGAATGGTCTTCCAAGAATGATCGCCATGGCATCATCCTCAGGAATATCCAGGATAACAAAGTCCGTCAAGATAGTAACGTTAGCAACCACAACATGCACATCCTCGCAAACGCCGACAGGGGAAGAAGTTGATTTGTCGGCCATTTGCAGTGGGTGTCAACTTATCCAGTTCAAGTCTAGGATAAAGAGAGAGAGGCATAACACTAACACCGGCTCCAAGGTCACATAAGGCAGTTCTTACGTAGTTTCCTTTAATGGAGCAAGGTATAGTGGGCACTCCGGGATCATCCAAGTTTCTTAGGAGTTCCACCTTTGAAAGTGTAATTGGCGAGCATGGTGGAGATCTCAAGATCTGGTATCTTCCGTTTATTAGTCACGATATCTTTCATGTACTTGGCATAGGGAGACATTTTGAGCATATCAATTAACTGCATCTACAGAAAGACAGGTCTCAACATTTCAATAAAGCGCTCCAAATCCTCATCATCCTTTTTCTTTGATGGCTTAGGAGGAAAGGGCATGGGTCTCTGAACCCATGGCTCCCTTTCTTTCCCATGGTTCCTAGCAGTGAAGTCATTCTTATCGTATCTCTTATGTTGTGGATTATTAGTATTAATTGTAGGTTCAATCTCCAGATCCTTATCATTGCTAGGTTGGGCATTATCATGAAAATCACTGTCCATATTGTGACCAGGTTCATGTTCATCACCAAATTATGTTTCTGCATCAGACGCAGAAATATCATTTGGTTCTTTAGGTGTGACAGTATTTGGTGAATTGACATGTAGGTTTCTATCATCCTTCTTCTTATTCTTAGGATGACTGGGTGTATCAGCATTATTTCCGTGAGAATCTTGATCAATTCTCTTAGGATGGCCTTCAGGATACAAAGGTTCCTGAGTCATTTTGCCTCCTCTAGTAATGACTCTGACAGAGTTGTCATCTACTTAATTGGGCAAGTCATTCTGAGCTTTAAGTACTTGTTCTACCTGAGTAGTAATCATAGAGGCATGTTTACTCAGAAGCTTCAGATCATTGACATTTCTGTCTACACAATCACTTAAATGACTAAGCATATGAGTACTTTGTTCCAATTGTCTGCTAACATAATCATTGAAACTCTGTTGTTTGGCAACAAAGTTGTCAAACTCATCAAAGCATAGGCTAGCGGGTTTGTCAAAAGGAATATCACTCTCATCGTATCTACGTAGAGAATTCACCTCTACTACTTGTATCAGGTTATCGAGACCATGGATCTCTTTGATAGGCGGTAGATTTTTGACTTCTTTAGATCTAATGCCTTTCTCTTGCATAGGTTTCTTGGCTTCTTGCATATCTTCGGGACTGAGGAATAGAATACCTCTTTTCTTAGGAGTTGGCTTAGGAGGTGGTTCGGGAATAGTCCAAGCATTACCATTGATCAAGATGTTATTCAATAGGATCTCAACTTATTCTACAGTTCGTTCCCTAAAAACACAACTGACACAACTATCTAGGTGGTCTCTAGAAGCATCGGTAAGTCCGTTATAGAAGATATCAAGTATCACGTTCTTCTTAAGAGGGTGATCAGGCAAAGCATTCTGTAGCTGGATGAGCCTCCCCCAAGCTCGTGGGAGACTCTCTTCTTTGAGTTGAGCAAAGTTGTATATTTCCTGCAAGGCAACTTGCTTCTTATGGGCAGGGAAATATTTCTCATAGAAGTAATAGACCATATCCTGGGGACTACTCACACATCTAGGAGCAAGAGAAGTGAACCAAGCTTTAGCGTCATCCT